>NW_021703771.1:74046416-74582247 GCF_005190385.1 Monodon monoceros
GCGGCGCACGGGCTTAGCTGCTCCGCGGCATGTGGGATCTTCCCCGACAGGCTCGGTCATTGCGGCGCACGGGCTTAGCTGCTCCGCGGCATGTGGGATCTTCCCTGACCAGGGCTCGAACCTGAGTCCCCTGCACTGGCAGGTGGATTCTTAACCACTGCGCCACCAAGGAAGCCCCGGAATCAACATTTTTAACTCGACTCTTAACCCCAATCTTTTGTTAGCTGTTATTTTTTTAATTTCTATATTATGAAAATTGTCAAACATAGTAGAGAGAGCATGGTGCAACAAACCCGATTCAACAGTTATCAAGATCTGTGTATTTCTTCATCTATCCTATTTTTCCTGTTTCTTTACAGCAAATCCTGGATATCATGTCATTTCAGCCCCTCATACTTCAGGAAGCGTCTCTAAAAATACAGACATTCTCCACGTAACTATATCATTGTCACTCCAAAAAAATTAACATTAATTCCTCAGTATTATCAAAATCACAATGCATACAGATTTCCCCTGTTTCACAAAACTGTCTTTTTAATTGGTTTGTTTGTGTCGGTAGCCAAAAAAGAGCCAAACATTTCATCTGGTTGTTATGCCTCTTAAGACCCTTCCGATCTACAGCAGCTCCTCTTGCTTTTGGTTTTTTTTTTGCGGTATGCGGGCCTCTCACTGTTGTGGACTCTCCTGTTGCGGAGCACAGGCTCGGGACGCGCAGGCTGAGCGGCCAGGGCTCACGGGCCCAGCCGCTCTGCGGCATGTGGGATCTTCCCGGACCAGGGCACGAACCCGTGTCCTCTCAACCACTGCGCCACCAGGGAAGGCCCTCCTTGCTTTTTCTTTAATGCCACTGACCTGCTCCAGAAACCAGGAGAGTTTGCTCGTCATCCTGAATCTTTCGATCTACCTCTGTGAGCTCCATCTCTATCTCCATCTCTAATCTTCCAAGGAGGTTGGACTTGAACAAGAAGACATTATTTGCACTGTATGTGGACACCCCTTCTCCAGACCGGAAACTTGGCATATCTGGCCCTGACTTATCTTTTCCAATATATGTCCCAAAATAACCCATATGTAGACCTTCCATTCTAACCAAGCAGGATTATTTAACATTTCTCACCCCTCTTTACATTTTCTCACCTCTTTACCTCTGCTTTTCCCATTTACCTTGCGTAAGAGCTTCTTTGCACTTGCTTATGTGAATGTACAGTGGTTTATTATGGCATGGCCTTCAAATCTCATGCTTTCAAAGCCCGCACTTGGACCAGAAGCAGAATTTCACTCTGCTCTCCCACCACCCACACTCTTCGACCAAATCCAGAGCTCCTGCCCCTCGGCACCTCCCCTCCGCCCTTACCTTGCTCCACCTGGGTTTGCTGCCTTCCCTTCCCAGCACCATTTCACTCACTGCTCTCTGGTCCTCTCCTCCAGAGCCCTTAGTCCAGAGATCCCCAGCCCCTGGGCCGCAGACCAGTACCAGTCCGCAGCCTGTTAGGAGCCAGGCCGCACAGCAGGCCTAAACCAATCCCAAGGTGGTTTTCCTCACCAGATTCCTAAACAGCTGAGATGCAACCAGACAAGATGATTTCAAATTCTAAGACACCATCCAGCAAGTAGAGCATCTGAAGATGGGGCTTTTGAGCCAGAATTCTACAGAAGAGTCTCCCTTGTGGGCTTCATTAGAGAGAGCATCTGCCCCGCCTGCTCTGTGTCACCAAGGCAAAGTGCACATAAACTCAAAAGCCACTGCATAAATGTTAATATATATTCCATCTATCGTAGCTCTGCCCCTCCAAGACCCTGAGACACTCTGCTTGCCTGGGAAGCTGAATTTAACAGAGACTTGAGGGTCACCACAGTGTCCGATTACTAGTGTGCAGGACAGTGAGGTATGCATTTCTTTTTCCTTTTTCTTTTTTTTGGCCGAGGGCGGGCAGGATCTAAGTTCCCCGACCAGGGACTGAACCCAGGCCACAGGAGTGAAAGCACTGAATCCTAACCACTAGACAAGTAGAGAATTATTCATTCATTTATTTCCAGATTTTTATTAAGCACCTCAAATTCCCGGCATGTTCTGGTCACCAGGGTTATAGCAGTAAACAAGGCAGATGACATTCTTTTTCTCATGGAACTTACATTCTAATTGGAGAAAACAGAAAATCTAAAAAACGAAGCAAGTAATCCTCAAGATAATGGCAAATAATGACAAATTCTAAGGAAAGGAAAGAAGGTGATACAACAGGAAAGGCAGGGAAAGCAGTACTCTAGACCGGATGGTAAAGAAAGTTTCCTCTGAAAAGAGACGTAAATGACAAGAAAGAATCAGCTGGGGAATTCTCTGGTGGCCTAGTGGTTAGGACTCCATGCTCTCACTGCCGAGGGCCCTGGTTCAATCCCTGGTCGGGGAACTAAGATCCCACACACACACACACACAATAAAAACATCCAAGTGCACATCTGGGGAAAGGGCCTTCCAGGCAGGGAAACAGCTGACACCAATGTAGGACTGAGCTCAGTGTGTCCTGGGGAACAGAAAGAAGACCCACAAAAGTAGCACACTGAGAGAAGGTGAGGTGTACCAAATGGTGTCACAGGTGGGCAGGAGTCACCTCACGTCGGCCTGATGGACTTTGCTTAGAGTGTGTCATTCATTCTGACTGCAGTAGGAAGCCATCGGAGGGCTTTCAGCAGAGTTCAGATCTGTAGGGTTTTGGCGCGGGAACCTGTGTAGATGGTGGTTACATTTGTTAAGATGGGGAAGATGAAGGAAGAGCTTGTCTGCGAGCAGGAAGGTTAAGATGGATAAAAAGTTCTTTTTCAGATCTCTTAAATTTGAGATGCCTGTCAAACAGTCTTGGAGAAGTCCAGCAGGCTACTGAATTTATGAGTCTGGTGTTCAAGAGAAAGGTCAGAACTAGAGTAATAAATTTGAAAGTCGTCAGCACATGAATGGCATTTACAGCCATGACGGAGGATGAGCTCACTGAGGGCAAAAATATAGAAAAGAAAATGGGTTTCAAACTTTAGAATACAGGAGAAGGAGTCAGCAAAGGAGACTGAGAAGGAATGTCAGTGAAGTAGGGGTAAAGCCAGGAGAGGGTGATGCCAAAGGAACCAAGAAAAGACGGTGCATCAAGAGGAAGTGGTCACCACTCGGTGCCGGAGTGAGGCCAAGGGAGGTGAGGACTGACCCCTGGTTTGGGCAGAGGGGCCTCACTGGTCATCTTGACACCAGTCCTTTGAGTTGTGTGGTGGGGAGGGAGGCCAGATGGCAGAAGTCGAGGACAGAGTTTAGTAGAAACAGGATAGGCAGTTCTGAATTGAGGCAGTTTCTGGAAGAGAATAAGGGTTCAAGGTATTTTGTTTGTTTGTGTGATTGGTTGGTTGGTTTTTTTTAACGATGAGGCGCTCATGGGTCTGCGGTTGGGAAACTAGAGAGGGAGAAACCGATGACACCAGACACAGAAAGGAAGCTCCTGGAATGACATCCGCTTTGCAGCCTCTTTCAAGGATGTTTAAGAACAGCTTTCTCTGAAGTTAAGAATAAATTAAGTATATGTCGTGTCCCAGAGTATTAAATATTACACTGAGAGCCAAGTGTGGGGAATGTGGGTGGGTTGGGAGTGTGGAGTCAGAGAAGGAAGAGAAGCCAGCATTTACTGGGCATACCACTGTGTCAGGCAGACATGGGAACTTTGTGGTAATATTTCTTTTTAAGTTTTGAGTATTTATTGCCTTTATTTTGTTTTTGGTTTTGATTGTGGTAGAACACATATAACATAAAACTTACCATTTTAACTACTTTTAGGTGTACAGTTCAGAAGCATGAAGTACTTCACAATGACATGCAGCCATCACAACTCTCCAGCTCCAGAACTTCATTTTCATCGCCCCAAACAAAAGCTCTGGGGCTTCCCTGGTGGCGCAGTGGTTGAGAGTCCGCCTGCCGATGCAGGGGACGCGGGTTCGTGCCCCGGTCTGGGAAGATCCCACGTGCCGCGGAGCGGCTGGGCCCGTGAGCCATGGCCTCTGAGCCTGCGCGTCCGGAGCCTGTGCTCCGCAACGGGAGAGGCCACGACAGTGAGAGGCCCAAGTGCCGCAAAAAAAAAAAAAAAAAAAGCTCTGTACCCGATGAACAGTAACTCCCCACTATCCATTCCTTCCAGTCCCTCTCTACTTTCTACCACTATGAACTTGCCTATTCTAGGTACCTTGTATAAGTGGAATCATACAGTATTTATCCTTTTGTATCTGGCTTATTTCATTTAGCATGTTTTCAAGGTTCATCTACAGTGTAGCCTACATCAGAATTTCATTCCTTTTTATGACTGGGTGATATTCCATTGTATGTGTCTACCATAATTTGTTTATTCTTTTAACTTTTGATGGACTCTTGGATTGTCTCCACTTTTTCGCGCTGCTATGAACATGTGTGTACAGGTATCTGCTTGAGTCCCTGCCTTCAGTTCTTTGCAGCACAGATCTAGAAGTTGGTCCCATTTATTTTTGTTTAATACTCACAGCAATCCATAGAGACATATTCTTCAGGCTGGGGCTGGTTTCCTTCCTTATTCCCTCAGTGGGGATCTGTACGCTCCCAGCTCCTATGATAATCCCCCAAACTGGATATTGGCCGTTGCTTTTGCTCTCAGCCAGGCTCAGCTTCCAGATGGTCTCTAGTCCTCAGCCTCCAGCTCTTAAAGCGCTTGTTTTTGCTGAAGGGAATCCGTTCAACATGTTCTAGTGGAGAAGGAGGGGGAGGCAGGCCATCCCTCTGCCTCTTCCCATGGTGACTGCAGTGAGGGCTGGGGTGCGGACTTACAACTCTGCCGTGATTGGGGGTAGGTGCTCAAGACATATGCCTATAAATGAACTTCCTCCTTATTCTTCAGATTGGAAAGAGCATTCTGTCCTAAAATCGTGCTCCTTCTTTCTCCCCTCCTTCCTTCCTTCCCTCACTCCCTCCTTTTCTTTCTCTCTCTCTCTCTTTTTTTTTTTTTTTCCTGCGGTACGCGGGCCTCTCACTGCTGTGGCCTCTCCCGCTGCGGAGCACAGGCTCCGGACGCGCAGGCTCAGCAGCCATGGCTCACGGGCCCAGCCGCTCTGCGGCATGTGGGATCTTCCCGGACCGGGGCATAAACCCGCGTCCCCTGCATCGGCAGGCGGACTCTCAACCACTGCGCCACCAGGGAAGCCCTCTCTGTCTTTTTATTATAATATTTTGGCTGCACCAAGCCGCTTGTGGGATCTTAGTTCCCCAACCAGGGATTGAACACGAGCCCCAGCAGTGAAAGCACTGAGTCCTAACCACTGAAACACCAGGAAATTCTCCTGTGCTCCTTCTTTTAAAGAGCTAAAACCTGACTTTTCCAAGGAAAAACAAGTCTTCTGATAGCAAGCAAGTCACAATACCACAGTCACTGGTATATTTTGGATATGCTCAAACTTAACACTTTAAACACTGGAAGAGAAGTTATCATGATGAGATGATAATAGCTTGAGCTGGGGAAATTATTTGTAGAAAATAAATAAAACGATAGAATAGCAACAATTTTTTAACAGCTATAATATCCTTCAACTGCTATACAGGAAATAGGATAGTCTCTCCTTTAAAGTATGAAAGTATTTTGTGATCCAAAAATAGCTGGTCTCAGCATTGCTTCTGCAAAGTTTCCCTTAAAGTAGGATTTTGCTTTCCTTTTAAAATGCTATGATATGCATGATTCTCCAGAACTTAGTTCTTTCTAAACAAATAGTCCTGGAGTGAAAGGCAATTTAGTGGCCTAAGGGGTGGGGGAGATGTAAATTCTTTGTAAATATTTCTGGCTCCTTTCTGGATTGCAACAAGCTAGTGAGGACCCTGGGAAAAATCTCAGTGCTCGGGGGAGGGGGGCTGGGGGCCAGGAGTTGGGACTTAAATCTCAGAGACAGGACACCCCATATCACAGCATTCTCACTACCACACATTGGCAGGTGTGATGTACACAAACACACAGTTCCTTTTTTCTTTTTTTTAAGGGAGCAGCATGCACGGTACAGTGCCTTTCTCTTACTTATTTTCTCTGTATTTATTTCCATCTGTTCTTATAAACTTCAAACTGATCTTAAATTGTCCTCCTTTCCTAACACAGTTGTGATGTACCCTGTTCCTGAGTCAGCCACAGGTGAGATATTTTTCCTGGAGTTTTGTAGGGTTTTGTGTAGTTTGGTTATTGTTATTTTGTTTGTTTGGTAACGCTTGTTGGACTCTGTCCAGACTTTTTCTGTTTCTGATTTTTTTTTTTTGGTTTCCTAATGATCTTTCTAGAGTACTTTATTGCAGCTATATTTTTACCTTTTCTCCCATTCCTTTAAAATATTTTTATTTTAGCTTTCAGGTTATATTTTCTTGAATTTATTTTCTAAGACTGCTTCTTCAAAGCATAAATAGAGAATAAATCAGTGTTTGGATGATTATTTCCAACTCCAATTGTCTATCCTCTAGAAACTCTGTGGTGAAGATTATAATTGTGAAATAGTTTATGTTATACCCTCGTTTGGATCCTTTTACTTAGAAAGATCTTTCATCTATCCCATTTAAACATCCTAGGGACTTCCCTGGTGGTCCAGTGGCTAAGGCTCTGTGCTCCCAATGCAAGGGGCCTGGGTTTGATCCCTGGTCAGGGAACTAGATCCCACATGTCACAACTAAAGTTTCCACATGCCTCAACTAAGACCTGGCACAGTCAAATAAATAAATATCTTTTTTAAGTTAAAAAAATAAAATAAACATCCTATATGGTATAAATCAAAACTATGAAAGCTTTTAAAAATAATGTTCATTTAATTTTTAATTCTATAAATATGTTCTTTCCTACTGGAGTCAGGAATAAGGCAAGAATGGTCCCTGTCACATTATTTCTCAACACTCTTTTAATCCCGGAAAATGAAATCAGAGCAAGGAAACAAAGACACCTAAATATTAGAAAGGAAGAGTGATGAGAGACAGATCATAGGGACACAAACCCTGACCCACAATTTTAAAACCCCAAAAGCTCCAATACACAAAAATATTAAAAAACTCATTTGTTAGCAAGCTTTGGCCTAAAATGATATGAGGCTATTCAGTCTTAATTTACTGCCATCAGTATTAATATCATATACAAATATATTATTGCATTTAATTACAGGGAACTTGCTGAGACCTCAGTGGGGGTGTTTCTATGCTCTGTGTAACATTTCTAAAATGGAAAAGATTCTGAATTCTGAAACACAAATGGCCCCCAGGACTTTGGGTAAGAGATTGTGTACTTGCAATATACTGGGCAGTGTCCAGGGACACCAAAAATATAAAAATGTACGTGCTGTCATCCAGGAACTAACAATCCAAATTGAGATGGCAAGATATATGCATAAGAAAAACTTTAAAGCTTTCAAATAAGGGTTTTTTTTGGTTTTTGGTTTTTTTTTTTGCAGTATGCAGGCCTCTCACTGCTGTGGCCTCTCCCGCCGCGGAGCACAGGTTCCGGCCGCGCAGGCCCAGCGGCCATGGCCCACGGGCCCAGCCGCTCCGCGGCACACGGGATCCCCCCGGACCGGGGCACGAACCCGCGTGCCCCGCACCGGCAGGCGGACTCCCAACCACTGCGCCACTAGGGAAGCCCCAAATAAGGTTTTAAACAAATACATCATCCTGGTCTGGATTGAAGTGAAGAGATATACGGTACTGCCTGTGAATATTTGTATATTATGTCAGTGCCCCCAAATTGTACAGGATTGTGTTTGATGGTTAGAGCCTTGGCCTAAAATATAGAATAGATGTGCTTGACAAGGATGGGAGAAATGATTCTACGTGCTATATATTAGAGTCTTCCTCTTGTTAAGCAACAGAAACTTCACTGAAGGTCCAGACTTGGGTGAGCCTCATCCTTTTGGTCACTGGACTCTCTCTCCCACCTCCCCCACCCAGCCAGCTTTCTTCTCCATTGTTCCACAGTCAGGCGAGCTCTTGCTGCATGGTGGGGAAGATGGCCCCTGGAGTTGTTCTGCTTATGATCACTCCAGACCGCAATGCCAGAAGAGGACAGAGAGAGAGACGGTCTCTCCTGTGCCCATCTCAGTTCCTCAGAATGATCTAGCCTGGCCGTGCTGGTATCGCAACCCAAACTTGTCATAAGGAGTGAGGAACACAGACCAGCTTGAGTCACATCTTGGGCTTTGTAATTGACAACCACACTATAGTCACATAGGATGAGACAAAAACAATTACAAAAGCAAAGGGTGCTGGAACAGATTAATTAAAAAAAAAAAAAAAGAATAAATGTGTCCAGCGCCACAGTAGAATCTTCCTCCTGAAAAGGACCACTTTGCTTTGCTGAGGAGGACATGCAGGCAAGAAGGGGGAGCTGAATTGTAGCAGTGGTCACAGCGTGACAACAGAGGACGAAGGACATGAAGAGCTCAGCTACTCTCTGGTCACAAGTGTTGATGTTTGTGCATCTGAAACAGGGACATTATTCACAGGTGGATGTAAGACAGATGGCTCAGGAAGGAGCTTTGAAAGTGCCTCCTGCTAAATTAGGTGACGCTTAAGATGTTTAAAGAAAAGAGAAGTGCCTTGCTGGAAGGAATGAAAGAGAGTATTATAGGTAGAAGGTGTAACATTTATCTGTATGAATGATTTTGCCCCTGGCTGAGTCTAGGTTGGAGTAGTCCTTTCTTCTAGACATGAGAAATTTCTGGCTCCCTCCTGAACTGAGACAAGCTTGTCTCAGTTTATCTTTGATGTCTCAGTTTATGTTTGATGGACAGGCTTATGTTTGATGGATATAACCCTGCCCTAAAATACAGAAGAAATGTGCTTGACAAGGGGGAAAAAAGATCATTTATAATCCCTATGTATTAGACTCTTACAGTTGCAAACATGGGAAACCGGACTTAATATGAATTAAGCAAAAAATTGATCTATTGGCTCATTTAGAGAAATATTTAGAAGATGCAGACTATAGGCATTTTCTGATCAGGAGTTGATCCTTTAGTAAATATGATATTTTGGGACCAAGTATCTTATATCCAAGTTGCAATAACCTTCTAAATAACTTGCTGAAAGTCGCCCAGGGAATGATTTGTTGATGTACCAGAAGAGGGAGGTACAAAGGCAAAGGAACTGTACCTGGAACTTCTCTGAATAATTAAGTTACAGTTGCTATTTGCAAGTCATTGCAGAGAAAAATCTTCCAATAGATGCTATTTATTCAGTCATGTGTGCAAACCTAGATACTTCTTATATTAACATTGTAATTATATTTTGGATCTTCCTTTGTTTTGCTCTTCAAGGACAAAGATTAAGTCTTAAATGTAGAAGTCAGAGGAAGAAAAGACACTTTTCTCATGGCCTGGAATAATCCTGATCTGATGACTTAGACACACACAAAGCTGGATAGCATCCAACTATAACCAACCCCCAATCCATTATCACTTACTGAAGATTAGACAGAGGAATGAATGAAACCCATAATGTGCTAGGCATTTTACATAAATCATCTTTGGAATTCTCACAACCCTGAAAGGAAGGTATCATAATTCCTATTTTAATAGATAAGCAAAATAAGGCTCAGAGAGCTTTACTCGCTTTTCCATGACCTTCCAGCTCATGGGAAGTAAAGCCAGGATTCTAAAACTGAACTGTCTGACTTCAAAGCCTGGGCAAGACTGTGGTCCTGGCTTCATGCTGGGTGGTGTCTCTGAGGGATTATTAAGCTGCGTAACACCTAGCTTTTGATTTCCTGTTACAAATCCTCCTCTCCTTACCATATATAGATTAGTGCTCATCAAGATTTAATGTATAAAGCACAATCCAAGGAGCTGGGGATGTAAAGAAGAGTTTAATACAACTTTTGCCCATCGGGAGCTCACAAACTATCTGGGGAAAGGGTACCCAAATATGAAGCAATAAACAACAACCTAAGGGTGGGATTGCGCTGAGCAACAAGTGAGCAGGAAAAACTCAGAGGACATGACAGAGGCTCGAGTTACCAGTAACCCCCCAGTGTCCATTTCCCCTTCCTTTGTAAAACAACTCCTGCCCCCTGCTAGCCGGGGGGACTACAGCCGTTCAGAATATATACTACATTTCCCAGCCTGTCTCACAGCTTAGTGTGACTAAATTCTGTCCAATGGGATAAAAGCAGAAATGACAGGTGCAACTTCTGACAGGGAATCTTAAAGAGAAAAACAACATCCCTTCTCTTCCCTGTGTGTTGGCACTTCAGCAGCCATCTTGAGTCATGAGGCAGGTTTGGGAGGAAGTCACTGGTGGCAGAGCTACAAGGTGGGAGAAGTAGAGATCTGACTCCCTGTAGCACAGCCCCTATTCCAGACTGCCAACCTTCCCTCCTTCATGTGAAAGAGAAATAAACGTCTATCTAATTTAAGCCGTTGTTATTTGGGGCTTTTGTCATCACAGGCAAATTTAATTCTAACTGCTAAAAGAGCAGAGCTCTGCGACCACCGTCACCACAACCCCCCAGATTCTACTACATGACCTTCGGCAAATCACTTAACCTTTCCCAGGTGGCTGGAGAATCCAAAGAGATAAAACAGTGAGAGAGCAGGAGAAAGCACTTGGGGGTTTTAGATGGTCCGTTGTGACATAGTATGGCTGGAGGGAGGGGTGAGAAAATTCAAAAGCTATACGCACAACACTCATCAACTCACAATTTTCCTGAAGTGCTTAAAGAATAGCACGTGTGTGTCGGGGGAGGAATTGGGAGATTGGGATTGACACGTACACTATTGATACTATGTATAAAATAGACAACTAATGAGAACTTACTGTATAGCACAGGGAACTTAATGCACTGTGGTGACCTAAATGGGAAGGAAATTCAAAAAAGAGGGGATATATGTATATGTAGAGCTGATTCATTTTGCTGTACAGTGGAAACTAACACAACACTGGGCTTCCCCAGTGGCACAGTGGTTAAGAATCTACCTGCCAATGCAGGAGACACGGGTTCGAGCCCTGGTCTGGGAAGATCCCACATGCCATGGAGCAACTAAGCCCGTGTGCCACAGCTACTGAGCCTGTGCTCTAGAGCCCGCGAGCCACAACTACTGAAGCCCGTGTGCCTAGAGCCCCTGCTCGGCAACAAGAGAAGCCACCACAATGAGCCTGCACACCGCAATGAAGACCCAACGCAGCCAAAAATAAAAATAAATAAATAAATTTTTTAAAAAAAGAAACTAACACAACACTGTAAAGCAACTATACTCCAATAAAAATTAATTTAAAAAGAAAGACTAGTACATGTAGAGCAATGTCTACAATTGTGTAGCACACACTTTAAGATCTTGGAGAATTCAAAGGAGAAAAATGCTGTGAGCTGGAGTAAATGATTAAGGGTTTGATGAGGGAGATGAGGTATGAGCTGGGCGTTAGGAATGAGTCCAATTTAGTTTGTAAGTCTTGACTCTTTTAGCTACAAGTTATAGAAACTCAATTAGACCCTGCTTTTAAAAAAAGTGGGCAGGGTGAGGGTTGGTTGTTGGCTCATATAAATTAAAGAGGCAAGATGTAAGCACCGGGAAGGCTGGATCAAGACCAGATGATGTCATTAGGATGTGATCTCAGCTCTGCTTTCCTGAGCTCACTGCATTGTCATAAGGCCAGTGGTGGCATCTGGCAGCTGTGGATTCACAACCTATTCATTTAACAGCCCAGGCGGAAAATACCTCCTTCCTTAGGGCTGCAAAGAAGCCCTCAACCTACCTGACTCCCTGTGACTCTGCTTCTGCAGATCTGCTCATGTCCCCATCTCTGGACTGGGTGGGGTATCCCACCCAAACTGCATGGATTGAGGGTTTGAAAAAGGTGGTTGTTTAAAGGAAAAGTGAGATGCAATTGGCAGTAGGAGAGAAATGGATGCTGGGAAGAATATTGTTCAAATTCTAGGGCAGAGAAGAGGAATAGCAAAGATGTGAAGCCTGAAATGAGTGAGACAGGATGGGCTGCATGGAAGAGAGAAGTCCTATATGCAAGAAATGTGCTTCAGAGCACCCCCTTCGGCTTCACTGTATTAATTTGTTAGGGCTGCCGTAACAAAGTAGATGGCTTAAATAACAGAAATTGTTTTTCTCACAGTTCTGGAGGCTGGAAGTCCAAGATCAAGGTTCTGGCAGTGTTGGCTTCCTCTGCGGCTCTGTCTGTGGCTTGGAGGTGGCTGTCTTCTTGCTGCCTTTTCACATGGCCATCCCTCTGTTCACCGATCCCCACTGTGTTGAAACCTAATCCCTGCCGTGATGGTATTTGAAGATGGGGCCTTTGAGAGGTGGCTTATTCTGCCCTCATGAATGGGATTATTGCCCTAATAAGAGAGGCCCCAGAGAGCACCTTTTACCCCATCTGCCAGGTGAGGACAGAGCAAGAAGATGGACATCTCTGAACCAGAAAGCAGACTCTCACCAGACACCAAATCTGCTGACACCTTGATCTTGGACTTCCCAGCCTCCAGAACTGTGAGATATAAATTTGTATTGTTTATAAGCCCCTCAGTCTGTGGGAGCCTATTATAGCAGCCAGAACAGGCTAAGACAGGCCAGTGCATGGCTAAAATCAAGCAAACAAACAAAAGAATCCAACCAAGAGACTCAGAAATCTAGGTGCACTTGCACAAATGCTTTGCAACTAGTTGGTTACCTGTGGGGAAGGACGGTGACTCCAAGTCTTACTGGGAAATGCCAAGATGGAAGACCCAGCGCCTAATACAGTGTTCTGTCCAGAGTGGACACACGGGAAGCAATGGCTAGACTGAACTTACAAAAAAGAACAGGAAGAGGAAGAGAGAACATCTTTGGTGTTGGTGAGTTGCCTTTATTCTAACAACAGCCATAGGGCAAAAAACCGTTAACATCTAGGGCAGTGGGATGGAAGAAGAGGGGCAAAAGCCACCCACACTTGAATTCAGAAGCTCTCGAAGCCCTAAACATGAAATAAGATATCTCCAGAATGTATCCACAGAGGAGGGGACGTGGGAGGAGAAGAAGGCAACAGATTACATTCCTTGATCATCAATCAAAAGTAGATTCTCCCCCAGGCCTCATCTATGTACCTATTATCTCCCCACCATATTTATTTTTTTCTTGGTACTTATCACTATATGAAATTATCTTATATAACTGTTAGATTATTTTTTTATAGTCTACCGTCACCACCTCCCGAATATAAGCTCTAAAACGGAAGGACCTCCTCATGGTCCTTGCTGTGCTTTCAGTACCTAGGACGGTACCTAGCACATACTAGGTGCTCAGAAAACACTGTTGAATGAATGAAGGAGAAAGAGCAAAGGATATTAGGGAGTTTAATAAAAGTGATTACACCCAAGTAATTAATAACTCCATAGGTAGCTTGACAATCCAGAATGCTTCATTCCATAGAGATTATGCATAACCAACATATTTTTGGTCAGAAAACTCTGTGGTAGGTCATGAAAAATCAGCCTTAGTTGTTTCCCTGTTCTGTTGCAATATCAATAGTAAAAATATAACCTCTTCAGTGCCTTTGCTAAGCTTTTAGTGTATATTATGTGCTAACCAGTCTTTTATTTTCTGTATTCCAATGCTTTGACATCTGGGTCCTTGCTGATTCTGGAGGGACTGCCCCTTCAGGCTTAGGCAGTTCCTGGAAATAGAAAACAGCCTACTCATGAGTGTGCTTTTTAAATACAAACCAATCAACCCACAGCCCACACCCCAACACCCCTTTTATCAGGCCCTCACATTCCAGGCCACTATCCATCTGCCCTAATCACCCCAGCTCCAGGTACCCAACACCTACAGCCAACCCCTGTGCCCCAGATCCCACTGAAATTATTCAAACTAACCATGCTGACCAAAGTAAGCTCATGTGCTTCATGAGATGCTTACCATGCCTCACCTTCCCACAGAAGCCACAATATAGGCTCCTGCCCGCTCTGGTCCTGACCAACCCTGGTGCTTCCCCATGTGGACCCTCCTGGTGCAGCATACCCATTTCTCTTGGGAATTGTGAGTAAGAAATTATATATTCAGCGACAATCATCTCCTGATCTTTTGATCTTACTATACCTCAGATTTCCTGTGAATACGCTATATTTTAATAAATTTATTTATTTTATTTTTGGCTGTGTTGGGTCTTCGCTGCTGTGCACGGGCTTTCTCTAGTTGCGGCGAGCGGGGGCTACTCTTCGTTGCAGTGCACGGGCTTCTCATTGCGGTGGCTTCTCATTGCGGAGCACGCGTGGTCTCTAGGCACACGGGCTTCAGTAGTTGCAGCACGTGGGCTCAGTAGTTGTGGCTCACAGGCTCTAGAGCACAGGCTCAGTAGTTGTGGCGCAAGGCTTAGCTGCTCCGCGGCATGTGGGATCTTCCCAGTCCAGGGCTTGAACCCGTGTCCCCTGCATTGGCAGGTGGACTCTCAATCGCTGTGCCACAGGGAAGCCCCTACACTATATTTTAAAAACAATATACCAGTTAAGATTTGCTCAGTTGTAAGTAACAGAAAACCCAATTCAAACTGCCTTAAGCCATAAAGGAGATGTGCTGTAAGTTGAGAGGGCAGCCACCAGGGTTAGTTTATTTCAGCCTCTGTGCTTATCCTCGAGGACTCAGGGTCTTCCAGTCGCTCACCTGCACTCTACAGCAGCAACTTCACCCACCCGCACCTAGGCCCACAGCCTTCCGCATTCAAGCAGAGGGAAAGGGACCAGGTCTCTTCTGGAAGCTGTCTCAGGAAAATGGGGCAGCTTCATCCCCAGGAGCCCCAGCAAACCTCTTTGGAAAATTGGGGCATGTGTCTATCCTTGTCCAAGAATGAGATTCTGTAGATGAGTTTGGACCTGAGCCTCTTGTCCTTCCTAGACTCAGGAGGGCTCAGCTTCCGGGAAGCACGAGAGCTGCATGGGGGAGGTGTGGACTCCTGAACGGACCCTGAGCAGCACAGTTACAGGAAAAGGGAGTGAATTTGAGTGGCCCCATGATGTCCAATGCAGTAATATGATAGCATAGTAATAGTAATATGCATAGTAATATGCATATTAATAATAAGCATAGTAATATGAAGCATGAAAAGTAAAGAAGGGGCTCAAGATGATATTCTGTTGGGGTCAGTGGTGGTTTAATGGGGGGGGGCTTCCCTGGTGGCGCAGTGGTTGAGAGTCTGCCTGCCGATGCAGGGGACACGGGTTCGTGCCCCGGTCTGGGAGGATCCCACGTGCCACGGAGCGGCTGGGCGCATGAGCCATGGCCGCTGAGCCTGCGCGTCCGGAGTCTGTGCTCCGCAACGGGAGAGGCCACGACAGTGAGAGGCCCGCGTACCGCAAAAAAAAAAAAAAAGAAGAGGGGATAAAACCTCACACAGTTACTGTAGGTAACACATTTGCAAGCAAAACCTTCTACTCTTGGTGGCTTTCACCGCGGTTAGGAGGAGACCACTTCTTATGAGACGTGATTCTGATTTTGAGATGGCCGTATAAAGAAAAAAGTCATTAAATTTATATTTTTCATTTCATTCTTACATTTGCCTGTCTTATCTTTTAAGGTTGTAAACTTGATGAGAATGTAGGCTGTATATTTTATAGCATAGTGGTATTTAAAATGTCAAGAAGTGAAAAACTTAACGGTACAATTTAGCCTGAGAATTTTAATGCCTGTTCAGTGCTTTCCTTCAACAGTTTCTCTCATTTCACACATACGCACAGATATTACTGCCCCCGCCTGCCCTGCCCCCAGACACACACATTTAGTCCTGGGAAAGATGTGACATCAAAACAGAAGCACAATCCCTTATTAGAGCATCAGAGTAAAGAAGGCTAATCTAATTAGTGTCTAGTCTGGAAGGAATGAAAAAAAAAAAAGCATCTGTAATGTATGATAGAAAGGTTACTTGTGATCTGCTTCTTGAAAAAATGTCTGCCTGATTTGTGTGTTTCTGCGGCTCTCAACAATGGAGGTTTGCTCTGGTCTCTGCAACAGACACATTTCCAATCACCAGACTTCTGCGGATTTATGCTCTCTTCCTGATTTAAAAAGCAACTCCCAGAAAGCAATGGCTTTCAGCATTGCGAGCTGGAGGGTTTGTTAGACATTCTGCAAGCGTATATCATATTTACCACCAAATTAAAGATAATGGTGAGCAGAGAAGAAAAATTCTCAGATTCACAAATTATGCTACTGATTAGCCCAACTCCAATTATTTTTAATACATGCATTTTGCCTTGATTTTTGCATTTGGGGAAAGTAATATATGGTATGAAAACAAGACTAGTAAGCAACATTTCATGTGTTCCTCTTAACAAATCAAAATGAGAAAATGGATGTGAAAGCACTTTGTAAATTCTAACGCACATGCAGTTGTGAGTTACTGTTATCGATTTCATTACTGGTTAAGCTTTACTTAAAGGATAAAAGTGGGCGGTGGCGCAGTGGTTGGGAGTCCGCCTGCCGATGCAGGGGACGCGGGTTCGTGCCCCGGTCCGGGAAGATCCCACATACCGCGGAGCGGCTGGGCCCGTGAGCCATGGCCGCTGAGCCTGCGCGTCCGGAGCCTGTGCTCCGCGACGGGAGAGGCCACAACAGTGAGAGGCCCGCGTACCGCAAAAAAACAAAACAAAACAGAAAAAACGATAAAAGCTAAGAGAAGAACTACATAAGGTACTTTACTGGAAGGAATTCTAAATGCATTTGAATGATGTATTTTACTTTCTAGGTATTTTAACAGTTCTGATAGAAAATCCCACCCTAATGAATGCTGTCACAGTTCAAAAAGTGGTCTGCTTTCAGTTCTGATAGAAAATCCCACCCTAATGAATGCTGTCACAGTTCAAAAAGTGGTCTGCTTTCAATCTGATCCTTTTTTTTTTTTTTGCGGTACGTGGGCCTCTCCCCTTGCGGAGCACAGGCTCCGGACACGCAAGCTCAGCGGCCATGGCTAACGGACCCAACCGCTCCGCGGCAGGTGGGATCCTCCTGGACCGAGGCACGAACCCGTGTCCCCTGCATCAGCAGGCGGACTCTCAAGCACTGCACCACCAGGAAAACCCTTCAGTCTGCTTCTTTACATGGGCAGAAGACTTCAACAGGCATTTCACAGACGAAGTCATGCAAATGGCCGATAAACATATGAAAAGTGATCATGATTAATCACCAAGGAAATGCAAATTAAACCCACATTTATTTACTGCTCCATGCCCAACAGAATGGTGGACATTGATAAATGCTACCGAGACTAAGAATTGGCAGGGCTGTGGAGCAACTGGCTTCTCACGCACTGCCGGAGTGTAAATTGGTACCTTCTGGAAAACTATGGGCACTATCTACTCTGTGGAATTTATGCACACCTTATGACCCAACACTCTCAGGTCTCTACTTCCAGGTGGCAGAATAAGGACCATTCCCCTCCCCCAAAGATGTCCCTGTCCTAACCTTGGGAACCCATGACTATGTTACCTTACACGGTAGAAGGTAAATCGCAGATGTGATTAAGGTAACAGACCTTGAGATGGGAAGATTATCCTAAATTAAACTGGTGGGACCAATATAATCAATGTCAATCCTTAAAAGCCAGAAACCGTTCCCACTGTGGTCAGAGAGAGATGCATGATAGAGGCACAAAACAGGAAAAGGGTTATAAGCCACTGCTGCTGGTTTTGAAGATGGAGAAAGAGTCATGAGGCATGGAAGGCAGAGGCCTCTTGAAGCTGGGAATGGCTCTCAGCTGAAAGCCAGCAAGAAAATGGGGGCCTCAGACCTACAGCAGCAAGAAACAGCTCGGCCAACAGCCAGAATGAGTAAGATAATGGATCCCCACCTAGAGCCTGCGTAAAACTGGGCAGTCCAGGGGCTTCCCTGGTGGCGCCGTGGTTGAGAGTCCGCCTGCCGATGCAGGGGACACGGGTTCGTGCCCCGGTCCGGGAAGATCCCACATGCCGCGGAGCGGCTGGGCCCGTGAGCCATGGCCGCTGAGACTGCGCGTCCGGAGCCTGTGCTCCGCGACGGGAGAGGCCACAACAGTGAGAGGCCCGCGTACCGAAAAAAAAAAAAAAAGAAGGCAGCCCTGCTGACATCTTGATTTCAGCCTGGTGAGATCCATGCCAGACTTGTGACCTCCAGAGCTGAGAGATAATACATGTGTGTTGTTTTATGCTGAGTACTTCGTGGTAATTTGTTGCAGCAGCAATAAAAAATGAATACAGTACCCAACAGAAATGTGTATGTCTGTGCAGCAGAAAATATGTACTACGATAGCCACATCAGTATGATTTGTAAGAGCCCCAAAGTGGAAAATCCCATGTGGACATTAACAGGATAGATGGATGAATTGGCCTGGGCATAAGTGGGGGCGTGGAGCAGTGGAGACAGGATGGCGATGGGTCTCACAGCAGGAGGGGGTATGGAATATGGAGACAGACTGCGTGGTTCCATGGGTAGAAAGTTCAAGACCAGGCAGAACTATGTTCCCCTTACAGAGGTCAGAAGAGTGGTTGTCTTTGTTGGGGGAAAGGACTGAGATGAGGCACAAGGGAGCTTTGGGAGTGCTGGAACATTCCATGTCTTGATCTGGGTGGTGTTTACAGGGTGTGTTTACTTAGATGATTGGTGAGCTTTGCTTCGTGCATTTTGTACTTCAGTTAAAAACTTCACATAGTAAGAAGTGGTCTGGTGGGATTAGTAAACGTTTAAAAAATTTACACTAAAGACCACCTTGTAATGGTTATCTTTTTTTCTCTCATTTACTTTTTGGCTTCCCTCTGATTTTTCATCACAGAATATTCCCCTTAAGCCAGGAGAGTAGAAAAATCCAGTGAAATGCCACTAAACATCATGACACACTTGAATGAATTTAAACATACACACTTCGGCACGCTCCGCTTCAAAATTTCATTAATTTATTAATTATTTGTCCATTTTTTTATTTGAAGATCATCAGTTTCTTCTCCCTAGAAGCAAGTATTGCCACTTTCTTTTATTTCCTTTCAGAGATTTTTCTGTCACATCGTATGTGTGTAAATTTTTTTTTCATGAATGGTGACAATCTATACATAGGGGTCTATCCTTGCTTTTCTCACACATGGAGCAACGTTATAATTTTTAATAGCTGAGTAGATATAGAATGATCACTCATTTGACTAATTCCCTTATTGATGGACATCTAGGTTATTGACAGTCTTTTGCTATTGTGAACAATGCTGCAATTAATATCTCTAAACACCCATCATTTTGCATAATCACAGCTTACTTTTCAGTAATTTACTTCAAATCCATAAGTATTGATTGATATTTATGGATTTGAAGCTATGATGGATGTTAACACTTTTTTTCCGTATTAAAAATGGACTATCTACTGAGAAGAATACTCTCATTTAATGAATTCACTCTTCCAATGATACTTCAGTGCCTAACTTTAGGTCAGACAAAGCCTAAGGAAGAAAATTAATATATATCTGTAAAGGATGTATTTTTTTTAATGATTTTTAGTTTCCTATGGCTGCTGTAACAAAGTACCGTGGACTGGGTAGCTTCAAACGACATAAATTTACCATCTGATAGTTCTGGAAGTTAGAAGTCCAAAATCAGAGTGTTGTCAAAGCCATGCTTTCTCCAAAGGCTCTAAGGACAAAGCTTGTTTTTTTGCTTCTTCCTGCTCCTGGTGGTGCTCAACAATCCCTAGCTTTACGTGGCTTATAGATACATCACTACAATCCCTGCCTCCATCTTCACATGGCTGTCTCCCTGTGTCCCTGTGTCTCACATGTCTATCTTCTTATAAGGACACCAGTCATATTGGATTAAGGGCCCACCCTACTCCAATATAACCTCTTCTTAATTAATTATACTTGCAATGACCCTATTTCCAAATAAGGTCACATTCTGAACTATTGGGGGTTAGAACTTTAACATATCTTTGTTGCGGGGTGAGGGAGCAAGTCACACATAATTCAACCAATATTACGGGCTGAATGTTTGTGTTCCTCCAAAATTCATATGTTGAAATCCTAACCCCCGATGTGATGGCATTAGGAGTTAAGGTCTTTGGAAGGTAATAAAGTCAAGAGGGTGGAGCCCTCATGAATAAGATTAGTGCCCTTATAAGACGAGAGCTTGTTTTCTCTCTCTGTCTTCACCAGGTGAGGACACAGCAAGAAGATGGCCATCTGCAAGCCAGGAAATGGGCTCTCACCCAACACCAGATCTGCCAGTACATTGATCTTGGACATCCCAGCCTCCAGAATTGTGATAAATAAATATTTGTTGCTTAAGCTGTCCACTCTATGGCAATGTGTTATAGCAGCCTGAACTAAGAATCCATAACAAATGAAGTAATCCATTTTATACTATTTGAACTTTTTACCATGTTCATGTACCTGTTTAAAAACAGCAGTGTAAGTACTACATGATCTGGTACATAACTGAGGAAAAAAATGAATATTATATATAAGTGGTGTCAGCATTCAGCAAATATTTGGTAAGTGCCAGGCCTCGTTCTAGGCATTGGAGATACAACTCTAAAAAAGCAGGCAAAATTCTCTGCTCTCTTGAGTCTCCATGGGGAGACAGACAATAGACAAATAAGTAAAATGCATCTTATGTTTAGACAGTAATAAGCACTAAGGAAAAAAAAAAATATGGAAGGAAAATGTAAAGTGTAAGGAGCTAAGTAAGAATCTTAGAATGGGGACTTCCCTGGATGTGCAGTGGTAAAGAATCCACCTTACAATGCAGGGGACACGGGTTTGATCCCTGGTCAGGGAACTAAGATCCCACATGCCGTGGGGCAACGAAGCCCACACTCCACAACTACTAAACCCACACGCCTCAACTAGAGAGCCTGCATGCCGCAAATTACAGAGCCCACATGCTCTGGAACCCGTGCGCCATAACTACAGAGTCCACACACCCGGGAGCCTGCACGCCACAACTAGAGAAGAGAAAACCCATACGCCACAACTAGAGAGAAGCCTGGGCACCACAATGAAGAGGCTGCACGCCGCAACGAAAGATCCCACATGCCTCAATGAAGATCCCGCGTGCCGCACCAGTCCGAATGGCCATTATCAAAAAAATCTACACACAATAAATGCTGGAGAGGGTGTGGAGAAAAGGGAACCCTCTTGCACTGTTGGTGGGAACGTAAATTGATACAGCCACTATGGAGAACAGTATGGAGGTTCCTTAAAAAACTACAAATAGAACTACCATACGATCCAGCTATCCCACTACTGGGCATATACCCTAAGAAAACCATAATTCAAAAAGAGTCATGTACCAAAATGTTCATTGCAGCTCTATTTACAATAGCCAGGACATGGAAGCAACCTAAGTGTCCATTGACAGATGAATGGATAAAGAAGATGTGGCACATATATACAATGGAATATTACTCAGCCATAAAAAGAAACAAAATTGAGTTATTGGTAGTGAGGTGGATGGACCTAGAGTCTGTCATACAGAGTGAAGTAAGTCAGAAAGAGAAAAACAAATACCGTATGCTAAAACATATATATGGAATCTAAAAAAGGAAAAATTGGTCATGAAGAACCTAGGGGCAAGACGGGAATAAAGACACAGACCTACTAGAGAATGGACTTGAGGTTATGGGGAGGAGGAAGGGTAAGCTGGGACAAAGTGAGAGAGTGGCATGGACATATATACACTACCAAATGTAAAATAGATAGCTAGTGGGAAGCAGCCACATAGCACAGGGAGATCAGCTCGGTGCTTTGTGACCACTTAGAGGGGTGGGATAGGGAGGGTGGGAGGGAGGGACACACAAGAGGGAAGAGATATGGGGACATATGTGTATGTATAACTGATTCATTTTGTTATAAAGCAGAAACTAACACACCATTGTAAAGCAATTATACTCCAATAAAGATGTTTAAAAAAAAATCCCGCGTGCCACAAGTAAGACACAACGCAGCCAAAAATAAATTAAAGAAAGAAAGAATAAATCTTAAAAAAAAAAAAAGAACCTTAGAGTGGCTGGTCTGTTTGAGGAAGAGCATGGGGCCAAGAGGCAGCAGGATGGACATGGTGAGGCCACGGACAACAGCAATGTCCCAGGAATAACGAAAGCCTGTCATACTGAGGGCGCAGAAGGAGGACTTGATTTTAGTCTGAGTGATGTGGGAGCCCTTGGCCGGTTCCAGTAGAGGAGTGGCTCCATCTGACATAGTTTTCAATATGGCTGCTCTGTTGAGAACAGGCTGATGGGGGTCAAGGTTAGAACCAGAGAGACCAGTTGGGAATTTACAGCAAGAATCCAAGTGAGAGATGATATGGCTTGGACTGGGTTTGGGGTCGTAGGGTGGGGAGGTGTGGTCACGTTCTGACTATACACAGAAAGTAGAACCAACAGTATTTGTTGTCAGACAAGATTCAGGATGCAAGAGGAAAAGATGCAAGGGTGACCCTAAGACTTTTGATCTGAGCAATTGAAAGAGACAGAGTTGTCATTAACTGAAATGGGGACACGACAGGAGGAGCAGAGTTAAGGGAGAATCCAGAGTACAGTTTTGGATATATTAAGCTTGAGACAACTATTAAACATCCAAGTGAAGGTAATTAGAAGGCAAGCACGAGTCCGGATTTCAGGGTAGCAGGTCAGGCTAGAGATACACACTTTGGAGTCATTACCATATGAAGGGCGTTTAAAGCCACAGACTGTTGAAATCACGTAGGAAGTGAGTACAGATTAAAAAAAGAAAATGAGGGACTTCCCTGGTGGTCCAGTGGTTAAGACTCCGCGCTTCCATTGCAGAGGGCACGGGTTCGATCCCTGATTGGAGAACTAAGATCCCGCGGTGCATAAAAAAAGGAAAAGAATCTGGTTTCTGAGTCTGAGAAACTCATGGCACATCCAGGTAGAGACTGAAAATACTACAAGAGCAATCTGCCTGAAAATACAGATTTGGAAGATGTCAGCAAATAGTAGCTAAAACGTGGACGTGAACGCTTAAAAATGCCAAGGTTTACATGGTGGGAAGGGAGCCAGGAAGTGCAGATTTGGGAGTGGACCAAAGAGGAGGGGAGCCGAGGGGCATCACAGAGGCAGGGGAGGAGAAAGTTTCAAGAAGGAGAAAAGTATAATTCCTTAGAAAGGTAAGTGGGATGCATACTGAACGGGGACCACCGCCTCTGGTACTTAGGAGGTTTTGTTGACTTTAGAAGTCAGATTGCAATGGATGGAGGAACGGATGGGAAATAAGCAGGGTAATATTATCTGAAAGGAAAATAAACTCCATCTTCTGGCTTAATAACACGTTTCAGGTTGATAAATCACGGCGCTGACCTCTTTTCTCCTCCTGCTGTTTGGAGATGTCTGGGCCCTCATTTAGTGCTTCCTTTCGGAGCACACTGGCCTTCCAGGTCTGTCTGGCAAGAACAGCACTGATGCTGATCTCTGCTCCTGCCCTTGTCCTTCAACAGGTTCAAACACTACTCATGGCTCAGATCCCAGCTAATCTTCTCTGAAAGTCTTCCCCAGTCTTCCAAGCTGCAAATTATCTTTTCTTCCTCAGAATTTCTACAATATTTATCTGTACATCTCTTAAAGTACACTTTGCTTTAAACCTTTATTCCTTTCACTATAATTATTGGGGGTTTTTGGTCTTTTTTTCTCTACTAGACAAAAAGCATCAGACAGGATCTACGGCTGATTCACCTTCATATTCCCAATGATATCATATTTCTTCATATTTACACTACATGTTCATATTTAACACATGCTGGCTGTTCAATAAATATTTGTTTAGTATATTAATAAGGGGAGGCTAACTGGACACAACAGAATAACATATAATGGAGTCCAACAATCTGACATAATATGCATATCTTTAGATTAAACACTCTTTGTGTTTGCAGATGAAAAAAGGATTTTTTTTCAAAAGGTCAGCAGAAGCACAGAGTTAAAAGCCAAATATCTAACCCAATTCAAAGCATCCAAAATCCAGGAAGGTAAATGTCAGCCAAGGGTGGAATTGCTGTAGTAAATTGTGTTATGGGCTGAATCGTGTCCCCCTCAAAATTCATATGTTGAAACCATAACCCCGGGTACCTTGGAAAGTGACTATATTTGGAGATAGAGATTTTAAAGTGGTGATTGAGTTAAAATGAGGCAGTTATGTTGGGCCCTAATACAATCTAAGTGGTGCCGGTATAAGAGCAGATTAGACACAGAGACACCAAGGATGTGTGTGCACAGAGCAAAGACCATATGAGGACCAGTAAGAAGGCGGCCATCTACAAGACAGAGGTCTCAGAAGGAATCCAATCTTCAGACACCTTGATCTTGGACACCTGGCCTCCAGAACCATGAGAAAATAAATATCTGTTGTTTAAGCAACATAGTCTATGATATTTTGTTATGTCAGCCTGAGCAGACTAATACACCATGGTAGGAAAATGCCACATTGCACGGAAAGAAGGGATGGCTTTGCAGTGGGACAGACCAAGACTTAGTCTATTACTTTCTATGTGATTTTGGGCAAGTAATTTTGTCTCTCTAAACCACTTCTCATATCACTACACTGGAGACAATAATTCCTCTGTGGTTGTTATTAGGAATATGTGTAATATATATCTAGTACTTGAAACAGAAAGAACACTCAAGGAAGTATAGCTCTGTATTTTTCAACATTTTTTAATTGACGTATGGCTGATTTACAATGCTGTGGGACTTCTCTGGTGGCACAGTGGTTGAGACTCCACGGTCCTAATGCAGGGGGTCCAGGTTTGATCCCTGGTCAAGGAACTAGATCCCACATGCATGGCGCAACTAAGGTTTCACATGCCACAACTAAGGAGCCCACCAGCCGCAACTAAGACCCAGAGCAACCAAATAAATAAATATTAAAAAAAATCAATGTTGTGCTAATTTCTGCTGTACAGCAAGGCAATTCAGTTATATATATATATATATATATATATATATATATATATATATACATTCTATTTTTTATATTCTTTTCCATTATGGTTTATCATAAGATATTGAATATAGTTCCCTGTGCTATACAGTAGGACCTTGTTGTTTATCCCTTCCATATATAATAGCTTACATCTTCTAACCCCAGCCTCCCACTCCATCCCTCCCCCAACCCTCTCCCCCTTGGCAACTACAAGTCTCTTTTCTATGTCAGTGAGTCTGTTTCTGTTTCATAGATAGGTTCATTTGTGTCATATTTTATTTATTTATTTATTTATTGCCATGCCTCACGGATTACAGGACCATAGTTCCCCGACCAGGGATCAAACCCGGGCCCTCAGCAATGAAAGTGCAGAGTCCTAACACCTGGACTGCCAGGGAATTCCCTGTGTCATATTTTAGATTCCACATATATGTGATATCATATGGTATTTGTCCAGAAAGGATAACTCTTAATTGTCATGAGATGGAATATTTCATAAACATTAAAATGATCACTCTGGGGCTTCCCTGGTGGTGCACTGGTTGGGAATCTGCCTGCCAATGCAAGGGACACAGGTTCGAGCCCTGGCCCAGGAAGATCCCACATGCCGCAGAGCAACTAAGCCTGTGCGCCACAACTACTGAGCCTGAGCTCTAGAGCCTGCGAGCCACAACTACTGAGCCCACGTGCCACAACTACTGAAGCCTGCATGCCTAGAGCCCGTGCTCCGCAACAAGAGAAGCCACAGCAATGAGAATCCCACACACTGCAACGAAGAGTAGCCACCGCTCACCGCAACTGGAGAAAGCCTGCACACAGCAATGAAGAACCAACACAGCCAAAAATAAATAAATTTATTTTTAAAAATATGATCACTCTGAATACTGTGTAGCAATAAGCCTTCTTATATTAAATATTATATTTTTACTGATTATTATTAATATATAATTTAAGACATTTAAGTACCAAATATAACAATATTTTAAATATATTAAGAATTAATAATACACTATTAACTAAAAGAAAGCAAGATAAAAATTATGTGAAACTGCTAATTACAACTGTATAAAAATTATGCCTACTTGTTGACAAGATTGAAAGGTAATGTGTAAGTGAAAATATAATTTTTAATGTTGAATCAGGACTCTTTGTTATGGGGGAAAAAACTGAACTTGGGATTTAGGCCAAAACTGAAATTTACTTGCTCCCAGATCCCAAGGAATGATTGAGCAATGCAGCTGTAGAAGAACAAGAATCCAGCTGGCCCACTGGAGCAACTGGGACCAAGAGTTTCAACATCTTCAGGAGCCTTTTTCCATCCCTTGATTTTCTGTTGGCCTCACTCCTACTCACTACAATTGACTTTGTCTACATGCAAAAAACATGGCTCCTCAAGTCACACTTAACAACTTCTGCCTCTAAAGAGGGACTCCCTATCTTCCCTAGTCTCTAACAGGACTGCTGTTCAGCCAGCATGCACTGGTTATGGATATTGATGATCATCCCTGGAATTAGTTTCAGATATCCCAGGGAAGGGAATCATTGGTATTACCTTTCATTCAATCAACCATAGGCAGGGGACCAGGTCACAAAAGAGCATGGCTGCTCCCACGAGCATCATAGGTTTGAAGTGATGGAAGGAGCACTTCCCAAGAACAGGGGTTATTACTGGGCAGATTTTTTTTTAATGTCTTCTATATATGTAGTTATGGCTTTTATTTTCCAAAATGTTAAAATACAACAACTTTTAAGAGGAAAAGAAAAAATTGGGGGTACTCAAAATCATCTTTCTCAATTTTATTTCTAATCTGTCTTCGTTAGAATGTATTTCAGCATCTCTGTCCAATACATGGTTAAATATGGTCACTATGTACTGGAAGTCCTTGCAGAAACAGGGTGACTGGTGTCCAGCTTAGTGTCACTTTTAGCTCTGCCCTGGTTGAACATCAAAATAATTCTTTTGTGTGATAATAGAACAGATTCATATATGATGTACCCAATTTCCTCCAGGATTTTCAGCATTTGGGTTAAATTTCATTCAACCTTATACCCACACTTTAATTTCCCCAAGGCACCAACCAGAAAAAAACAGGCCCCAACTTTGCCACACAGACATACCTAGGCATCCTCATCTTTTCCCTCAGCATACATATATAAAATTTTGTAAAGATGAATTTGCATACAAATGCAAAAGTCTATTTTAAAGTCTTATGTCAAGTCTTTTAGAAAGAGCTTCCAAATTCTTACTCTTGAATATTCCCTAGTAGCAGGAGATAATTTGACTGCTGAGATATTCACAGAAGAAATGAGAAAAAATGATTAATTTCTGGACATGTTTAATTTCATAGAATCTTAGGCTCCTAATTGATCGTTGGTTTCCAGTTCTTCCAGGTGCAGCCACACCATGGAGAAATGATTTTAAAAGATGAAGCATTAGTGAGAGTCTAATAGATTTTTCAGGCCAGCTCTCAAGATTCTCTCAATTTCCTATGTACCATTAAAGAGTAACACATGTCTAGCACTTAGAATGCTCTGGTAGTGCACCTGGGGACAGAAATGACCGGATAACAC
The DNA here is from genome assembly GCF_005190385.1 of Monodon monoceros. Lineage (NCBI taxonomy): Eukaryota > Metazoa > Chordata > Mammalia > Artiodactyla > Monodontidae > Monodon > Monodon monoceros. The sequence goes on from NW_021703771.1 coordinate 74,073,905, forward strand.
AGTAGGATCTGCCTAAGTGTCCAAACAGCAAGCAAACAAAAATGGAAATGGAAACCAGCTGAATAGAACATCCTAGGGGAGCAGCCCTGACCCACAGTAAACCCCTGCCATGGGGACAAAAATCACAGAAATTTCCAAAGGGTGCTCAGGACACATTTCCAGCAGAAACCCTTGAGCTCTCTGTGGTTTGCTTCTTTCCCTGGCTCATGGTGTTTGCAATGGGACCACATTCCAGGCTCAAGGGTCTTCTGCCCATTCATAGGGCACGGTATGGCAGAGGAAACAACCTATTGCATATTGCTAGTTTTAAATGAAGGCTATCTTAATAAACACACTAAGAAGCAAAAATTGGAAATCGGGGGCTTCCCTGGTGGCGCAGTGGTTGAGAGTCCGCCTGCCGATGCAGGGGACACGGGTTCGTGCCCCAGTCCGGGAAGATCCCACATGCCGCGGAGCGGCTGGGCCCGTGAGCCATGGCCGCTGAGCCTGTGCGTCCGGAGCCTGTGCTCCACAACGGGAGAGGCCACAACAGTGAGAGGCCCGCGTACCACAAAAAAAAAAGATGGTAAGGGACAAAAAATATAAAGTGCCATGGAAACTAAGAAGGAGAGAGATTTCCTTCCAGCTTGAGGGTTCAGGGAAAGTTCACAGAGGAGGTGTGTGGATGAGAAACATCCACATGAGAACATGAGAAAAGGCGTGAAGGCATGACAATAATTTCCAAAGAACATGGAGGGATTGAGTTTGACGAGAAAAGCAGTTCTCAAGGTGTGGTCCCCAGGCCATCTGCATCAGCATTACCTGAGAACTTGTCAGACCTGTCAGTCCCCAAGATCCAGACCTACTCTATCAAAAGCCCTGTGGTGAGGGAATTCCCTGGCTGTCCAGTAGTTAGGACTCTGTGCTTTCATTGTCGAGGGCCGGGGTTTGATCCTTGGTCAGAGAACTAGGATCCCACAAGACACACAGCATGGCTAAAAAAACAAAAAAAATAAAGCTCCTGTGGTGGGACTCAGCAATCTGTGGTGTTACAGGCCCTCCAGGAGATTCTGATGCATATCTGAGTTTGAGAGTCACTAAATAAAGGTGGATGCACCTGGGGATACATGGGGTGGGAAATTAGCTTTAAAAGTAAGATTGGAAAGAATGGGACTACATCAAACTTAAAATCTTTTGTGCATCAAAGGATATAATCAGTGGAGGGAAAAGGCAACCTCAGGAATGGGAGAAAATATTTGCAAATCATATATCTGATAAGGGTTAATATCCAGAATACATAAAGGATTCCACAACAGCAAGAAAAAATCAAACAATCTGATTTAAAAATGGGCAAAGGGCTTCCCTGGTGGCGCAGTGGTTAAGAGTCCGCCTGCCGATGCAGGGGACGCGGGTTCGTGCCCCAGTCTGGGAAGATCCCACGTGCCGCAAAGCGGCTGGGCCCGTGAGCCATGGCCGCTGAGCCTGCGCGTCCGGAGCCTGTGCTCCGCGACGGGAGAGGCCACAACAGTGAGAGGCCCGCGTACCGCAAAAAAAAAAAAAAAAAAAAATTGGTCAAAGGACTTAAATAGACATTTTTCCAAAGGTGATATATAAATGACCAACAAGTATATGAAAAGATGGTTAACGTTAGTAATTATCTGAGAAGCACAGATCAAAATCACAATAAAATATTACCTCACACCCATTAGGATGACTATTATCAATTAAAAGCAGAGAGGCAGAGAGAAAATAACAAGTGTTGGCGAGGATGTGGAGAAATTGGAACACTTGTGCAATATTCATGGGATTATAAAGTGGTGCAACCCCTATGGGAAACAGGATGGAGGGTCCTCAAAAAAATAAAAATAAATGTACTGCAGCATCCAGCAATCCCAGTTCTGAATGTACATCCAAAAGGATTGAAAACAGGATCTTGAAGACATTTTTGCACACTGTGTCCACAGCAGCACACTACTTACAATAGCCAAGAGGTGGAAGCAACCCAAGTACGCACTGTTGGATGAATGAACAAACAAGATGTGGTATATACATACAGTGGAATGCTATTCAGCTTTAAAAATCTAGGCTAACCTACCACATGCTACAACATGGATGAACCTTGAGGACACTATGCTAAATGAAATAAGCCAACAAAAAGACAAATATTGTATGATACTACTTATGTGAGGTATCTAAAGTAGCCAAATTCATAGAAACAGAATGTTAAATTGTGGTTGCTGGAACAGGGGAGGAAATGTTGTTATTGTTTAATGTGTATGGAGTCTCAGATTTTCAAAATGAAAATTTTCTGGAGATCTGTTTCACAACAACATAAATATATTTAACACTACTGAACTTTACACTTAAAATTGGTTAAGATGGTAAATTTTATGTGGTTTTCTTCATAAATTTTTTTTAAAAGGGAGTTTAGGATAATTGAGGGCTTGGAATTCTCCCTTCTTTTCCTACCTCTGGTCTATTTTGAGTCCATTACCCCTTTCTTTTCTTGCCTTTGGTCCTGGGCTTTTCTTTGTGGGAAGTTCTGTTTTGTTTTGTTTTTTTCTTGTTACTAGTAATTCAATCTTCTATTTTGATTTTCTATGTCTTCTTGAATCAGTTTAGATAGTTTGTACTTTTCTAGAAATTTGTCCATTTCATATCGATTATCTGATTTGCTGGTACACAATTGTTCAAAATACATATTTCCTTAAAATTCTTTTTATTTCTGTAAGGCCTAGAATAATGTTTCTTCTATCATTTGTGTTTTTAGTAATTTGAGTTTTCCCTCTTTTTCTCTGTCAGTCAAGCTAAATTGTCAGTTTTGTTGATTTTTTTCAAAGATAAACTTTTGGTTTTGTTGATTTTCTCTATTTTTTTTCTATTCTGTATTTCACTTATTTATATTATTATCTTTATTATAGCCTTTCTTCTGCTTTCTTTGGGTTTAGTTTGCTCTTCTTTTTCCAGTGTCTTAAAGTGGAGGTTTAGATTATTGATTTGAAATTTTTTTTTGTTAATACAGGCATTTACAGCTATAAATTTCCCTCTAGTCAGTGTTCCAGCTGAATTCCATGAGTTTTAGTATGTTATGTTTTTATTTCCATTCATCTCAAAGTATTTTCTAATTTCCCTTGTGATATTTTTCTTTTATTCATTGCTAATTTAGGACTGTGTTGTTTAATTTCCACTTATTTGTGGGTATCCCAAATTCCTTTTTGTTTTTGGTTTCTAATTTCATTCCATTATAGTCAGAGAATATATTTTGTATGACTTCAGTCCTTTTAAATTTTTTAAGACTTGTTGAGACTTCCCTGGCAGTCCAGTGGTTAAGACTCCACTGCCACAGCAAGGGGCACGGGTTTGTTCCCTGGTCAGGGAACTAAGACCCTGCATGCTGCATGGTGCAGCCAAAAAAAAAAAAAAAAAGACTATTTTATGGTCTAACATATGACCTATCCTGGAGAATATTCCACGTACACCTGAGAAGAATGTACATTCTGTTGCTGTTGGTTGGAGTAGTTAGGTGGATTAATTTAACATCTGTCTGTTAGTTCTAAACGGTTTATAGTCTTGTTTATTCTTCTGTTTTCTTTTTGATCTCCTGTATAGTTGTTCTATCTATTATTGAAAGTACGGTACTGAAGTCTCCAACTATTATTGTTAAATTGTCTATTTCTCGCTTCATTTCTGTCAGTTTTTGTTTCTTTTATTTGGGACTCTGTTGTTAAGTGCATATATGTTTATGTATTCATTTGCCAGAGTTGGCATAAAAAATACCCCATACTGAGTGACTTAAACAATAGAAATTAATTTTTTAAGTTATGGATCCTGGAAGTCCAAGTTCAAAGTGCCAGCAGGGCTGGTTTCTTCTGAAACTTCTCTCCTTGGCTTGCAGATGGCCACTGTCTTGCTGCTTCTTCACATGGTTGTCCTCTGCCCACCCTGGTGTCTCTCCATGTGTCCTAATCTCTTTTTATAAAGACACCAGTCAAATAAGATTATACTCTAAAGGCCTTACTCTAACTTCATTATGCCTTTAAAGGCCTTATATCCAAATATATTCACACTCTGAGGTTCTGGGGGTTAGAGCTTCAAAATATAAAGTGCAGGGGGTGGGGGTGGGGACAATTTAGTCCATAACAGTTTACAATTGTTATAAGGTATAACAATCTTATGAGAACAATTGTTCTTAAGAACACTCTTGATGGATGTCATTCTTTGTCTCTATTAACAGTTTTTGTCTTAAAGTCTATTTTTATCTGGTATTAGTATAGCCACTCTAGCTGGTTACTGTTTGTGTGGTTTATCTTTTTTTCAAACTTTTACTTTCAACCTACTTGTGTCTTTGAATCTGAACTGTGTCTCCTGTAGACAGCAAACATTGGATCATAGGGTTGTTTTTGGTTTTTTTCATCCATTCTGTCAATATTTGCCTTTTGAGTGTTTAATCCATTTATGTTTAATGTAATTACTGACAAAGTAGGATTTATGCCTGTAATTTTTGTCCTTTATTTTCTATGTCTTACGTCTTTTTGTTTCTCTATTCCTCCATACTGCCATCCTGTGTGTTAAATAACAATAATTAATAAAGTTCTTTTCTAGTGTACCATTTCAATTCCCTAGTTGTTTCTTTCACTAACTTTTTTTTAGCTGTTTTCTTAGTGGTTGCCCTGGGGATTTAAATTAACATCCTAATTGATAACAACCTAGCTTAGATGAACAACAACTTAATTTCAATCATATACACAATCATATATAGACCTGTTCCTTCCCCCTCCTTTGTGCTGTTATTGTCATACAAGTTATACTTTTATACGATGTATACACATGCCTTGTGTGTCCATCCACACAGATTTACAATTATTGCTGCATGAATTTCTCCTTTAAATCAGATAGGAGAAGAAAAGTGTGACAAACAAAAAATAAATTTGTACTGCGTTTTATATTTACCTATGTAGGTACCTTCACCAGTGCCCTTTATTTCTCCATGTGAATTCAAGTTACTGTCTAGTGTCTTTTCATTTCAACCTGGCTTTAGAGTTTTTTAAAGGACTCTCTTTAGGATTACCCTAGGGAGTTGAAATTGTACACTAGAACACAGACCAGTTTTTTTATTACTTTTATGGAGAAGAGAATTTTCAGAGGTCCTTTCTCTGCCATTTTGGCTGACATCCTTTTTTCTTACATTTGGAACCTGGGTGAGAGATTTGTTCCCTCTGTATTCAGTGCTGTCCACATGGCCTGGGGCAATCCAGAAAACAGTGCTCAGGATAGTGCTTGTAAGGCACACAATGCAGTGCTACTATCAGGTATACAAATCCAAAAGGGTTTACCTAAAGGAAATGGGTGAAGGTTTTCCTTGGCCTTTATGCTGGAGGCAGTACCATGAGGCTTGTCCCATGTGAGGTCCTCAGCTCCCCTTTTCTCCTTTCTCTCTTCTTCCATCCAGTCTCTAAGACAAGACAGGATTGGTGCCCACCCATGTTGAATTAGTCATCACCTAGTCTGAACCTACTCAAGACCATGTTTCCTGCCGATATGGTGGCAAGAGCATCAATTTTAGGGTAAAAATAACTTGGTCTAAACCCAGCCATGCCACTCACTACATGTGTCCCAGGAAAGTCCCTTTAACATCATTGAGCCTCAGTTTACTTTTCTATAAAATGTGGGTAATAATATTTATTTTGGGAGTTCCTAAAAAGATTAAATGAAGCAATGAAGGTATTTGAAGTGCCCAGTATTCTGCCATGCATATAGCTTGTGCTGGAGAATAATAATTATGCCTCAATATTATCTGGGAAAACGACCTACTTTACAGCAAAGGGAACTATACTCAATATCTCGTACTAACCTATGATGGAAAAGAATCTAAAATATAAAAATATACACACACGCATATCTGAATCACTTTGCTGTATTAACACAACATTGTAAATAAACTATATTTCAATAAAAACAAACAAAAATTATCCAGAAGGGTGACGTATATAGCTCTGTGCATACTCTTTTCCTTTATTAAAACCCATCTTACTCCTCAAAAGTTTTTATTTATATCTAACAAAATTCCGGACTAGGGCTTCCCTGGTGGCGCAGTGGTTGAGAATCTGCCTGCTAATGCAGGGGACACGGGTTCGAGCTCTGGTCTGGAAGGATCCCACATGCCGCGGAGCAACTAGGCCCGTGAGCCACAACTACTGAGCCTGCGCGTCTGGACCCTGTGCTCCGCAACAAGAGAGGCCGCGATAGTGAGAGGCCCGCGCACCGCGATGAAGAGTGGCCACTGCTTGCCACAACTAGAGAAAGCCCTCGCACAGAAACGAAGACCCAACACAGCAAAAATAAATTAATAAACTCCTACCCCCAACATCCTCTTTAAAAAAAAAAAAAAAGAATTCCAGGCTATATTTAACTCTTTTATTTTGGCCTAGATTGGGGAAAAAAAAAAAAAAGTAGCTGTGAGCTCTCGTTACCATGACACTTCACAGTCTGTGTTAAAGCCATATCTTGGCCATGTTGTCATTAATCCAGATGTCTTTGGTCAGCTTGCTTGCCTTTTAGTCCCTTTATTCCTCTTTGATGATCCTTTGCCTGCTTTTTTTCTTCTCTGTCTTCCATTTCTTCCTATGTATATTAATTGATGTGTTTTGTAGGTCAATGTGTTATTAAGGTCAAGGTCTGTGTCTCTGGGACTTGGATTCAGCTGTCAGCCCTCAGCATCTAAGACAATTCGAGACCAAGTTGAAGCTGCACCCAGAGGCTGAGAGGATGCAAGAGCAACAAAGGCTGGATTTGATGGACAATTAGGACAGCTGGAGAGAACAGAAACAGTTTCTTTAGACCTATTTTCCTGAGGTCAAAAAACCCGGAAAGTGGGGTAGGGTAAGGAGTGTTCAGGAATAACTATAATCACCAGCTTTGCACACACATAAAACATGGGTCAGGACATGCTGGGCCTATTTCATTATTTTTCACAAAAGATTCCCTCAGACTTTTCAGTCTCTTTTGTTAACAGATGCTTGTCCTAAATTCTATTCATTCGCTCTTCCTTCGTTTGTTTCGTTTTCATTATCTCCTCTACCCGATTGATTATGCACTTAATTACCATATTCCTTTTTCTTACTGGTTCCTTCAGCATTTTTCTGACTGGTTACTCTTGTCCTCATTACAGATCTTTCAAGGTCATTTATTTGTTATAACAGAAAGAAGAGATTTGGAATCTGATGGTTCAGCCCCTGGGAGATGCACAAACTCGAACGAGTAATAATGGGCCTATTTCACAATTCTCTCCCCAAGTTGTCAGAAAGATGAGAAACTTTCATGCATATGCAAAAATTGAGACATAGAACTCAAAAACGTATAGCTATTATTGCTGTTTTATAAAACTCATGCATTTAACTTGCCTATGATTTTTTATTGGGTGCCCCAGGGTTATTTGGCTATAAATAAGGACAACTAACCCCTAGTCAGTGAAGCCTGTTCTTGGAGCTGGTTTTTCAAGAACAAGGATGGGCTGGACTGAATCGTTAACACACTCTATTTCCTCATGACAAATGGCCGGCATTTGTGAGGATGGAGATTTAGACTGTGTCTGTGGCAAAGATCAGGGTGGGTAACTTTTAGTATCCCCGGGCTGTGCCGCCAAAGTCTCCAGGTGCTCTAGGGTCTTAACGTATCCCCGGGCTGTGCCGCCAAAGTCTCCAGGTGCTCTAGGGTCTTAACGTATCCCCGGGCTGTGCCGCCAAAGTCTCCAGATGCTCTAGGGTCTTAACCAACTTGACATTAAGAATCATCTGCAGAGTCATTTTCTGTTTTGGGGTTTTTTTTGTTTTGTTTTGGTTTTTTGCGGTACGCGGGCCTCTCACTGTTGTGGCCTCTCCCGCTGCGGAGCACAGGCTCCAGACGCGCAGGCTCAGCGGCCATGGCTCACGGGCCCATCCGCTCCGTGGTATGTGGGATCTTCCCGGACCGGGGCACGAACCCACGTCCCCTGCATCGGCAGGCGGACTCTCAACCACTGCGCCACCAGGGCAGCCCCATTTTCTGGGTTTTTTTTTGTTTGTTTTTTAATACCTCATGCCCAGAGAGCCTATGATTTTGGTCTGTGACAAGGCTCAGTTACCTGAATTTTTAAAAGCTCCTGATTGGTTCTAGTTGCTTAGTCAGCTTTCCCAGATTAGGTAACTCAACAACCCCTACTCCCAGATGCTAGGTTTTCATCCCAACCTCCACTCAGACTTTTCCCGCATCCTTTGCTTTAGGTGAACTGGTTATCTACCGCAGACTAGCATGCTCCTGATGCCGAAGAGTTAAACTGTCGTCCCTCCCTGTCGATATTTGCAAAGTAAGTGGTTCCATCTGGAGGAGAGTGTTTTTCTCAAAGGAAAGATTTTGCATCAAGCTTTCAGCCACTTCCTCCTCCAGGAAGCCATCCCTGATAGCCCAGGCTCAGCTCAGGGCCCTTCCTGCATACTTTGGAAATCTCCAGTACACATTTCCAGTTTAGCACTTGTCACAGTTATATTAAAATGACCCACTTACAGATCTGACTCTTTAACATCAGTGACTGTGTTATTTTCACCTTTGTGCCTGTAGCACTAGCCCAGTGCCTGGGACGTGGGAGGCTCCCAGTTATCTGCCCTTTATTGAGCCTCTGCTATGTGCCATGTGCACATATTTTCATCCTTCCACGAAGAACTTTCACAGCGAGGTCAAACCTGGGCCTCTGACATGATTTGCTTCACGCTCCTCTTTCCGAGTTCTCTAGTTTATAATCACAATTATCTTCCAAACCGGAAAGCTGGGCTTCATCCAGGACTTGTCTTCCTCACTCCAGCTCATATCCAATTAGTCATTCATGCCCTGTCCATTCTCCCTCCCAGAAATCTCTCTACCTGTCCCCTTTTATTCTGGCTTCGTGGCCACTGTCTTAGTTTCCTGAAATTATTCCCTCCCGCTAGTCAAGTCCTCTTCCCATCTCTTCTGAGAGCTAAAAAACTCTTCAGTGAAATGTCCTTCTCCGAGGGATGGATAAACAAACTTCTATGTGCATATAGTGGAACACTACCCGTGGTAAACAGGAAAAAGTACTGATACGTAGGACAGCTTGGAGGAATCTCAAATACATTGGGATGAATAAAAGAAGCCAGTCTCAAAAGTTTATATACTATAAGATGCCATCTGTATGGCATTCTCAAAAAGACAAAACTATAGTGATGGAGAACAGATCGATAGTTGCAGGTGGTCGGGGTGTGGGGGAAGGGTATGACTACAAAGAGGTAACAGAAGGGATTTCGGGGTGTGTGTAATGGAACCGTTCTGTATTTTGATTGTGGTGATGATTACAAGAAAATCCACGTGCATTCAAATTCATAACACTATATGCCCCCCAAAAGGTCCATTTTGGATGTGATAATTTGAAAAAATAAAATTAAACAATTATAATGAAAATCCTATTTGTTACCCAATAAATGAATGGAATATACGCATTAATAATTTTTACAGATGCAGAAAAACACAAAACAAAAACTCTTCAATGACTCCCTAAAGGCCATCTGAAAATATCCTAACCTTTATAAGATCCTTTATGATCTGACCCTGGCTTGCCTCTGGGGCCACCGCTCTAACACCATATTCAGTCCTTACCCGCAAATACCCCCAGAATGTACACTGTGTGCTCCAGTCCTGGCAATCTGCCCAAAGCTCCTGGATGCAACAAGCTTTCTCTCATTCACCGGTGCCTCTGTCCATGCTCGTCCCTCTGTGGATGCCTTTCATAGTCTATTCCCCTTCGTGTCCATGTGGCTGTCACTGACTTACACTTCACCCCATCACCCTTCCGGATTCAGCCTGCAACCTGCCCAAGCCCGCCTTCCCTGACCCATCCTCCCCGGCCCTTCCTCAGAAGCCAGTTGGATCCCAGGCCCATCTCCCTCTATTTGAATTGTAATCCTCTGTAGTCTTCCCACAGATCGTAAACTCCCAGTGGGCAGAAGCTGTTGCTTATCATGCTATTTCCAGTGTTTAACCCAAGGCCTGGGAGTAGTAGACTGTTACAGTTTGAGGAATGAATGGATGGATGAATAAATGATGTTGTAACCTCACGGATATGACCAAAACACATTAGAAGGGAACTTGAAAATGGTGTTTTCTATTATTCCGTGGCCAGTCCTTCTACCGGGCTCCAAATACAATGGCTACCTATTCCAGATAAATCTAAACAATTAGTGGGCAGAATTCCATCTAATTCTGAGTCCACGAGGGGGTCAGGGGTGGAAAGGAGGCACCAGGACCAAGTTGACCATATGCTACGTGTCAGGCACTAGTCACGTACACTATTCTATCCTTTCATTCTCACGGTCACCCCAGAAGCAGGTATTAATAGCTGCATTTTCCACATGAGGAACCAAGTTTCCTCAGCCTTGCCCAACCTTCCAGAGTCAGTAAGTATTGAAGCTGGTAATGGAACAGTAACAGTAGCAAATCTTTATCTATTGGGCTTAAAAGCCTTGCATCTTTTATCTCATGGAATCTTTTTAACAGTCTTGTATGAGTTGGGTTTTATATCACACATGAGAAAACAGAAAATGACGACTAAGAGACAAGAAGCAGCTCCTCCAAGGTCACAGTGGCAGAGCTGGGTCTGTCTGACAGCGAAAGCTGTGTTCTGGGCCCCAGTGTGACACCTCCTTCTCTCTCCACCCCCAGTCTCCACTTGTTGTACGTACATGCTGCCCCCAAGACTCAGGTGGTCCCCCTCACACTGCAATTCCTCTCTCTGCCCTCCAACTGACTAGTGAGCTGCTCCCAACCCGGGAAAATCCCAAATAATCTCACGAATTCACATTGCTGCTTTTATAACAACACAACCCAGCCAGTGTTACTAAGGAAGAAAGAATCCCTTTCGAAATAAAATCACAAAGTTATTGGAGCCATAGTTAATTTATTACCTACGGGTAAACGTTCCTGTTGGTTTCTGAACATTTTGATTAAGAAATTACACTAAGGGCTTCCCTGGTGGCGCAGTGGTTGAGAGTCCACCTGCTGATGCAGGGGACACGGGTTCGTGCCCCGGTCCGGGAAGATCCCACATGCTGCAGAGCGGCTGGGCCCGTGAGCCATGGCCGCTGAGCCTGCGTGTCCGGAGCCTGTGCTCCGCAACGGGAGAGGCCACAACAGTGAGAGGCCCGCGTACAGAAAAAAAAAAAAAAGAAAGAAATTACACTAAATTTAAAGGGAGCATTTACAGTCATTGAAACTACACAGTGAGGCCTTTTACGTATTAGTAGATGTGAGTCCCAGTTATTCTATACATTTGAAAAAAAAAAAAAAGCTTTACCCAGTTTGAATTCAAGAGGCCTAAAAAGCAAACAAACAAACAAACCCTCACAGCTACCTAGGATAATCGGTAAGAAAAGGAGTTTGGACTTTCTAAAACAAAGAAAACCAGTTTTGACCTCTATTTACCCTCAGCTAGTCATCTAATTAATGGCAATGCTTTGCTAGCTCCCCACAAGCTTTTGCTTACATGAATTAGCCATATTTTATTATGTCCAGAACACACACTAATAAAGACTACAGAGCAAAAGGTAAAAATCAAGAAATAAAAGGGGAAGGGACCACTGTTTATTATAGGTAGAGAAGTCTTTGAACTTCTACTCCAGGTTGGGCTGGGAAAAACCAGGACTAAGAAAAGCGACGCAGCGCGGGCTTGGTCAGGAGAGCCTGCAGGCGTTGACAGATGAGGTGGCCGCCTTCTGCTTTAAGTTGCTCTCCGGTGGCTGACACTTACCTGTAACAGAGACTGAGTTCAGGCTTGGTTTTTGCTCGTTCTCTGCATCCTGCCCTGGTTCTCAATACACTTCTCCCCTGCCTGGTACCCCCGCCACACTCCTTTCCCAAGGAGCCCAGCTCGCCCTGCAACCTGATTACGCTCCGGCAGGGCATCTGCTGGGTGCCTCTGTGTCACTGGCAAGTCAGCTTGCAGGCCACAGGTGGTGTTTCTGGAGGATCAGGTGAGGGTGCCTTGACTTGGGGGACGCTCATCGGATTAGACCCCTCTTGTTTTCATTTGCAGCTGGACAGCAAAAAGTCCCTTGGTTTCTCATTGGAAATCAGCTACAAACACAAGTCCTGTAAGAATATTAGTACTGACTTCATCAAGATTCTATTCTTGATCTTTCTGCTGTTATTAAATTAAAACCCCAAAATGTTGCTTACTCACATTTCCAGTTTTCTTTTTTTTTTTTAAAGGATACTCCAAACTCATGTAGATTTTGGTAAAAGTTGAGGTTGTCTTTTCTTTTAATGTTAATGTCTTACACAAATGCTTTTGAGCCATTGACAGCTTTTTTTTTTAAATTAATTAATTAATTTATTTATTTTTGGCTGCGTTGGGTCTTTGTGGCTGCACGTGGGCTTTCTTTTTTTAGTTGCAGTGAGCGGGGGCTACTCTTCATTGCCATGCGCAGGCCTCTCATTGCGGTGGCCTCTCTCCTCGCGGAGCACCAGCTCCAGAGTGCAGGCTCAGCAGTTGTGCCTCACAGGCCTAGCTGCTCTGCAGCATGTGGGATCTTCCCGGACCAGGGCTCGAACCCGTGCCCCTTGCATTGGCAGGCGGATTCCTAACCACTGCGCCACCAGAGAAGCCCTCCAGTTTTATCTAAGCTCCTAAGAAGAGCCTCAGGTTGGAGTGTAAGTGAATGGAGACTCTAGAATGAAACGCTTGTCCAGAACTTACCCAAAGAGATGCCATATAAACGTTAGCTTTCGTGTGTTTGTCCAGCTTAACGTGTCCCTGGCAAACAATCCTTATAGTTTACGCTCTTAACTTTTCTTTCGTTTTGAGGTTATATATGCCCCTCTTGAAGAAATTATTAACAATTTATTTGTGCTTTCAAAATCCTTTTGCCCAGCTCTGGAAGAGACAGAATATCACCCCGCTCCCCACGGCGGTTCTTCTAGTATAGGTGGGCTGGCTTCAGCCCAGGAAAGGATGACCCTGAAGACCTGGTCGCCTGGTCAAGACGCAGCTGGTTACAAAAGAGCTTTCAGACTCACTCCCAGGACACAAGAACAGACTGCTTAATTGCTTCTCGGGAGGAAAGGGAGCCAGAATACCAGACCAGTTAAAGGATGAAGGTGGCTCCCTCTCTCCACCCAGGGTCTCTCTCTCTCTCCAAGGCTGAGCAGTGGTCTCTGTTTCTCCCTGTTGTGCCTACTTCATTCTTTTTTAAAAAAATAAATTTATTTGTTTATTTTAAAAATTTTTGGCCGTGTTGGGTCTTCGTGGCTGTGTGCGGGCTTTCTCTAGTTGCGGCAAGCAGGGCTCTTCGTTGGAGTGTGCAGGCTTCTCATTGTTGTGGCTTCTCTTCTTGCAGAGCATGGGCTCTAGGCATGTGGGCTCAGTAGCTGTGAGACACAGGCTTAGTTGCTCTGCGGCATGTGGGATCTTCCCAGACCGGGGCACGAACCCGTGTCCCCTGCATCGGCAGGCGGACTCTCAACCACTGTGACACCAGGGAAGCCCAAAGTGAGATCATTTTGAACTACAGGCATACCTTGTTTCATGGCACTTCTCAGAGATTTCGTTTTGTACAAAATGAAGGTTTGTGGCAACCCTGTGTCCAGCAAGTCTATCGGCGCCATTTTTCCAACAGCATTTGCTTACTTTGTGTCTCTGGGTCACATTTTGGTAATTCTCGAAATATTGCAAAATTTTCATTTTATCATATTTGTTACAGTGATCTGTGAGTGGTGAGCTTAGCTGTTATTACTGCAAAAAGATTATGACTCGCTCAGGTGATGGTTAGCATCTTTAGCAATAAGATATTTTTGGGTTTTGTTTTTTATTTTTCGGCTGTGCCGCACAGCACGCAGGATCTTAGTTCCCTGACCAGGGATCGAACCCATGCCCCCTGCAGTGGAAGCAGGGAGTCTTAACCACTGGACCCAAGGTATTTTTAATTAAAGTATGTACATTGTTTTTTTAAAGACATAATGCTATTGCACACTCCATAGAGAGTATAGTATAAACATAACTTTTATAGGCACTGGGAAGCTAAAAAATTCATGTGACTCGCTTTATTGTGATGTTTGCTTTATCGCTGTGATCTGGAACCGAACCTTGGAAATCTCCGAGGTCTGCCTGTACTTGTTGATGTACCAAACACAGTTGGATAATCTGTCCTGGTTACAGAAAGGGTCTGGGCTGGGGGACACTTTTGGACATGAAGTGGCTACTAAAGCTGTGAATGGGCTGAGCCACTCAGGACAGACATGGAGTGTGAGACAAGGTGAGAAAACAACAGGAGAGGGCCTGGGGCAGGGCTGGTGGAGCAGCCACATAGAAAGACAGTCGAAAGTACGTCTGCAGGAGATCAACATGCAGTGGCCTGAGAAAAAGTTAGAGCTGGGAGGCCGCCGAAGAAATTTCCCAGGAGGAGCGGTCCACAGTGTCAAATTGCACAGTGGGAACAAAGATAGGGGCTGGGGCCTGTTGTCTGCTGCGGGCGACCAGGACAAGAGAGCACAGCCCACTGCCACGGTGGGGACAGATGCCAGATGGCAGAGAGTTGAGGAATGAAAGAGGGTAAGGTGAAGATCAATGCTGTAGAGACTGTTCTTCCAAGAAACTGGATTGTGAAAGAAGAGCAATCTCTAAGGGCATTGAGCAAAGCTCAGTGATTGTTTATTTTTAAATCTCAAATAGATTTAAGCACTTGCATAAAAGAAAATTCAACAGAGGAAGAGAATTCAGACATGCTGGGTGCGGGGGAGGGGTACTATGTGTGGAGCCCATAGAGTGGCAGTAGCCCAGTGTTTAAATAGGGGCCTCTGTCATCCATCTGCTAGGATACTGGGAGAAGTTGCTTAAACAGCTAAGTTGGAGAATTAATGGGATCTCGGTGACAAGGAAGGACAGGAGATGCTGTTTTGGGGGAAAAAAAAATTAGAAAACTCTGATTCATTTGCAATATATTAACAGTCTCCACCTGGGGAGATGGTACTGGACACGCAGAGAGACACACACCTCCTATGGTAGATGGGGGACCAGGGTGGTCCACTAGCAGCGCATAGAGGGCAGCAGGGACCACGGTCTCCTTATCACAGCTATCTACCGTGGAGGACGCAATAATGCAACATGGAACAAAAGTACAAGGCCTAATGTCTACAAATTAAAATAACAGTGTCACATAAGAGTTCTACTGTTTAATGTTGCTATGAGAATCCAAAAGTGGGCCACCTGTTATTAAAGATCACAGTGCCCAGAAAGGTCATATCTTAGAATCATTGTCTTTGTTAAGTTAGAACTGAATATGATTGAAATCTTGCATTTAGAGAATTTCCTGGGAGTCCAGTGGTTAGGACTCTGCGCTTCCATTGCAGGGGGCAGGGGTTCCATCCCTGGTCGGGAACTGAGATCCCCCAAGCCACGCGGGGGCTGGGGGTTGGGGGGGGGAGAAAGAAAAAAGAAATCTCACATTTAAAAGCCAGAGATGTTTAAAATCACTCCTTTCGATGAAAAGATGGGACCCTACAAATTTCCACCTAGACCTGAGAGACCTACTTGAATCAACTTCAACCCAACCTGTTGTGTCCTTTACAAATACTGATTTAGTTGCTGCATTTATACTCCTTTGCAGTTTCATCCGTATGGGGTAAACGTTCGACTTGTGCTTGGCCTCCTTGGCAATATCACCCCTTCCACAGTGGGCTCCTTATCTTTCCTGGTTGCTATTCCAGATACCTCCTGCCCCTCCAGGGAAACTCTCCCAGATCCTAAGCCTATTCCACATTAAAATTGGTTATTTATTTATTTTAATTTTTAAATTAAGGTATAGTTGATTTACAACATTATATTACAACATAGTGATTTGACATTTTCTATAGATTATACTCCATTTAAAGTTATTACAATTAGGAGGTTGGGATTACATATACACACTACTCTATATAAAATAGATAACCAACAAGGACCTACTGTATAGCACAGGGAAGTATACTCAATATTTTGTAATAACCTATAAGGGAAAAAATACATATATATGTACACCTAACTGAATCACTTTGCTGTGCACCTGAAACTAACACAACATTGTAAATCAACTGTACTTTAATAAAAAATTAATTAATTAAAAAAGTATTATAAAATATTGGCTATGTTCCTTGTGTTGTACACTATATCTTTGTAGCTTATTTATTTTATATGTAGTAGTTTGTACCTCTTAATCCTCTACCCCTACCTTGCCCCTTTGGTATTTAAATTTACATATATTTTCCCCTCCACTACGAGGTCTGAAAATAGGTATTGTTTTAGTGTCATCATATAAAATTCTGGAGCCTCTCAAACAGCCCCCAGGTATAAGAAAAAGGCCATTATACCTACAGTCCTATTTAAACTGGTTTGAACAGAGCACCTCCTGGGTTTTTATTTGCACATGGGATTATCACAGCCCATCCTGCCTCTGCCTCTGTGGTCATTGCACAGGCCCACTCTGTAGCAACATCTTTGTTGTGAAATTGTTCTGTGGCTCTGCCTGCCATTTAATGAGCTCATTTCCTGGTCGTACATCTGCCTCTGAGAGCTTGATCTAGATCTTGTTCGGAAAGTAAATGGTGTGGCAGCCTTGCACGGTATGGCTGTCACCAAACTGTGACACAAAAAATACCGAGCCCTCAACTCAGATAGGTCAAGTGACCACTAGGAATAAACATTGGCTAAAAATCACAAGAATCTACCATCTGCTTCTTTTATAAGCATCTAAAAATTCTTGGGCTTGCCAATTCAAATGTAGTTTACTTGGGGACTTCTCTGGCAGTCCAGTGGTTAAGACTTCTCCTTCCACTGCCGGGGGCGCCAGTTCCATCCCTGGTTAGGGAACTAAGATCCCACAGGAAGCACGATGTGGCAAAAAAAAAAAAAAAATGTAGTTTATTTGTCCTTTAAACACATAGCATTTTTTTTAACACCTTAAAGCAATAGACATTTATGATTTCACACTGTCTTGGGAAGCTGGAAATGGCTTAGCTGTGTGATTCTGGCTCGGGGTCTCTCATGAGGTTGCCTTTGGGCTGTCGGTCAGGATTGTCGTCATCCCCAAGCTCATAGGGAGCTGAAGAATCCACTTCCAGCTCACTGTCTTGGTAATTGGTTAGCATCATCAGTTCTTAGCTGGCTGCTGGCACAAGGCTTCAGTCTCTCATTTCATGGGCCCCTCCACTGGGCTGCTCACAAGATGGCAGCCTTCCTTCCTCAAAGTGACAGATGAGAGAATGATCAAGAGAGTGGGAGCCAGTGGGTATCCAAGATGGAAGCAGAGGTCTCTCATATCCTAATCTCAGAAGTGATACCATCACTTCTGCCATATTCTACCAGGCATGCAGTCCAATCCTGGTAAAACTTCACATAACATTTTGCCTTGTAGTACTAGGGCTCCAAGGGGTTAATTAATGGAAAGAATATATTATAGATAAGAATATTTAAATAAATAATATATACATATATTGAAGCTAAATGCTTTTTTTTTTTTAATTGATGGAGCATATAGTCAAAAAGGCTGGAGACCACTGCCCCAGAAAACAAGAAATCCTGCTTTGGAAATATTTTCTAGGTGCCAGGCACTGTTCTTAGCCCTTTATATGCATCCTCACAATTACTCTTCATGACCTTATAAGGCAGGCATTAATATTATTCTTATTGTAGAGTTGAGCAAACCAAAGCACAGAGAGGTTAAACAACTTGCCTGAAGTCACACAGCTACCAAGTGGCTGACCAAGACTCAAATCCAAGTAAACTAACTTAAGAACAGTTCCTCTCCATTCCTCTCAACCTCCTTTCACAATCCAGTTTACCCTTCATTAACAATTCTCTTACACTCTCAAGGACGATACTAGATCATGGGGAAATAAAAAGGTATGAAATGTGGTCCCATCCTTGGGGAGCTGTGTGATGTGTCATAGTCAGCGGCTAATACCAGTTATGAATTTCTGGTTATAAAGCACAAGTCACTTTCTATGGGCTTGATTGAAGAAGACTGATTTTCTTTGCCTTTAGCAAAGTGGTCTCCAGCCTTTTTAAGGCTTTTCATTCTCTCATCTGTCACTTTGAGGAAAGCAGGCTGCCATCTTGTGAGCAGCCCAGTGGAGGGGCCCATGAAACGAGAGACTGAAGCCTTGTGCCAGCAGCCAGCTAAGAACTGATGATGCTAACCAGTTACCAAGACAGTGAGCTGGAAGTGGATTCTTCAGCTCCCTATGAGCTTGGGGATGACGACAATCCTGACCGACAGCCCGAAGGCAACCTCATGAGAGACCCCGAGCCAGAATCACACAGCTAAGCCATTTCCAGCTTCCCGAGACAGTGTGAAATCATAAATGTCAACTTTTTTAAACTTGAGCATTCAGATCCAATATACATATTTGTACTTATTTATAAATATTATACTTATATTGCTATAGCACTAATATGTTAGGTATATCATATCATATACTCCAATTAGTAATTTAGATAGGATGAGGTTAAATACATGTAAATAGAGGTTTTCCTGTTCTCTTGCTGTACTTCATGAGTCCTCTGAGAACTGGCCTGTTAGGGGCAGCCCCCCAAGATGCACGTTTGTGCCACTCAGAAAGGTTGCTCATGGAAAATTCTTGGAGAATCTCAGTCTCAGAATTCTCAAGTTAGTGGGAAATTTTGACGCTAGGGTGCGCCTGGAAGAGAGAATCTGAATGAAAGTGCTGTAAGGATCATATCCAAATGATTCTTTTCAAAGTAAGTAGTGCTCCTCATTTTCTTGGCCTTAAAGACAGTTTAATTTCTATTGTTTCTGCCAATGCTCCCTCTAGAAAAAACGTCCTCCAGGTGGTGAAGCCTGTAATATAATTGATCTCACCTCTTATTTGTGTGTTATTGCTCCACAGACAAAATCCTCACTTAAAAACTGGTCAAGATATCCTTTATGGACCCCATAGTGGTTGGTGAAATAAATCACTTTTAAGTTTTCCTATTTCGTAGTCAAAAAGAAAAAAACAAAAGCAAACAAGAAAAAAAGCCAGATGTGTCAGTTTTTGTGTCAGGTTTATCAAGAGTGCCATTTCATGCAAGTCAAAACTACAGTGAGGTATCATCTCACACTGGTCAGAATGGCCATCATCAAAAAATCTACAAACAGTAAATGCTGGAGAGGGTGTGGAGAAAAGGGAACCCTCTTGCACTGCTGGTGGGAATGTAAATTGATACAGCCACTATGAGAACAGTGTGGAGGTTCCTTAAAAAACTACAAATAGAACTACCATACGATCCAGCTATCCCACTACTGGGCATATACCCTAAGAAAACCATAATTCAAAAAGAGTCATGTACCAAAATGTTCATTGCAGCTCTATTTACAATAGCCAGGACATGGAAGCAACCTAAGTGTCCATCGACAGATGAATGGATAAAGAAGATGTGGCACATATATACAATGGAATATTACTCAGCCATAAAAAGAAACAAAATTGAGTTATTGGTAGTGAGGTGGATGGACCTAGAGTCTGTCATACAGAGTGAAGTAAGTCAGAAAGAGAAAAACAAATACCGTATGCTAACACATATATATGGAATCTAAGAAAAAGAAGAAAAAAGGTCATGAAGAACTTAGGGGCAAGACGGGAATAAAGACACAGACCTACTAGAGAATGGACTTGAGGATATGGGGAGGGGGAAGGGTAAGATGGGTTGAAGTGAGAGAGTGGCATGGACATATATACACTACCAAACGTAAAATAGATAGCTAGTGGGAAGCAGCCACATAGCACAGGGAGATCAGCTTGGTGCTTTGTGACCACTTAGGGGGTGGGATAGGGAGGGTGGGAGGGAGGGAGACGCAAGAGGGAGGAGATATAGGGACATATGTGTATGTATAACTGATTCACTTTGTTATAAAGCAGAAACTAACACACCATTGTAAAGCAATTATACTCCAATAAAGATGTTAAAAAAATAATTTAAAATAAATAAGTAAATAAATGGTATGTCAGGAGGGAAAACCAGAAAACAATAAATTCCATATGTTTAAAAAAAAAAAAAAAAAAGAAAGAAAAGAGTGCCATTTCATTGTCCTTGGGCCCTGCGCCGGTTGGGCCCCTCCTCCTCTCTAAGCCCCCCACCTCCACCCCCTCCGAAGAGACGCACCATTGCGCTTGCTCCTCCAGGAGTCTAGGGGTTCCAGGACCCTTGGCTTAGGCCGCTAGAGGCCCCAGGAAGAGCGAGGGAGTCCCAGATGAGTTTCCCCCACAGCAAAGTCCCTCCCTCATCCTTAGAGTCCCAGGGCTGGCAAAGGAATTCAGGAGAACCCAAGAGCGGGCCGCTGAAAGTGGTGGGGTCGGATGGGAACAGATAAGGGACTTCAAATCAGAACAGCAGTTTCCACAGCGAATTATGAACCAAAACCAAATAAATTTATAAAGATGGAGTGACAGGACACAAACTGGAACTTTGCAGTTTTAGGAAAGAAAAACCCAAGTGAGGGTCAAGGCCAAACATTTTTACGAGCTCCACACACTTTTCTGAATCCTGACTGTGGCTTGGGGGGGAAGGAAGAGACTCCTGTTTAGTTAGCCACTTGGCTTTGAGTTTTGGACGATAATGCATTTAAAAGGAGCTGCTTTTGCGACTTATGCTAAGAAAAATCAGTAAGAGAAAGATTATCTAATAATAAAAGCAACCATTCTTCACCTCAGCTGCTAATTTGTTCAGACCAAAGCCACCTCCCGGATATCAAAGAAACCTGGGAGCCAGAGAAAAACGGGAAATGAGTGCCTTGAGCAGTTTCTTTACAGGAATGGGGAAAGTTCAGTGTCTTCCTGCCCAGACTGGCAAAAGAGCTATTTACACTGTTGAGATCTTTAAAAACCTTCTGGCCTCTTCTCTTGGCCGCCAAAGACAGGCATAGCAGTATTTTGAAAAGAGGCTGAGATGGGATTTTTCTCTGCAAATCTCCAAACTATCCAGAAACCATTTTACTTGAATACAATGAAATGTGGGAAGTAAAAACTCTCACGTGGACATTTCTGGGGTAAGTCTAGCTCCACTTGCCGGGTTGGAGTCTTACTCTGCTAAAATATCAGTTTCAAATATTGGTGGCTGCTAAATGCTGCCTGAGAGCTTTACCATTACTGGAGTTTTTAAAAAACATGGTTATAGGGCTTCCCTGGTGGCGCAGTGGTTGAGAGTCCGCCTGCCGATGCAGGGGACGCGGGTTCGCGCCCCGGTCCGGGAAGATCCCACATGCTGCGGAGCGGGCTGGGCCCGTGAGCCATGGCCGCTGAGCCTGCGTGTCCGGAGCCTGTGCTCCGCAACGGGAGAGGCCACGACAGTGAGAGGCCCGCGTACCGCAAAACAAGACAAAACAAAACAACGAAAAAGCATGATTATAAAGTCATAAATTCCTTAATCTTGGGGAATGCTTCGCTGCATTGCCGTGCATGTCGCAGATGTTTATTTAATAGTCGTTATTAAATATAGGCCAAAGAAGGATGTGCATTTTTTAAAATCCAGAAAATATAAGCCATATAAAATCCAATTTTGTTCCAGGAAAATTTACCCTAGAAATTAGCATTTTAAACCCTAAGTGCCCCTCCTGTTCTTTCTTTAACTGATCTTTTTTATCTTTCTTTATCTTGTAGCTGATATAATATTGCTGGATTCCTACGTGTATTTTGCTAACTAAAGCCATGCTAAATGCTGGTGATGAGAGAAGCAGAAAAGGGAGGGACCTTTGCAGAAACTGTTCTTGAGTCTAAGATGTTCCTTGCTTCATTTCTTGTTTGATCTGGTTCCTTTGAGGCCCTTCACAAGCAGGAGAACTTGGAAATTATATTGGCCAGGATAATTATAGGTGGGTCCACAAGTACATTGGCAGATGAAGCTAAGGAGTTAAAAGAGTGTATTTACACAGCAGTGCAGAGTCAGGAAATCTATTGTTCCTGTATTTTATCAAGTCTGATTGTTTCAGAGTTAACAAGCTTAGAAGCAAAACAAAATACCAATTTACTAACACTGAGTTGACATCTAATTTGGCTTAGTTTTCATTTTAAAGGGCATTTCAAGGATGCTGGAAAGTTGAGGAGACTGTAAATTGAATAAAACCAGGTATCTTAGACCTTTATTTTAGCCCATCCAAGAATATATATTTTATTGTTCTTTTTAAAAAAAAATTGAATCTTCTTTTTTTTTTTTTCTTTACGGTACGCGGACCTGTCACTCTTGTGGCCTCTCCCGTTGCGGAGCACAGGCTCCGGACGCGCAGGCTCAGCGGCCATGGCTCACGGGCCCAGCCGCTCCGCGGCATGTGGGATCTTCTCGGACCGGGGCACGAACCCGTGTCTCCTGCATAGGCAGGCGGACTCTCAACCACTGCGCCACCAGGGAAGCCCAAACTTTTTTTTTTTTTTTTTAAGTTAATTGTAGACACAGCAGTTGTAAGAAATAGTACAGGAGAGAGCCCATATACCTTTCACCCAGTCTCCGCCATGGTAACATCTTGCAAAACTGTAGTCTATATCACTTGGGATATTGACATTGATACAGTCAAAGTACAGAACATTCCCAACCCACAAGCACCCCTCTTGTTGCAGTTTTATGGCCATACCCACTCTCTCCTCCCTCACCCCTCCCTAACCCTTGGCTACCGCCAAGCTCTTCTGCATTTCTACAGTTTTGCATTTCAAGACTGTTATATAAATGGAGTCATACAGTATATAACTTTTGGGGATTGCTGGTTTTCTTTCAGTATAATTCTCTGGAGATTTGTCCAGATTGCTGCACATATGGGGAGTTTATTTCTTTATACTGTTGGGCAGCGTTTCATGGTATAGACATACCACAGTTTATTTAACCATTGAATGTGTTAAAGGATATCTGGGTTGTTTTTCCTTTGGGGCTATTACAAATAAAGCTGCTATAAACACTCATGTACAGGTTTTGGTGTTAACATAAGTCTGTAAAGGTCCAAGGTGCAGTTACTGCACCACGTGGTAGTTGCCTGTTTGTTTTTTTTTGTTTTTAATTTATTTTTGGCTGTGTTGGGTCTTTGTTGCTGCGCGCAGGCTTTCTCTAGTTGTGGCGAGCGGGGGCTACTCCTCATTGCAGCGCGCAGGCTTCTCAATGCGGTGGCTTCTCTTGTTGCGGAGCACCAGCTCTAGGCACGCAGGCTTCAGTGGTTGTGGCGCGTGGGCTCAGTAGTTGTGTCTTGCAGGGTCTAGAGCGCAGGCTCAGTAGTTGTGGTGCACGGGCTTAGTTGCTCCGCGGCATGTGGGATCTTCACGGACCAGGGCTCCAACCCGTGTCCCCTGCACTGGCAGGCGGATTCTTAACCACTGCACCACCAGGGAAGCCTGCAAGTTGCACACTTTTTAATGTATTTATTTGCCATCTTTATATCCTCTTTGGTGAAGTCTCTTCAATTCTTTTGCCCATTTTCTAATTGGATTGTTTGTTTTTTTGTGTGTTGGGTTTTGAGAATTCCTTATACAGGTCTTCCTCAACTCACAATAAACTTACATCCCAATAAACCCATGGTAACTTGAAAATATCATTAGTCAAAAGTGCATTTAGGGCTTCCCTGGTGGCGCAATTGTTGAGAGTCCGCCTGCCGATGCAGGAGACACGGGTTCGTGCTCCGGTCCGGGAAGATCCCACATGCCGTGGAGCGGCTAGGCCCGTGAGCCATGGCCACTGAGCCCGAGCGCCCGGAGCCTGTGCTCCGCAACGGGAGAGGCCACAACAGTGAGAGGCCCGCGTACAGCAAAAAAAAAAAAAAAAAAGTGCATTTAATACACTTTACCTACAGAATATCATAGTTTAGTTCTAGTCTAGTCAGTGCAGCTTCCTGCCACTGCCCAGCATCACAAGAGAGGCAGGTACTACGTATTGCTAGCCTGGGAAAATATTAAAATTCAAAATTTGAAGTACAATTTCTACTGCATGCATGTCACTTTCGCACTATCATAGAGTCCAAAAATTGTAAGTCGAACCATCATAAGTTGGTGACATCTGTACATCCATATACTAGTTCTTTATTGGATATGTGGTTTGCAAATATTTTCCCCCAGTCTGTAGCTTATCTTTTCATTCTCTAACTGGGTTTTATGCAGAGCAAAATTTTTAATTTTGAAGAAGCATAATTTATCAGTTTTTCTTCTTATGGATCATGCTTTTTGCCGAGGCCTATGTCCCTAAGATTTTCTCCTATTTTTTTTTCTAAAAGTATTACAGTGTTATGTTTTACATTTAAGCCCCTGATCCATTTTGAGTTAATTTTTTAAAATAAGATATGAGCTTTAGGTCAAGGTTAATATTTTTACCTGTGAATGTCCAATTGTTCCAGCATCATTTGTTGAAAAGGGTATTTTCCCTTCGCTGAATTGCTTTTGGACCTTTGTAAAAAATCGGTTGTTCATATTTGTATGGGTTTACTGAAATTGTTACAAAATTAGTTTACATTTATTTTAAAAACATATTATAGCAAGTCAACTTAAAAGAATACAAAAGAAATGTTAGATGAACTTAGCTGCCTTTCTTCAATTTATTCCTAGTTAAGATGTTTATCAGTTCACACTCTGATTATTTTCATGACTAAAGGCATGTGGGTTTTGGCTGACCAAATATTTTTCTATAGTGATTAAATTCTATATTTAAGAGAAAATATTCAACATTTCATAACCTAATGGTTTTCTCCCTAGGAATATGGTAAGTAGTATATAATTGAATATAGATAATTTTATATTTATCTGTAACTATATACTGGAATAACCATCTTCTTTGGCATGATTTTAAAAAATACAGTCTCACTATAAGATATTCCCACTGTAAAACAAAATTCATTATGCGTGAAACCCTATGTTGGACCCGTTCCAGGTGGATTGATTTTCTTGGAAGGATTAGATTGAATATATGTAATTATGATGATTCCAGAGCATAGAGCTTCGCCTCCCGTAATGTCATTTAAAAACTGTGCTAAAAGGAAATTGCTTTTCTCCCACACCCTTATTACAGTTGACTATTAATTCCCATCAGGAAGCCAGGTGGCATCAAGAAAATCGGTTCAATTTCAAGGCCCTAGAGCAGTGGTTCTCAACTTCTGGCTACACATTAGCATCACCTGGGGAGATTTTTACAATCCCAATACCCATGCTGCACCCTGGACCAATTAAATCAGAATCTCTGGGGTTAGGATGCAGGTATTAGTATTTGTTAAAACTCCCAGGTTATTCCCGTATGCAGCCAAGTTTGAGAATACTGCTCAATTGTTAGGTCTCTTCTTTTGTTTATTTCTTTATGAAACTTTATATTACTATAATTTATCACTCAATACTGTGAATACAGTGTACTGGGTTGTCATAATATACTATGTGAACTTATATCTTTCAGGTTTCACTCTTCCTTGGATAATTTAAAAATTTCTAACATTCTTTTTATTCTGTTGGGAAGAGTAACACATATTCAGTGAAGAAAATTTGGGGAAAAAACAGGCAAGCATAATGAAGGAAAAAAATCATTTTAAATTCTATCATCCAGAAAGAATTATTGTAGCATTCTAGTTTTTTTTATTAGGCATATACACATACTATATATATATATATATATATATACACACACGCACACACTCACCTTTTATTCTTTCAACGTTGAGATGATATTGCAAATATAGCTTTATATGTTATTTTAGAAATCTCATAAATAAATGCAAAAATTAGTATCAATAGCGAAAGTGTGAGATCAGTATTGGTTTGCAACTGTCATAATTTTTACACTTTCACACACCTTGATCTGGGCCATGGATATAAGCAGGTAAGACATATCCTTTAATAAGTCATTTTACATTGCTACAAAACAACATTTAAGGCATATGACTATACTTCCCATAATAATTTCCCCCTAAGTTGACAAAGTACTGCTATCATATGTAGTTTTGGAATTATGGCCAAAAATGCATCTTTAGCAGCCAAACTGATGACTATTGTGTAAAGATAATAAAGTTAATTTTTTTTTTCCAAATCCTTCAACTACTCAGACTAGAATAAGAATATGAACCAGGAAAAGCATATAAAGTGAATATGTTTATTAAATATGACTTATTAAATACAGAATGGAATTGCGTTCCTCTAACTCAGACTCAAATACCAGTTGAATTTTTATTCTCTAGATTTCAGTGGGAGGAGATATGTGTGCATATATCATGAGCATATGCCTAAATCTTTGTATTACAAGGGAAAAAGCTGATACATATTCACTATTAAATATTTAGGAAAGTCATAAACAACAAAAAAATTTTTTTTCTTTTTGGCCGCACTGCATGGCATGTGGGATCTTAGTTCCCCGATCAGGGATGGAACCCGTGGAAGCGGGTTCCACACTTCCCCCTGCAGTGGAAGCGCGGGGTCTTAACCACTGGACTGCCAGGGAAGTAACCCACTCAAAATTTTTTAAAAATAAAAATCGCCTGTAACTACCGTTAGATGCAACAACTCTATATAATTATGAATGCATCTCAGTATAATTATGCTGAGTAACAGAAGTCAGACAAAGAAGAGCATATAGTAGATTATTCCATTTCTATGAATTCCTATAAAATTGTGGAAAATGCAAATTATTCTATAGTGACGGAAAGCAGGTGAACGGCTGCCTGGGAAGGCAAGATGGGGAATGGGAGGGGCTGAATAGAGGGATTACAAGGACGCACAGAGATGTTTTTGGGTGAATGGTTATGCCTATTAACTTGATTGTGGTGAGGATTTCAAGGATGTATACATTTGTCCTAAAACCCATCAAACTGTACACTTTAAATGTGTGCCGTTCCTTCTATGGCAATTATACCTCCATAAAGCTGTCAAAACAATAAGGGACTGTTGGCAACTTCCAGTCATGGAATTTGTTCTGTAAAGTTTTGCTTGAAATCCTGGATATTGCAGTCACTTGCTGGATATTATTTTCACTAACCCATCATTTTTACTCAGGAAAACACCCCATAATTTCACACTCTGAAATAATCAGTGTTTCAAATTCTCCAACAGAAAGGAAAATTCAAATATTTTACTCATGATTTCTTCCATAGAATTGTCAAAGAGCATAACATTCAAAACAACATATCAAGTGATTGCTTCACTTTTCAAAGTTACCATTGGCTCTACTACCTCTCCTATAAATACTGCATTTGTAGGAGTGACAGAAGTCATTAAAAAACAAACAAACAAAAAGCAG
This sequence comes from Monodon monoceros, assembly GCF_005190385.1. Lineage (NCBI taxonomy): Eukaryota > Metazoa > Chordata > Mammalia > Artiodactyla > Monodontidae > Monodon > Monodon monoceros. The sequence goes on from NW_021703771.1 coordinate 74,101,125, forward strand.
CTGATAGACTTGAGATCAATCCCAGTACAACTGAGATCAATTCAAATACGGAATCTCAGGACAACATCTGAGATTTGGATGGGAGCTCAATAACATGGGATAAAACAGTCAACCTCTCTTCTATACAATTTTAGTAATTCTTTAGATCAAGCATTGGTCTTTTCATTGGGTTCTTAATCACACGCAAAAAATAACTGAAGTATTTTTTAATGTCAGAGACAACATATAACAGATCTAAGATTAAAAATTCATAAAGGTATTCAAGTTAATAGGGGAACATGAAAATCTCTCAATGATTTAAAATGTATGTCTCTATAATGTCTATTTTTCCAGTAAGCAATGTTGACTTCTGAAACCAGTTTCCAACTTTGAAAAGCCCCAAGCATTTTTCCTGGCACTTAACTCAATAAAAGTTTGTCGAATTAATAAGTCAAAATATTTTTTTAAATGTTGGATATTTACAGGACCCTTTGAAGAATTTGTGAAGGGATTTGAAGTTGTTGGATTATGGTAACTTGATCTGCCCTGGAGTGCAGAAACCTTTCAGATACCTTCAGGCACCCTCCATAAATGTATCCTGAGAAAATCTCCCTCCGTATTGGGCAAATCATTTACTGTATCTGCGTTCTAGTCACTCCATAATAGGTGGAGAGCAGCTCAACTCTAGAAAAATGAGAAGCCAAAGCTATATGGGCTTACTGGGGACTACATTTCAATAGTATTCATTTATTTGTTTATTTGTTTACATTTAGACACATTTTGAACAAAGTGGTGGGAGCTATGTTAAATCAGTTCTCTGTAAATAATTGCTTCTGGAAAGCCTTCCACAGTGGCTGGAGGGGGAACAAAGGTATATGTATATATCAATGACATGAATGAAAGAACTAACTGTCCCCTTCCAACACCCCACCTCCGCAACCCTCAACTCACGGCTCCCTCGCTTTGTTAACCTTGGAGTAATCTTAGATTTGAGTCAGGAGCCAATTTTAAATCTTGGTAAATGAAATAGATATATGAATAGCAGGCTTTATACTTAAACCCAAAGCAATACATTCCTTAAAAGTTAGAAGAATAATGGGCTTCCCTGGTGGCGCAGTGGTTGAGAGTCTGCTTGCCGGTGCAGGGGACGTGGGTTCGTGCCCCGATCTGGGAGGATCCTACATGCCGCGGAGCGGCTGGGCCCGTGAGCCATGGCCGCTGAGCCTGCAAGTCCGGAGCCTGTGCTCCGCAACGGAAAAGGCCACAACAGTGAGAGGCCCGCGTACGACAAAAAAAAAAAAAGTTAGAAGAATAATATTTGCCTATATACATAATGTATATTTACCGGAAGATGACCTTTGAACTTAATCTGTATGTCGAACTTTTTCTGTAGTTTCTACACAAATATTGGATTATTAGCTACTCATGAATTGAATAAAGTTGTTAATTTTTCTGGTGTTCTAGTTAATAATCAGCAAATACAGGAGAGGAGGGTAAGAGTTGGGCTCTTAGATAACTTGATGTAAGTAATTGCTTCAGAAAAAAAGTAGACTTTTTATTTAGGGAAAACAAGTGATAAGTGGTAGTTTCAAGGGTGAAGAGTTGCCAGTTTTAAGTGAAATTGTCTGAAGGCAATCGAGAGAATGGATCCGTGGGAGAGTGTTGGTTTTAGATTCTGTTTTAATCACTGTAGTTATTATTGTGCTTTCAAAGGGTTGTATTAACATATGTGAATTATTTTCAAACATATTTGAAAATGCTTTGTATGCACAAGATGCCCAGCTATGACTCTAAATTTTATTGGCAAATCTCATGTGACCTGCCTTTCTGGAGAAGTAAGCATTAGACATACAAGTTCAGCCTGCTATATGGGCAATGTGTATTTGTTTCTGAGAAATCTCTGTTTTTATGAGAGCATTAACTCTCTCAGGGAAACGACTCTACCACCAATTGCCCCATGGGAGAAGATGTGCAGGGACACCTGCGTCCTGCTGTTTGGAGGAGAAAGGGCTGCTGGTGAGAAATCGGGGTAACTGACAGCCTTGGACTGAGAAGTGGAAAACAGAGAACAGCTGCCTTCCTCTCCATCGCTGACACTGATGCAAGCAATTCTGAAGGTGTCTCCAAAACTCTGGAAAAGAAAACCTTGGTCAGGCTTCCCTGGTGGCGCAGTGGTTAAGAATCCACCTGCCAATGCAGGTGACATGGGTTCGAGCGCTGGTCTGGGAAGATCCCACATGCTGCGGAGCAACTAAGCCCGTGTGCCACAACTACTGGGCCCGTGAGCCACAACTACTGAAGCCTGTGTTCCATAACAAGAGAAGCCACCGCAATGAGGAGCCTGCACACAGCAATGAAGACCCAAGGCAGCCAAAAATAAATAAATGAATTTATTTTTTAAAAAATCTTGTAATAACTTATAATGGAAAAGAATCTAAAAAAGTATATATATACATATCGGAATCATTTTGCTGTACACCTGAAACTAACATATCACAACATTGTAAATCAACTATATTTCAATAAAAATTAAAAAAAACAAAGCTGAATGCATGATCTGATGAAGAAATATTTTTAAGAAAGAATGAAGCATCTTAAAAAAAATAAAGAGTAATTCCACAGTCTCTGAGTAAGATGGAAAGGATTCTTTGGTCAGTCTAAAATTCAAAGATACTTAATGTGTGTGTTTGTGTGAATCTACAAAGCAGCCTGTTATCCTTAATACCTCCTTATCATGGTGCTGTTTCAGGAAGAATAGGGAGTACTAGAACATGCACATTTCTTTTTTTTTTTTTAACTTAGTTTTAATTTATTTTATTTTTTGCTGCATTGGGTCTTCGTTGCTGCGCGCAGGCTTTCTCTAGTTGCAGCGAGCAGGGGTTACTCTTCGTTGCAGTGCGCAGGCTTCTCATTTCCGTGGCTTCTCCTGTTGCCGAGCAGGGCTCTAGTAGTTGTGGCATGCAGGCTCAGTAGTTGTGGCTCACAGGCTCTAGAGCTCAGGCTCAGTAGTTGTGGTGCACGGGCTTAGTTGCTCCACGGCACGTGGGATCTTCCCGGACCAGGGCTCGAACCCGTGTCCCCTGCATTGGCAGGCAGATTCTTAACCACTGTGCCACCAGGGAAGCCCACATGCACATTTCTTAAAGTAAGATTTTGCAATTAAAAAATAAGAATCTGAGCATTTCACACTGAAAAATAAACACAAAGCAAGCAATTGCTAATCTAATCAGACATTGGCACTGTCTTCTTCAGCATGCGGGTGTACACTGCCAGCTTGAAAACTTTGACTTTGCAATCTCTTCTGAAAATTCAAAGGCTAGTGTGATGTGAAAAGCTTTAAGAATTTCCCAAGAACTGAATAAATATAATCTCACAGAATGGGGAATTTTGAAAGTATTTGTACTACTTAATGGTACATTTTCATATGTGCTGAGGTTAGTCATTCTCAAATAGGTTTTTTGTTTGTTTGGTTTTTTTTAGCGGTACGCGGGCCTCTCACTGTTGTGGCCTCTCCCATTGCGGAGCACAGGCTCCGGACGCGCAGGCTCAGCGGCCATGGCTCACACGCCCAGCCGCTCCGCGGCATGTGGGATCTTCCCGGACCGGGGCACGAACCCGTGTCCCCTGCATCGGCAGGTGTACTCTCAACCACTGCGCCACCAGGGAAGCCCCTCAAATTGGTTTTAACAGCGTTTTTTTGCTCTTAACATCCCAGGTGAGGTCTAAACGCCACTTTTCACTGACATCCCTGAGAAGAAGAGAGAACACATTCCAAGCTTCCCACAGAAGGGGAGTGAAATGTTGGCCAGTGGTTGGCCAGGGAGGAATCTGTCTTCCACGTATCGGCTCTGAAGCCTTGAAGGCCTGATTTAACCTCTCCGGGCCTACTTTCCCCCACTCCATTGGTAAAATGAGAACAATAGGATCAGCATGGCAGTATTGCTGTAAGGATGAAATGGGATTATACACACAAAGTCCATTCACAATGTCTGGTACTGAGTAAGTACTCAAATGTTTCCTAAATATTTAAGTCAAAATGGGGGAAATGCTTAAAACTTCGGAATAGATTCCAGAGAAGGTGGTCATTCTGTACTCCTTTCAAATAAAAATGATAAATTCAGAAAAATTTTATGCTGGATAACTAACTTGTGGTTCCCAAGGAGCCATTGTACTACATGCAATTAGTTGGGCACAAATATCCTGGTGCTGAACTATTGTTTACATCAATTCTCTACAAGATTGTCCTAAATCTGGGTATGGGATATTTATCTGGCATCTAGTGGCAATATTCCAAAAGTTTCTTCATTTTTAATGAGCTTCTGTTTGTGAAAACTAAGGTGCTTAGTTGTCGGTTAAAACTGGGATAATTTTTCTTTCAGCCCCACTACCTTCATGCTTACGTCCAGATAATTCAGCTAACATTTTAATTTAGTTCAAATATATAGTGACTGCCTGCTATGTTCATATGACAAGTATTATATTCAAGAGTATGAAGGGACAGAATGCAAGCCACTTAGGCAGTTATTATTGAAAGCCCTTATCTATGGAGAAATACTGACAGCAAACGACGAGCAGATCCATGTCATCCTGTTTCAGCAGTGGCGTGAGGGAGAGGTGGCCTGGACCTCCAGCATCAGGCCCTTAAGGACAGGCACATTTCCAGTAACAGGCTCAATTCCCCAGATTCCCCGGGGAATGAGGGCAGCCGGTGCTGCCCACGGCATCGCCTGATATCACTTGTTCCGGGTGATAGGAGAGCGTGGGGCTGCTTGGGCCACCTCATTCGTGGTCTGACTGCATTAACCTCTCGGTTCCCAGCTCCTGCCACGTGAGGTGTCCTAATATGGTCAGACTCCGCAGGAGCCCAGGAGCGCTTGCCTTTCTCCTGCTAATGGGGAGGAAGCAAACACTCTGAAGGTAAGCAAACGGGGATCTGGGTTCGCCTCTGGGCCAGCTGAAAGTGGGCTGAAGCAGAAGCCCTGCCTCGGGTCATCAATCATTTAATAAACCCCCAGCGAATCCGATCTCCTCGGGGGGCTTTCTGCCCTGCCCTCTTTCTCGCCCTCCCCTCCCCTTCGTGGAGGCAGCCCTGGGTGGTGGTCCCCCAGCTCCTGTCCCCGTCCAGGAACGGGAGGCGTCCTGGGGGTCGGGGTGGGCGGCTCGCCTGGCCCTTGGCTCGAGGCTCTGGCCGCTCCTCGGGTCCTAGCAGCCTAGCAGGAGATGCTGCTGCAAGGCGTGTCTGGGGCTGTGCTCATGTGATGAAGCGAGGGAAAAACAAGGGGGAGGAGGAGGAGGCAAAGAGGTGGCTTTTTTTTTTTTTTCTTTTAAGGAGTTTGCAGCGAGCGCGTCTCCTTCATTCGCTGTCTGGGCGGGTTCGGAGGAGGACGACGGGAGAGGAAGGCGCTCCTGAGACCTCGCGGGCGCACGGCTCCTGGCTCTTCTCCCCGTCCCGGCTATTTGGGGAAGGCGTAACCCGGCTGCTGGGCGCGGGAGAACCGGAGACAAGCCATGGGCGCCGGGAGCTCCACCGAACAGAGGAGCCCGGAGCAGCCGGAGGCGGGGAGCGCGACGCCGGCCGAACCCGAGCCCGAGCCCAGCGGCGGAGGCTCTGCGGCGGAGGCGGCGCCCGGATCGTCGGCGGACGCGACCATCGCCGCTGCGGACCCCGCCACCAAGGTACCGGCGCGCGGAGCCACCTGCCCCGGGGTGGCGGAGGGTGGGGTGTGTGTGTGGGTGTGTGTGTGGGGGTCCCTTGATCTCCGCCTGCGATAACTTCCCGGTCGGTCCAGCCCATCTGCAAACTCGGGAGCATGAATCCCTCTTTCTAGGCTTTTCAGGGTCTTTAGCGCCGGGGCGGGACCACAGCAGCGGCGAGCGCGGCGAGGGGCTTGCATCTTTGTAGTGGGTCTCCAGGGGTGGTGACTGCGCCATCCGCAGTAATAAAACCCGCCGGCTGCCCGCCGCTAACTGAGCCTTTCTCCACGCTCTTCCGGTGGGAGCGACCAAGCCCGATACCGGCGAGCTGCTTGGGGGAGTCCGCGGAGAACTGACCCCCGAGCCGAGCGTGTCGAGCCCCCGCCCCGCTATCTCCCCAAGCGGAAAGTCCGCTGTTGGGCCCTGACGCGTGTTGCAGCCTGGCGAGCCCTCCACCCATGGGTTCCCCGCAGCGCACCGTCCGTGATATCAGCTGTGTCTGGAGCGACCCGGGTTTGGTACCCAGTCCTCCTGCGGCAGCGGCTCGAGCAGACACCGCCTTCCTGATGCAGAGAAAGCCTGGGGTGTAGCTCGCTCGGAGCCAAAGAAAATCTGAGCCGACGCTGCATTTCCAAAAGGAATGACAGGTTTCGCAAACACGGCGGCGTCCTCCTTTTTGCTCAGTTCATTGCACTCAGTTGGATAAACAAATACTGGAGGAGTAGTTAGAAGTTCTCAAATGCGGTCAGAGGCGTAAGCCAGCACTCCCTCTACTCTGGTCTCTGGAGGCAGTGCTGAACCTCCTAGACATTTTGCATTTTATAGTCGTAGTCTTCAAGGCCGAAATATTTCTTCTTGGCGACTACAGTCGCCAAGATTGTGACTTGTTCAGATCGTTGTCTTTTAGATCTATTTTCCAGCATCTATGTTCTTTAGCCAGGCTTCACCCAACCCTTTTTGTGATATTTTTATAGAAGATGTGGATAACCACATTTAATACTTAAAAGGAAAAAAGAAAACCCGTTGTGTCAAATTTGAGGATATACGGAGTACATGTGGACCTTTAGGAGTTATCTCAGGAAGTATAGATGTTTACAGTGTGGGGGGGAAAAAACAACAACCCTGAAATCTAGGTAAAAATCACAGAATTATATGACCTAATCGCCTTGACCTTTTAGCTGTCTTAGTTTAGTTTGGGCTGAGAGACCGCTCTTAACTAGATTACTTCTAGTCGTTAACATAACTACTTGTACTAGAGCTGTAGGTGCTCACAGGTACCAACTGTGCCTGGAATGCCTAGATTTTCTGAGATGCCTAAGAAATGTACTATCCTTTTGAGATCTCAGTTAGATTTTAATATTTACTGTACATCACTTTTTGATGCCAACTACTGTCAAAATGGCTGTATAACCAGTATTTAGAGTCCAGTAATGAAAGTAATTTTAAGGTGTAGTTGCTAAAAGCTTGCAGTTGGGGAACATTTTTTTCCTTGGCTTTTACCAGTCCTTCAGGCCTTATCAACAGTTCACCCTGGGATATGGTACTTATTCCCTTCCCAATAACTTCAGTGTGTTCATTTAAAATAGTCCCTCCTTTCTGTTCTCTTTCTTCCATAACCTTATCCTCCCTTTTTCTTAGTCACCACCATCTTGAAACAGCCAGATGACCTCCTTTAAAAAATTACCTAAATGACACCCGGAATATCATTGAACTTTTTGGCCTACGGCCCAGTTATCAATTTGGAGACAAATCAATAAACTTACATGTATCCTTAGGAAATGTGTAGTTTTTCATTTCAACTAGCAATATTTATTTCTCAGGTTTTGAAGACCTAAGTCTTTTCACAAGGATGGTCTAATTAAGAACGATTCTGCACATAGCTTTTGCCTCCCCTCCTTGCCCTGTTCAGCCCCAGCTCTTGACCTCTGAGTAATCTCATCTGCCATTCTAGGTTCCCACAGCACCACGGACCCTTCTTTCCAGCAGTTTCCATATTTGTGGGTTTAGTGACTTGTGTTCTTCTGGCTGTTCTGAATGCTCCACAAGGGCAGGGACCATATCTGGTTTGGCTCATAACAGGTGTTGCCCCATGTGTGACGTGTGTGGCTGGCGGGTAGGCTGAAGCTGGCTCCCTGATTTTGATTGCAGATGGTCAAGTTGGGGAACACCTTGGCCCATCTACTTGTTCTTTGACTTTCTCATCATCATGATCTGTGTCACTTATCAGATAGTGACTAAGTCAAAGTGAGTCTGGTTATTCACAGACCAGGTGAATATCTAGCAAAAAACTAAGGTTTGGGGACTCTGATTTCTGTTTCTTTAGAAGGGCTTTTTACCGTTGCAATTTCAAATTGCCTTTAATCTCAGATAGACAAATGCATTACAAATGCAGGTTGCTCAGAGGAGGCCACTTCATACACTGAATTAGTGATGAATTACATCTTGAGCTTTTTTGATTGGGTCTGTGGACATTTGGGGAGGTTTAGACTAATGCTTCCCTCCTCCCCCCAGTAGAATGCTGTTCATTAATTAAAGACTGCTAGATTTTTTTTCCCCATTGGTAAAACTTGATTACTGAAGCCTCACAGTTTAGATGCACTGAGACAAGTCCTGGTTTTATCTGTGATGTATTTTAATGGAAATGGAAGGAGTCTTATCTTCCAGTCAATCTTTTACAATCTTTGTATGTTAATTCTGGAGGGAAATGGCTTGATCAGTTATTCTCCAGGTTTAATTTTGAGAGTTTGCCATTTTGGCCACTGCAGGGTGCAGGGGGATTAGACCACCTGAACACAGGTGGTAAGCAAAGCCTCGTGGTATTCCTCAGTCATCTGCTTTTAAACATTTGAAGTCATCTGCTTTTAAAAGCTGAAAAGCCTGTTTTCACTCAGGTAGCCGTGTAGGGTGGGGTGGCCAGTGACAAACTTCCATATCTCTGGCAAACCTTGATTTCTGGAGCCAAGCTTCAGGCTAAATCTGGACAATCACAATCCTCTAAATTAGCCTTTCTGTCTTTTCTGTTCAGTGACTCAGAGCTAGAAATGGAACAGCTCTCAGTTGCAACAGTGTGAGGCCTAGGTCCCCAGCAGGTGGGGAGACTGGGACCCTTGACAGTCTTTCAAGCTGTGGTTCCATTTGGTTATAAGAGCTGTGACTCAAACAGATGTATTCATATAGAAGAATCCACTGTCCCGATTAATAAAGTTGAGGACGCCCTTACCTTTTGTGCATTAAAACAGACAATTGATTTGGCCAGCTGCATTTCATAATTCCTCTCCCAACACAAGGTATGTGCTGTTTCCCATTTACCCCGTGTTTACAAAATAGGAATGGAGATGGCTGTAATGTGATTGTCACCAGTTTTACACTAGAAGGGCCAGAATTTAAGATGATTTCGAGAGAATTATATGTTAACAGAGTGGGTTTTTTTGTGTGTGACTACCTGTATTCATATGGATTTCCCTCAGATTATAAGAGGTACTACTTTCTGATTAGAGCACAGTCTAGAAATTGGAGCTGTGGGTGTGAAGATGGTCGTTTAGGGTACCAATAGCCTGTGGGGACTGCAGTGCCTTCCCTTTAATCCATTATAGCCTTTTAAGCTCTTAGATTTGTGAGATCAGTGAAGATTTCCACTTAAAATACTTCCCTTGGTGAGGAAAAGTCCCCAAACGTGCGTCCTCTTTGAATTTGCTGTGCATTGACTAATCTCTGTGCTGGGATAGCTTTAAACTACATTAAAAGGATGATTCCAGCTTGGTATCTTACAGGATAATTAATAAAATGGAAATAAAATGTTTTGTTTTAAAAGGTACAAAGGGGAGTTCCCTGGTGGTCCAGTGGTCAAGAATCCACCCTCCAATGCAGGGGACGCGAGTTCAATCCCTGGTTGGAGAACTAAGATCCCACAGGCCGCAGGGCAACTAAGCCCACACACTGCAACTAAGACCCTACACAGCCAAATAAATAAATAAATGTTTTTTTAAAAATGAAAGAAAAATAAAAGGCACTAAGAAATAGTTTCTTTTTCTTTACCAGTTTTAACACCTGTTCAGTGTTACAGGAATACCAATGAAAAGAAAATGCAGCTAAATGGTGCTCGTCCTTGGCCTCTATAATTTTTACTGCTGTAGTCATTCATGAAGTGAGAAATTAGAATTTACAGCACTTAGCATTGTGAGAAAAATATATCAGTACTTTTATCACATGAAAAATATAAAACTAAGGGCTTCCCTGGTGGCGCAGTGGTTGAGAGTCCACCTGCCGATGCAGGTGACATGGGTTCGTGTCCCGGTCCGGGAAGATACCACATGCCGCAGAGTGGCTGGGCCCGTGAGCCATGGCCGCTGAGCCTGTGCTCCGCAACGGGAGAGGCTACAACAGTGAGAGGCCTGCATACCGCAAAAAAAAAAAAAAAATATATATATATATATATATATAAAACTAAAAATCCTTGAAGCCAATTCTTAGTTCTCTTATAACCTAAAAAATTATAATTTAGAAGAAGTTTCATTTTAAAATAATACAATAGAAAAATATGGAAAAAGCTGGGTTTGGGAGGGAGATGCATTATATCTTGTAAATAGGCAAGCTTACTTTCTTTTTTAAAAAATTTATTCTATTTACATTTATTTTTGTCTGCATTGGGTCTTCGTCGCTGCACGCGGGCGGGTGGGCGGGGGCTACTCTTCGTTGTGGTGTGCGGGCTTCTCATTGCAGTGGCTTCTCTTGCTGCGGAGCACGGGCTCTAGGCGCGCGGCCTTCAGTAGTTGTGCCATGCGGGCTCAGTAGTTGTGGCTCGCGGGCTCTAGAGCACAGGCTCCGTAGTTGTGGTGCTCGGGCTTAGCTGCTCCACAGTATGTGGGATCTTGCCGGACCAGGGCTTGAACCCCTGTCCCTTGCATTGACAGGTGGGTTCTTAACCACTGCGCCACCAGGGAAGCCCAGCAAGCTTATTTTCAATAAATTCTTTAAAAATCTATAATTATAATTATTTGTCTTGTCTGTTTAGATTTTGGGCTATTTTCCTGTAAGTTAGCACCTTATTAGAGAATGGGTATGGGTTTTATACCTATGTTCTTACTTGTTAGTACATCTAATAAAAGGATTAAGGTGAAGATATTAATCTGTAATAATTTTGATTATATATACATTTTTATTTCTTATCGTGAATAATTAAGTTTACTTATTTAAACCTGACTGTAGACCTGACATCATCATTCTTGAATAATAAAGGCTTTATAAAAAGATGATCAAAAGCACTTGCTTACTCTTATTAAAATGATTTTTATTTAAAGTCATAGCAAACAGGATTCATTTAATGTTTATTTTTCTAAAAATGTTAATGGTTGAGAACCTTAATTTGTAGAGTATGGTAAAAAGGGAAAGCCTCGTGTTCCTCCCCGCCCCTTAAAGTACTCACTGTTAACAATAGTTTGAAATCAATGTTGGTTGTTTCTAGCATATTCTTTTAAAACCTTTATACATGTGCAATTATATAGATAAGAATAGCTCTATCTTTTGCTTTCAACAAATAAGATCATAACACATATATTCTGCAACTTTAGAGTTTGGATATCTTTTCATATCTGGACATAAACATCTACCCTCATTCTTATTGGCTACATAAATTTCTCATTTATGGATTGAAGTACCATAATGATTTAAGCAATCCCCCTGTGTTTATATTTAGATTTTCCTAGTCTTTTGTTATATTAAATTGGCACAGGGAATATCCTAGTTCAGACATCTTTGTATGCGTGTGAATGTATCTCTAGGATATATTTCTGGAAGTGGAATTGCTGGATTACAGGATTTACATGCATTTAAAATTTTGATAGTCCTTGCTAAATTTACTTTCCAAAGAGATTCATCTACTTTGCATCCCTACTCTGTGGAGAGCAGCGCTCACTTTCCCTTGCCCTTGCCTCAGTGGATAGAAGATTTTTCTAGTATTTGCCAATCTGTACCTCAGTTGGCACCTCAGTTTCCTCAATGCATTTTTAATTATGAAGTTGGGTGCCCTGTCAGGTATATTGACCATATGCTTTTTTTCTGTGCACCACTCCATCAGGAACTGGACTGGCTTTTAGAGCATTAAAGGGTATAGTTTATTTTATTGTTAGTTAACTTTAAAAGACTTTTTCCCTCCAGAAATTAATCAAAATTGGGAAAAAGCAAGTTTAGAGTAAAAAGGGGGCTGAGGTATTGTTCCCTTTCCTTCCCAAATTAGCAAACTGTCTTTAATTTTATTTGCTTGGATTGACTTTGCAATGACCTACTTCTTTAGCTATCAGTTTAAAAATTTCTCCTCTGGGAACAATCTAAAATCATCCAGTTGCCAGAAATTTCTTCATACATCTGATCCATGAAATGTTGGAATCAGGGATTGTGGGCAGAAATCCACCTCCTGGGAAAACAGTAGTCCCCTCCCCTGGGTGCTGTGCTCACTTCTCATAACAGATGACAGCCTGGCTCTGTTAACTGGAATAAATGTGCTTTCCCAGGAAGACGTAGGTGTTCAAAGCACTGGACGCTACAGGGTCTTTCCCAGACACTGTTAGGCTTCTCTTAATACAAGTATTCATTCAGGTTCAAAGGTTTTCATCTTCCCTACAGTTTCTTCATGATGTTATGTAAATGAGATAAGCCAAATTTTAAGAAGGGGAGATAACTATAAATCATTGGCAGATCTTCTGTCCGTCATATGCAGACATTGCAAATTGTGGAGTTTGGAGAGATTAAATTTTCTGTGGCTCCCAAACCTGGTTGTGCAGTTGAGTCACCTGGGGAGCTTTTTAAAGACACCACTGGGCCCCCTTCTAGATTATTCAGTCAGAATCCCAGGCCACCCCAGCGTCTGAGATTCTGTAGCCTTAATGCTCATCAGGGATCCTAATTTGCCTAGTTAGGCCACCATTGCCTGGAGGAAGCGGTTTGGGGTGTAGACTTGGGCGAGGCATTCAGAGGTAACACAGCACAGACTGATTGACACTGGTGCTTGTGCGGGTGGGAGGGAGGGTTTCAGATGATGCTAGAAGAATTAGGTGTTTCCCCTCCTCACAACAGAGGAGAAAATAAACGGAAACATTTCCTACATAATTTCCCTCCTTTATTCTACTGCCTTTTTTTTTTTTTTTGGCTGCACTGGCTCTTCGTTGCTGCACGTGGGCTTTCTCTAGTTGCGGCGAGCAGGGGCTACTCTTCGTTCTGGTGCGCGGGCTTCTCATTGCGTTGGCTTCTCTTGTTGCGGAGCACGGGCTCTAGGTGCAAGGGCTTCAGTAGCTGTGGCTCACGGGCTCAGTAGTTGTGGCGCATGGGTGCAGTTGCTCCATGGCATGTGGGATCTTCCCGGACCAGGACTCGAACCCATGTCCCCTGCATTGGCAGGCGGATTCTTAACCACTGCGCCACCAGAGAAGTCCCTATTCTACTGTCTTGAAACCAAGTGTGCTGCTAGTAGAGGCTTTTTCTTAATGGAATGTGCTCTTCAGGGTAAATAGGTGTGGAATCAAATGCTCTCATCGTTTCTGGGCCAGGAGCTACTTGTCAAAGTTCACTTTTCGTTCCCACCTGATTGCCTCTTAATCCTCAACCCTCATTTATCAATTTAAAACGTCACTCGTGTTGGGTAAGTAGACAGTAGCTGATGGCTTAGTTTATGGCCTTTGGCTGGTCCGAAAATCCGTGAAGAAATCTTGACAGCTAACCAAGTTGCTGAAGATCAGAAGAGGGGGCTGTCTAAAAAAAATTTTTTTTAATTAAAAAGAAAAAAGAGGAAGAGGGCTGTGTGGCTTTCCCCACCACTTGATTTCATTAACATTTCTTTACTGGCTCCTGTACTCCAGGAACTGGGGATTGAAGAAGAGAGAAATCCAAGAGCTCGGTGCTAAAAAGAAGGTTAAAGTGTTCCCAGTGCACTAAAATGTATTATTTTCTGTCTAGAGGGAGAAATTTAATTCATTTTCCATACTGGTTACCTGTTCCAGTACCATTGACTAAATAGTCCCTCCGGTTAAAACTCGAGTTTCCGTATGCATATATGTTTATTGATTTCTTTTTACTTAAAAAATGTTTCCTACTCTTTATTTGTACACGTAGTTAAAAGCATTAAGAGAGTGGCTAAAAATGTAATCGATTCTAATGGCAGACCCATGGTTTAAAATACTTTTATATTCTACATCTCTGGGCTCACCTCTGTCTTGTGGCTATCGTAAGTTTATACACACATAAATATAAAAAAGTGGGGAGCCCTGTGTTGTCTTCAGAAGTGAATTTATTTTCTTGGCATGTGATAACATTATGCATTAAAAATAGTCACTCAAGTATTTCCTAACCACTTAGCCTATGAAAGGCCCTGGTCTAGATGCTCCCTGAGGTAAATTACACACAGCATTATCCTTGAGCACCTCAGGATCTAGGTGAGGTATAGGATCCCTCTAGAGGAAAAGATTCAATAAGAAAGATTCAAATAAGTTGGGTAGACAATAGAAGAATTGCCATTAGTTGGTACATGTCTATTCAGTGAATTGTCCAGATAACTGATGTACAAAGAAAAGAAGATCTTGGCAAGTGTTGCAGGCAGATAAAGGCCGTTAGTCGGGAGGCCAGGAGGTACAGGGCATATGAAAGAGCTGAATGTTGTAAGAGGATAATGGGAAGATGCCGATAGAATTGCAGCCAATCATGGTAAGAGCTGCACAGGCAGCAGAGAGCCAGTGAAGTGAAGACTTCCGATAAAAAACAAAGCAAAGAGGCAGACCCTCTCACACTCGGCAGAGAGGACACCCCTAGGAGCTTGGGGGGCAGATATTAGCCCATGCGGTGCGATGGGTGCAGGGTGTAGGCTCGGCACGGGGGCAGCCAAAAACAATTGAGGTTTCAAGACTTGGAATATGGAGTGCCTCAGTTTCTCCAGTAGACAAGGACGTTCCCCTCAGGATGTCGGTTCCAGTTTTCTATTGCTGTGTAACCAACTGTGCCAAACAACTGCTCAAACCAATAGTATCTTTAGAAGAGAGAACATCACTTGATAGTAACAGCTTGGGTTTTTTTTTTTAATGTAAAGAAGAGGTTTGCAGCAGAGTCTCGGGAATGACAGAGGGCATCCATGAGGTCAATAGGGTTTCTCTAAGTAGTGACCTGCTCAGAGCCCAGACCACTGGCACTGCAAGCAATCCAGGCTTGCAGAGTCGGGGGCACAGGGAAAGATGAAATATCACAGGATAAGAGATGATGACACCGAAGGGGCTGAGAGTGGCGGCTGGGGAGAAGATGGAACCAACAGTGAATATTAATAGAGGAGAAGACTAGAGAAGACAGATGGCACTGGCTCCGCCAGCCATTGGGTCACTGCTTCATCATGCAACAGTGACTGGTTTACCCCAGCACATCTGGGTCCACCTAAAAATGAAAGAGACTGATGGTTGACTAGCATTTCTTCCATTTGTAGGCAAAGAATCTAGGTGGCTTGGGGAAGGTTTATCTTCACTTTCAAAGCAGATACTTCTTCGCAATTTTTTCCATCTCCAGTGTATGCCCTTTGGTGTGTCGTTCGGCGGACTATTTATGGTTTGCTATTTTTCTTCATGTCTGAGCGTATGATTTCTTACTGAATTGAACCATTACATAAGGCTCTGGGTTTTGTCTGCTTCATGATCAATTTTCTGTCCTTGCTCAGATATTGACCACCCTTGTTGAAGCCATGCTTCATCACGTCCTTGATGGTTTTCCTTACTCTTTGAAATACATATCGTTGTGATGCATAAAACAAGATTGTTGATGTATGTTATGGTTGTTAGCTTTTTTTTACATTTTCAGTTCTGGGTGTTAATTTTTCACTAAGGTAACAAACTGCTTGCATAATGCTTTTTAAGAAACTTTTGTTTGAAATTATCCTTCACTTGGGTATGTATGTAAAACAGCCTATTCCACACCAGTAACGTTGAATGCTATGCGAAGTTCAACCTTAGATGTGGTTGAATTTACAATTGATATACACTGCAGTACCAACTGGGGTGGGATGGGAGAAATGGAGAAGGGATCGAAATCTACAGGAAATTGCTAAAAATTAGACAGTCTCTCTATGACGAATTTTTCTTAATTATTTCAGAAATGACACGTTTAACCAATATTTAGACATGAGTTCCTGACTCCTATAATGTTAATCTAAATATTGGAGTGGAAATTTTTGTTCTTGCTCTGCTCTGTTTTATATGAAGTAAGTTACTGAAAAGCAGTGGAAAATGTCACCACTAAAGTTTACTAAATCAGTCCTGATTATTAAGATCCTTTCTCCAATCCTGACAAAAGTGTATAAAAGTTAAACAAAAACTTCTTGACAGTACCGGGAGCAAAACTCAAATTGATTTGATTTTATATCTGATTTTTTTTTAAAACTTCAGGAGTTTAAGTTTCCTTTAAATTCAGTGTGATGGCAGTGTTAGATCTGTCCGTTTTGTTTGCAATATAGGAAATTTGTTTTACTTCAATTAAAATGCAGATTGGTTGTTCTTTTGTTATTAATTAAAGGCACACTAAGGTCTTTTGAATGCTGAAAAGATTTTTGTCCTAAATGGAGCTAAGAGGACCTACAGTGTTATCTAGAATTGCAACAGTGACAGAGATTTCAAGTCACTTCTGGAACTGTGCCCGATAAACAGTCCTCCAGGACAGGGAGGAATGCGAAGAATGCATTCTACTTCAGGGAAGTAGGTCATGGTTTAA
Organism: Monodon monoceros; assembly: GCF_005190385.1. Lineage (NCBI taxonomy): Eukaryota > Metazoa > Chordata > Mammalia > Artiodactyla > Monodontidae > Monodon > Monodon monoceros. Next base: position 74,117,523 of record NW_021703771.1, read on the forward strand.
AGCCTTACATTTGTCAGAGAACTTTTCTCAAGCAGTCCTTATGATTGCTGGATCCCCGCTAACTCTGTACTCAGGGTTCTTTAGTCTTAGGCAAATTAGGTAGCTAAATTAACTTGTTAGTTTCTAGGAGGGCTGGACTAAAAGTAACAGATTCACCACATGCGCCTGTACTCCCAACACCAAAAAGAGTTAGGGCTATAGACTGGAAAACTATAGATGTGGGTTTCCCTGGTGGCACAGTGGTTAAGAATCTGCCTGCCAATGCAGGGGACACGGGTTCGAGCCCTGGTCAGGGAAGATCCCACATGCTGCAGAGCAACTAAGCCCGTGCGCCACTACTGAGCCTGCACTCTAGATCCCGCGAGCCACAACTACTGAGCCCGCGAGCCACAACTACTGAAGCCTGCGTGCCTAGAGCCCGTGCTCTGCAACAAGAGAAGCCACGACAATGAGAAGCCCGCGCACCGCAATGAAAAGTAGCCCCCACTCTCTGCAACTAGAGGAAGCCCGCATGCAGCAATGAAGACCCAATGCAGCCTAAAATAAATAAATAAAATAAGTGAATTTATTAAAAACAAAAAAAGAAAATCATAGATGTGATAAGTGTTTTCTCTTAATTGCACAATCTTGGAATAAATTTTTTTTAGGGCTTCCCTGGTGGCGCAGCGGTTGAGAGTCCGCCTGCCGATACAGGGGACACGGGTTCGTGCCCTGGTCCGGGAAGATCCCACATGCCGCGGGGCGGCTGGGCCCGTGAGCCATGGCCGCTGAGCCTGCGCGTCTGGAGCCTGTGCTCCGCCACGGGAGAGGCCACAACAGTGAGAGGCCCGCGTACCGCAAAAAAAAAAAAAAAATTTAAATAGTAAATAGGCAGATGATGTGTAAGTTTACTTAGGAAATTTAGAGAGTACCTTTTAAGTGAACTGGGGGTATTTCTTTGCTGCCAAGATTAAGCGCTGCGGGAACCAGCTGAGTCCGTTCTACCTAAGTGTGACCATAGTGCCCACCGTTTATTGTGGACTTAAGCCTGTGGAAACCATATCTTGCCCTGAATTGTATCTGAGTGCTGGACAAAGAGGCACTAACATGACAGGGTTCAAAGGCAAGAGAGAGAGCACATACTGGGGTAGCAGGAAAGGTGGCATGGAGGATGGTATGGACTGAGTGTTTGTGTCCCTCAAAATTCATATGTTGAAACTCTAATCCCCAGTGTGATGATATTAGGAGATGGAGTCTTTGGGAGGTAATTAAGTCATGAGGGTGGAACCCTCATTAAGGAATTAGTGCCCTTATAAGAGGAGACACCAGAGAGCTTGCTGCCCTCCCCACCCCCCAAAAGATACCCTCTTCAAAGCAGGAGGAGAACTCTCACTAAGAACCAAATCAGCTTGCACCTTCATCTTGGACTTTCAGCCTCCAGGACTGTGAGAAATAAATGTTAGTTGTCTTGGCTGTCCAGTCTATTGTAATTTGTCATAGCAGCCTGAACTAAGACAGAGGAAATGGAATTTATAGTGAATTGCTGAAGAGTGGAGATACTTGAGAGAAGGAGGCAAGAAAATAAGTAATTTTTTAAAATAATAAAAATAAATAATGACATAAGGAGGCAAGAGAGAACCTCATCATGTTGGGACAAATACTGAGTGAAAAATAGTCTAGGAAAAATTGGATTAAAGATTTCGTTTTTTAACTGCAGGACTTTTGCAGAACCTTTATTTTTTTATTTAATTAATTAATTAATTTATTTTTTGCGGTATGCGGGCCTCTCACCGCTGTGGCCTCTCCTGTTGCGGAGCAACAGGCTCTGGATGCACAGGCTCAGCGGCCATGGCTCATGGGCCCAGCCGCTCTGTGGCACATGGGATCCTCCCGGACCGGGGCACAAACCCGTGTCCCCTGCATCGGCAGGCGGACCCTCAACCACTGCGCCACCAGGGAAGCCCCCAGAACCTTTATTATATTTAATTTTATTTTCTTACAGTTTTTTTTTGATGTGGACCACTTTTAAAGTCTTTATTGAATTTGTTACAATATTGCTTCTGTTTTATGTTTTAGTTTTTTGGCCGTGATGCACGTGGGATTTTAGCTCCCTGACCAGGGATCGAACCCACACCCCCTGCATTGGAAGGCAAAGTCTTAACCACTGGACCACCAGGGAAGTCCCAGAACCTTTAATATGTTACTATTGATTATGCTTCTCCCAAAGGAGACATATAGTATGCATCGTTACCCAAATACAACTGGGAAATGCCAGGCTAGTGAAGAGAGCACAATTAGAGAGTGGTGATTGAGAAGCCAGGAGAGGTATCTTGTGGCTCTGCCATGGAGAATTTGAATACCAGAGTGTGACTTCTACATTTATTGTAATTGGCAATGTGAAGCCAATAATTAATTGGGATCTACATCTACATCTGTTAGGGTGGAGGCAGGGACTTAACTTTCTGTTTTGAATCTGAGACAAAGAATAATTCTGAGATATTAAGGAAATTTGTTCTCTTTTGGAGGAGGGAAGCAAGGAGGATGGATTTTCTGTTCTTTCATATAAAAATGATCGCATTTTTATATCTAATTTTTAAATGAACCATATGTAGAGAGATTCTTACTCTCAGATTAAAATGGAAAAATATGGAATATAGCCCAGCTTTTTTTTTTTTTTTTTTTTTTTATAGCCCAGCTTTTAAATGTACATTATTGGGAAACGCCTCAGGTTATCCTGAGATGAAATATTTAATATTTTTACATCCTCATTAAGTTATGTTTAGAGTTTCTGATGTATTTTGGGGGGTTGTGTGGAGCAACAATAAGGATGATTAAAAATTTGGAAATTGAATATACTTTGGATTTATTTCATTGTTCAGATAATCCAGATAATTGCATATCAGGTTTAGTTTTTTTTTTCACTGTGCAGTGAGTCCAATAACTTCATTGACTCAGTTTCTATGGCACTTAATTAATTGCACGTAGAGCTGAACATCCTGGGACAAGCCACATTATGTCCTGAAACTTTCCTTTAACCAGATTTTCTGGGGCCAAAGACAATCGGACTACTGTGGAGTTAAATGCTGTAAATTATTGTGTTCCTCAAACCCTTTCCAGCTCCTGCAGTGAATACTGGAGGTATTGTAACTGTATGTGAACTTGAACGAAGATCAGGGGAAGGTCAAAGCAGAGCCTCCTTGAATGGAGTTGCAAATTCTTCCTCTGGCAAATAAGAGTAAAGGGAAATGTCACCCATTTGTTGCTTTTTATGGTCATGAAGAAGGAAAAAATCCCCAAAGCTTCTGATTCCTTTGCTATGAGCTGACCAGCTGGCTTATTTTGGCTTTGGATAAGAAGCTGAGACGCACACTGATTTCTTTTTTCTTGAGTCTCATCAAAGCAAATCAAAGCAAATAACTGTTTTCTGGGATTGTTAACGAAGCTAAATTTTTAAGTAAGTTGCTCCTTTGGAAAACCTAAAAATCAATGTAGGGCTGTTCTTGTAAGATTGCTTTAGGCCATTTTTAAGTGGGAGTGACTCAATCTAGGCATAAAGTAATGATTCCTGCTTCTTAGTAAACATTTAGTAATACTGCATTTACTTTAAAAATTAGCTCATATAGAAACATGTTTAATATACCCACGCATTGACCCTTTTCCTCAGTGTAACTTTCTGTGCTTATTCTCAAACAAAGCATGAACTTTCTGTGAGTGGAAGAGGAGCCTGGCTGTGCCAGTTTTGTGTGCTCTGCCCATGTCCGAGGCTCCTCACACAGTTATTTTACTGTGTGTTTCTGGGTTGATTACAAGGGTGAAAGCTGTAGGGGATGAACTAATGCCAAAGCCTTAAGGGTCAGGTACATGTAGAAATATTAAAAAATATAGTCCCTTCTCTCACTGACTGTCAGCTCATTTGTCGGGTTGAGTATCTATCAGGTACCAGACAGTTTTGGGGGCACTTGTACATGCTTTTTCCTATCTTACCAGTCACTTATAACTTCTATGAGCTAAGTAGTGGCATCCCCATTTAAAAAAGGAGCCAACAAAGTGAATACTTACGGAGCTTTTGATTCATTAGCTCTTTTTTTGTTGTTTTGTTTTGAATTTTATTTATTTTTTTATACAGCAGGTTCTTTTTTTTCTCATCTTTATTGGAGTGTAATTGCTTTACAATGGTGTGTTAGTTTCTGCTGTATAACAAAGTGAATCAGCTATACGTACACATATAGCCCCATATCCCCTCCCTCTTGCGTCTCCCTCCCACCCTCCCTATCCCTCCCCTCTAGGTGGTCACAAAGCACCGAGCTGATCTCCCCGTGCTATGCGGCTGCTTCCCACCAGCCGTCTATTTCACATTTGGGGGGATTCACTAGCTCTTGAGGGCACCCGCCTCCCCGCACTCCCCCGGTTTGGTCAGCTCTGGGCTGGGACTGCTGGGTATGAGGCCACTGCAGTGTGAAATGGGCCTTGGCTGTGATGCTGAGAAGACGGCTCCTAATAACTTCTGACACGCTAGACCCTCCTCAGATCCCAGGGCTCTCTGCCTCTCTGGGTATTTTAGGATGTATCACTCGATCTGCTGTCAAGTAAAATGGCCGATTCATCTTTGTGGGCCAACCGGTTATTTCAGACCCTGTCCGCACTCTTCCCATCCCATCTGAGAGGGGAGATAGCTGATGCCAGGCTGTAAGAGCTTCTTGGGCTTGGAGGCAAGTCATATGACCTAAAGAATCGATACCACTCATTCCTCTTTCATTTGGGTTTAACTGAATGCCAGGCACCTACAACCGCCGTTTTCTCCCTTCCCATTTTGCTCTGCCAACCTGACCTCCCAGGGCATCCATCCATCCTACTGTACCCGTGTAAACCCCTTTCCATTTCCTCTCTAAGGATTTGCCAGCCCAGATCGAGGCTTTGTCCTTCGGGGATACTGTGCTCTCCCAGGGTTTTTTTTTGTGTGTGTGTTTTTGTTGTTGTTTTTTTTTGCGGTACGCGGGCCGCGCAGGCTCAGCGGCCATGGCTCGCGGGCCCAGCCGCTCCGCGGCATGTGGGATCTTCCCAGACCGGGGCACGAACCCGTGTCCCCTGCATTGGCAGGCGGACTCTCAACCACTGCTCCATCAGGGAAGCCCTCTCCCAGGGTTTTAATACTCAATTATATCCACCAAGTTTCAGCCCCACATATGCATCTATGTACTGGGCAAGTTTATCTCAAGAGCAGTGTTCTCTCCTGTCCCCTTTGCCTGCCTCCTCTTCCCATAAAACAGCGATCCCCGACCTTTTTGGCCCCAGGGACCAGTTTCATGGAAGACAGTTTTTGAACGGACCCAGAGGAGGGGGATGGTTTTGAGATGATTCAAGCATATTACATTTATTGTGCACTTCATATCTATTATTATTACACTGTAATGTATAATGAAATAATTATACAACTCACCATAATGCAGAATCAGTAGGAGCCCTGAGCTTGTTTTCACTTGCCACTCACTGATAGGGTTGTTTTTTCTTTTTTAAAAAAATTAATTTATTAATTTATTTTTGGCTGCATTGGGTCTTCCTTGTTGCACGTGGGCTTTCTCTAGTTGTGGCGAGCGGGGGCTACTCTTTGTTGCGGTGCGCGGGCTTCTCATTGCGGTGGCTTCTCTTGTTGCAGAGCACAGGCTCTAGGCACACGGGCTTCAGTAGTTGTGGCTCACGGGCTCTAGAGTGCAGGCTCAGTAGTTGTGGTGCACGGGCTTAGTTGCTCCGTGGCATGTGGGATCTTCCTGGACCAGGGATCGAACTGGTATCCCTTGCATTGGCAGGTGGATTCTTAACCACTGTGCCACCAGGGAAGTCCACTGATAGGGTTTTATTATGAGTCTGCAAGCAATTGATTTATTATGGTCTCTGTGCAGTCAAACCTCTCAGCTAATGATAATCTGTATTTGCAGCTGCTCCCCAGCGCTAGCATCACCTCAGCTCCACCTCAGATCATCAGACATTAGATTCTCATAAGGAGCACGCAACCTAGAACCCTCGCATGCTCAGTTCACAGTGGGGTTCGAGCTCCTGTGAGAGTCTAATGCCGCCACTGATCTGACAGGAGGTGGAGCTCAGGCGGTAATGTGAGCGATGGGGAGCGGCTGTAAATACAGATGAAGTTTCGCTCGATCACCCGCCGCTCACCTCCAGGACTGGTACCAGTCCGTGGCCCAGGGTTTGGGGACCGCTGCCATAAGAGAACTCTCTTCTGGTGCCTTTAGCATCTTGTAGAATGGTTCTGTCTTATTGGCTTTTCCTTTCACTTGCTTCCTCAGATGTTTTTCTCATTTCCAAATTTTAATTATCTCACGCAATATACTGCAACATTAGTCTTCAAACTAGTCTTCCTGCTTCTAGCCATTTTTCTCTGTGTATGACTGCTTTATAGATGTAGATAGGTAATAGAAGTACCTGGAACCCTGTGATCTGAGAGGGTTCTCCAGACTTTTCCTCTTTGCCTCCAGTCACGCACTTATGTATTTGTTATCCTTCATTCCCCAGGTTGCACCTTGAGGGTTGGGAGAGAAGATAAAAACCGGTGGTTTGTTAGATGCTTTCTTTTGCTCTTCTATATATTTTTTTCCCATTCAGTCAGTGAATGTAGCAATAAATGGAAGCTCTTTTCATTGCCTTTGTTTGATTTTAAATACTCTTCCATGTACTGCAGTAACACGGCCTCCGAGAAATGTCTACATAACTGAAGTCAATTTTCTACCACCGCGGGCATCTTAAGATAAATGAAAACTATGGTATCTTCATCATATTTGTAAATTTATTCCATTCTTGGGTTGGTTTTTATTTTGGGAATTCTATCTGAAGCAGAAACGTGGCCAATTGACTTAAAATGTTCCAGCATTTGATTTATTGGCATTTTCATTTTCAACGAGCAGGTATCTGGTACGAATTAAATAAAGTTTAGAAGTTCTTTGTTTTCCTTCTCCTTTTCCCACCTCCAAAAAAGAGAAAATTCCTAAAGCTTTTTATAATTTCTGTCATAAAACAGTTGAAGCCATTCTTTATCAGGACTATTTCCCAGGAGGACACTGTTAACAGTTCTTTTTTTTTAAAGCTAAAGAGACATTTCACAACTTCAAGTCTAAGGCTTTAACAAGTTTTTTGGGTCTTAATTTCCTTATTCTTCAGAGCTTAAGCCCATTTTCTTTGCCTGGATATAAAAGATAGTTTATTTATTGAAGTTGTTAGCCTTTAGGTTTCTTCCTTACAGGTGAAAAATGTGTTCATGTGACTTTTTCAGAGTCTTCTCTTAAATTTTCTCTTTGACTCACATGGTGATTCGCTGAGAGTCTGGATAACTTAATGGCAGGAGAACTACCATTACTTCCTGAACTAGAATCACCACTTACTTAATGGGCTTTCTCTAACTCAGTTCTTTTTTAGCTGTATCCATGCAAAACTTGTCACTGGGGCATCCATTCAACACATACTAAACTCCTGTTGGTATTTCTTCAGTTGTTTTTGCTCCACAAGCTCTTGGGAGATATCTTGTGCACCATCTTGGCTTTTGATACTACATGCTGTCGAATCTGAATCCAGAAACTATCCCTCTCTCTGCCACGGACACCTCTAGGTTGTTGTCTTTCGCTCCTTCAAGCTGAGCCCACCTACCCCAAGTCTGTACCTTCCCTGCTCTCTTCCCTGATGGTCCATGCAGTCTCCAGCTTGGGGCAGGTGGAGAGGAGACTTCTGGGAGAAAAGCCAGCGGTACACAGATGGGATTGAGTGACATAGAGGAAGGGAACAGAGAACATCAGCTTGGCAGATGGCCCAAAAGTCTAAGGGCACCAAGAAGAAAGCTCAAGCAAAGCGTGGTCCTGCAAGGAGGCTTGAATGCCTTAAGGACAATAGACAAGAACCTATTAGCTCTAAAATATGTGTTGAAAGCAATTTACTACTTTTGCTTGCTAGCATCATAAAAGAATAAGATCTATATTGAATGCAAAATTCTAGGTGGTTCTTTTGCCAACAAATTCTACATCAAGATAGTAGGAATCAGAAATGCCTGTTAAAGATAGATTTTTATATAATATAAATATGTATGTAATATTTCTGGTAAGAAAAAGTAAATTCAGACTCAAAAATCTCATTTATTTGGATGATACAGACCAAATTTGTCTGTAGTAAATAGAATTTGTAGTAAAAGCTTACATTTTTAAGGACAAAGTTAAATTTATACATGTAAATGAAAGCATTTTTTTTCCTTCTGCAACAGTTTTATTAATATATAATTCACCTAACATACATTTCACCCATTTAAAGTGTTACGAGTCAGGAGAATTCCTGGCAGTCCAGTGGTTAGGCTCGGCCAAAAAAACAAGTGTACGATTCAATGGTTTTTAGTAATCAAAAGATTCTTTACTGAAAAAATGTTATTGCTGAATGACTAAAAGGAAGTGATATTTGTTAACTCATCTGACTTAGGTTCTTACGACTGTTTAATACTTTCCTTCATAGGAATCCAGTTGGCCCCTGCTAAAAAATATTTCAAAAATCGAAGTAGAGGAAGGGAACTCCTATTTACTGTCTGAACTTTAGTCACTGTAGGGATTTCATGACCCATTAAATCAGTTAGCTAAAACAACTTCAACCCAGTAGCTTTCAAGTTCATTTTCTTCTGCTGTATTTTAAATCTAGTAGAAGACTATAGCAGAAGACAAACATTTGAATATATTACCTTTCTGGAGAAAGGCCCACTTAAATTCATGTTTTTAAAATTCAAGAACAGTAGTGCTTTTAAAAATCTGATAGTACATACATAACTATATAAAAGCCCTTCTTTCTCCTTACCCATCCATCCCCCCCATCAGTCAGTCTTCCTTATCAGAAGGAACCACAGATAATGGCAATTATAACATCCTTCCCAGCCTAGAATGGATTGCTCAACAGTTGTGTGAGAAAAAGTTGGTGATCATTAGGGGTCAGCTTGGGTTCACTTAATTAAGAATAAACCTAATAATCAAATTAATTTAATTTTTTTTCCTTCATTTCTTGGTCTTTTATTGTTGTTCAGGTTCCTGAACTATACGATTTCAGGGGAATGGACTGATGGTGATTCTGGATTTCACGACAGAGGTCTGACAAAACTGAGTTGTTATAAATGTGGTCTAGTCACACATACAGTTGAATAAACATAATCGATTGATCATCCTGGTAAGAGTTGCCTGCTATTTCATCACCTTGCAGCAGAACTGAAGGCAGATGTCTCAAATTGACAAAAGATTTTTTTTAAAGTTAGGATAGAAAGCAAACGCTGGATGACGTCTTTTTTCAAACGTAGGTATGGTGACAGTGTTATGGGATCAAGAAGAGAGCCAGTTTAGCTCAGTGCACTGGAGCAGGCAGACCCAGGGCATCCAGTAGAGACAGAGGAGGGCACTGGATCTGTGGAAGAATGGGGAGCAAGGAGGGCCTCTAATACGACAGAAGGAAAACATCTTTGAAACATCCATGAAATGCATCCATTCCCGTGCTTAAAAAGAAAAAATTATAGAGCAATTTGGCAACGCATTGAACCATGTAAGTGTTCACATCCTTTTTTCCAGTGCACCTGGTTCTGGAAATTCAGCAAATAAATAATATAAAGGAAGGTAAGCTATGTTACATAAAATGTGTTACAAATGTTTATCGGTTTTGAAAGACCTGTTAAGTGAATTATGTGTGGTACATACACCTGATCCTTTGTCGTTAAAGGATACGTGAAGAGAATTGGTAGCAACTTGGGAAACGGTTATGGTTTCAAATTGGGGAAAATATGCGGAACTGTATATAATCCAAGTGTATGTATGTGGCTAAAAATTGAAGGGAGCACATGAAAATGAAGAGGTGTTAGGACGACAGTGTTTTAGGTCAACTTTTAAAAACTTTCTTTAATATTTTCCCTTTTTAAGCTTATTGAATAACCAGCAGATAGATCAACATGGGAGGGAATTTAGGATGAAAGAGGATCTAGTTTAAAAACAGAAGGAGGGACTTCCCTGGCGTCGCAGTGGTTAAGAATCCGCCTGCCAATGCAGGGGACATGGGTTCAATTCCTGGTCCAGGAAGATCCCACATGCCACGGAGCAGCTAAGCCCGTGCACCACAACTACTGAGCCAGCACTCTAAAGCCCACGAGCCACAACTACTGAGCCCATGTGCTGCAACTACTGAAGCCCACGTGCCTAGAGCCCGTGCTCCGCAAAAAGAAAATCCACTGCAATGAGAAGCCCACGCACTGCAATGAAGAGTAGGCCCCGCTCACTGTAACTAGAGAGAGCCTGCGTGCAGCAACGAAGACCCAATGCAGCCAAAAATTTTTTTAAAAAACCCCAAAACAGAAGGGAAGTAAAACACTGGGGGTTTAATTGATTTTCTGTTAACTATGGTATTAAATGAGAGCGGGTGGCTAATACATACCAAACATACTCTTATGATATATATATATATATATATATACTAATTAATTAATTAACTTATTTATTTATTTTTGGCTGCATTGGGTCTTCGTTGCTGGGTGTGGGCTTTCTGTAGTTGTGGCCAGAGGGGGCTACTCTTCGTTGCGGTGCGCGGGCTTCTCATTGAGGTAGCTTCTCTTGTTGCCGAGCACAGGCTCCAGGTGTGCCGGCTTCAGTAGTTGTGGCGCATGGGCTACAGAGAATAGGTTCGGTAGTTGTGGTGCGTGGGCCCAGCCACTCCGCGGCATGTGGAATCTTCCTGGACCAGGGATTGAACCCACATCCCCTGCACTGGCAGGCGGATTCTTAACCACTGCGCCACCATGGAAGTCCCTCTTATGCTATATTAATAGAAATAGTGTACCGTGGTTTGCACTGGTCAATGTCTACTTGGAGTATAGTACTTAGTCCTCAGAGTCACATTTTAGTGCCAGATATTGCTACATTAAAGCCAGAAGTGTAGATTTTGGTCCTTAAAAGACTCATGAATATTTTCAGGGCCTTGAGAGACAGTTGTCACAGCAGAATCCACAAAACCCTGGTGAACAGAGAGAATGTAGGGTTTGGAGTAGGGTTATTTTGAAAAGAGTGTCCTTCAGAGTGCCAGCTTTGTTTCCTGTGATAAGTTTTGCAAGTAAGTTATAGATGTGTAGAACAAGGGACCTGCTTTTGCATCTGTAGTCATTGTACACCATTTTTGATTCCTGTTATCAGGGCCTATTAAATATCTAGAATGCAACCATGGAAGGACGCCATAACTGTTCTCACAGGTTGGCAAGGTAACATATCACTGTTAATTTAATAAGGCTTTTTCACAGGCAAACATAACAGGGATAATGGCAGGAACAGAGTGTGACAAGTTCCAGGAAGGTGTGGGATGTGGTTTCTTTTTAGTGGCAGCTGAGATAGTTCAAAGGCAAGGTCTCCAGGCTGCCAGTTTTTTCCATTGCCAATAGGGAGACATCCATTCTTTGGGCTCTCTGAACCCTTCTCTTCAGGTATTGCTGATGGAGAGAGCTAAGTGATCATCCTTTAGGCCTCCCCAGGTACTCTGATTCCTACCCACACTCACTGGGCATCACCTTTCTGCCTGACAGATGCCACCCACTCCTATCCCCCTGCAAAACCCCCCACTTTATCTTTTTCTTTTCTACTAAGTGAGATCCAGGAATCTTCATATGGGACCAAGCAAGTAGCCATTATTAAAACAATGAGACATGTTCTCAAATATGTGTATTTAAAACAAAACTAAAACTTCGGCAGCTATACATATATCTAACTAAATTTAATGTGAATCTGTCAATATTGTTCTTTTCGCTTTACAAGAGAGGGTGTGACATCTAATCAAATACCTACATTATATGGAAACTTTCAATTTTGGAACAAACCCATGTTTATAATTTGCAGGGTATTTGACCAGCTTTCAAACCCCTGTTTTAATATTACAGAAAGAAAATTAGAACTTGGGGCATATCGAAGTTTAGTGTAATATGAGTTCTGTGTTAAGAATGCTGGAAGGAAGCTGTCCCCAGTACTAGGTGTGGAAAATATTTAATGTCTAATGACTAAATCTCATGGTCAGGATGAAGGATGTTCGATCTTAAGTGAAAAGATTTCTGGAGACGTCCCAAAATGTCACCAGAGTTTTAAGGGTTTTTTTTTTTTTTTTATATATCCTTCCTAAATTTTTAAAATTTAGTGCAGAATATCTTTCAATAGCACTTTAGACTCATTTGTCATCCTATTCAGTCTTCCCCTCCAAATTTAGTGGAAAAGGAGCTTATTTCTACCATAAGAACTGGCCAAAACATCTGGGGAGGCTTACATAATTAAAAGGATGTATTTTATTTCCTTCAGGAATCAACACCACTTAACTCTGATTTGTCATGACATTTTACTGTTGCTCAAGAAGCATTGTAGATCTTGGCTTGTGATTAATAGGAAACGAACAGATATATTTACCCCAGGAAGACATCCATGGGTAACTTTCCCTCTGAGATATTTCCTAGTCTCAATTGCTGGAAGAATTTATTAAGATATAATTCACATACCCTACAATTTACCATTTATTTATTTATTTATTATTATTTTTGGCTGCGTTGGGTCTTCATTGCTGCGCGCGGGCTTTCTCTAGCTGTGGCGAGCGGGGGCTACTCTTCATTGCGGTGCGCGGGCTTCTCATTGTCGTGGCTTCTCTTGTTGCGGAGCACGGGCTCTAGGCACACGGGCCTCAGTAGTTGCGGCATGTGGGCTTCAGTAGTTGTGGCTTGCGGGCTCTAGAACGCAGGCTCAATAGTTGTGGCACACGGACTTAGTTGCTCCGCAGCATGTGGGATCTTCCTGGATCTCACGGATCAAACCCATGTCCCCTGCGCTGGCAGGTGGATTCTTAACCACTACGCCGCCAAGGAAGTCCCCAGTTTACCATTTAAAGTGTACAATTCAGTGGTTTTTAGTACATTCACTGTGTTGTGTACACTTACCATCACAACAGTCCATTTTAGAACATTTTGACCCCCAAAATGAACCTCATAGCCCTTAGCAATCATTCCCCATTTCCCTTCCCTCCAGTCCCTGGTAACCACTAACCTCCTTTCTATCTGTAAAGATTTTCTTATTCTGGACATTTCTTATAAATGGAATCACATAGTATGTGGCCTTTTGTTTCTGACTTTTTTCACTTAGTTTAATGTTTGCCAGATTCATCCATGTTGCAGCATGTATCAGTACTTCATTTCTTTTTATTGCCCAATAATTTTGTATTGTGTGGTTCTTCCCCACATTTTATTTATCCATGCATCCATCCATGTTGATGGACATTGGGTTGTTTCCACTTTTTGCTAAGAACATTAGTGTACAAGTTTTTGCTTAGACGTATGTGTTCATTTCTCTTGGGTATTTATCTAGGAGTAGAATCGCTGGGTTATATGTTAACTAGCAGACTGGTTTCCAAGGCAGCTTTTACCTTCCCCCTGGAAATATAAGAGGGTTCCAGTTTCTCCACATCCTCTCCAGTACTTGTAATCTGTGAAGTGGTATCTCACTGTGGCTTTGATTTGCATTTCCCTGATGGCCAATCATGTTGATCCCATTTATTTTTAGTGAAATAAATATCTGGTATTCTTTTTTTTTTTTTTTTTGCGGTACGCGGGCCTCTCACTGTCGTGGCCTCTCCCGTTGCGGAGCACAGGCTCCGGACGCGCAGGCTCAGCGGCCATGGCTCACGGGCCCAGCCGCTCCGCGGTATGTGGGATCTTCCCGGACCGGGGCACGAACCCGCGTCCCCTGCATCGGCAGGCGGACTCTCAACCACTGCGCCACCAGGGAAGCCCAATATCTGGTATTCTTATACAGCCAAGTAAAGCTAAAAATTAAAGATGCCTTCTGAAATCAATGTTTGTACAGCAAACAGCACAGCGGATCCAAGGGAACAGTATGTATTGTGCATCCTTGGCAGTTAAAGCACGTTCTGGCTTCTGAAAAGTGGTTCTTACAGTCCTGACTTAACAGATAAGAAATACTGTTTCTAGATGGGGGAGTTGATGGAATAATTAAATGTTTCCATGGTGAGGAGGTGGTGAGAATTTCTGTTGGTTAAATACGTTTCTCACCAAATAACGTAGTGGCAGTTACTTGTGTAAATTCACCAGTCATCAGCGTTTGCCAGATTTGCTTGTCCTTGTCTTGTTTGTACACTTTTGTGTGTATGTGTGGTTACTGAACTCTTTTACACATCAAAATACTTCTAAAGAGTCTAGCCCTGCCTCCTAAGAATAAATTCTTGCATTCTTCTGCTTAACCACAGTAGCATTATCACACTTGAGAAATTTAACATAAAATTGATGATATCATCTAACACAGAGTCCGTATTCAAACTTCTGCTATTCCTTAAACATATTTTATACCTGCATTTCAAAAAATTGGATCCGGGATCTAATCAAAAGTCCCATATTGCATTCAGTTACGTTTCTGTCAGTCTCTTAAACTAGAATACTTCTCCTGCCTTTTTGTTTTTTGTGGGATTTTTTTTTAATACAGAGCCCAGGCCAGTTTATTGGGTAGTGGGCTCATTGGATTTGTTTTTCTATGATTAGATTGAGGCCGAACAGTCTTAGCAAGAATACACCTAGGTGTTACTGAGTACCTACTATTACATCACCCAGGGAGTCATATAACGCCTGGCTGCCCGATTATATCAAGAGGTGATGCTGAGTTTCATGATTTCATTAATGGTTCCCACCAGATCTCTTCATTAGGAAGGTATGCTTTTCCCTGTGGGATAATATGAGCGCTCGATGCTGATTATTCTGTTGCCAAACAGTGTTCTAGCCTCCATTGATGATCCTCGACTGAATCACATTGGGAGATACAAAATGGTAACGTTCTCATCCATCATTCTTTCTACATTTCTCCATCTGGCGTTCTTCTGTAGAGAAGAGCTTTTCCTTTGTATCCTCTTCTCTCCCTTCGTTTTCCTCTTAAAGGTAAAAAAATTTTTCCCAGTAGAAACGTTATGAGCATATTTATTTAACAGAACAAGAGAATGGTTAGATGGTTATTGCTTAGACTGGTTAAAAAAATGGGATCAAGATGGTCGTTACCCTCAGTTCCTGAGGATCACCTGGGTGTGAGTGGTGGTTATGGAAGACGAGGGAGGGGTAGCGTAGCAGGGAAGCAAGGCAGTTGACTAGAATAATAGGCCTTAATTTCATTAAAATGAATTAGAAATATTTTGTCAGAAGTGTTCTTTTTTTTTTTTTTTCCTGGAAGAAGTTGTCAATTATAAAACGAAACAAAAAATTTCCGTCCCGGGCCTCCCTGGTGGTGCAGTGGTTGAGAGTCCACCTGCCGATGCAGGGGACACGGGGTCGTGCCCCGGTCCGGGAAGATCCCACACGCCGCAGAGCGGCTGGGCCCGTGAGCCATGGCTGCTGAGCCTGCGCGTCCGGAGCCTGTGCTCCGCAACGGGAGAGGCCACAACAGTGAGAGGCCCGCGTATCGCAAAAAAAAAAAAAAAAGTTCTGCCCCTGACCAGGTAATGGTCTTTCCGTATTATAAATATGGAAATTAGAAACTGTAGAAAGATTAAAAAGTAGCAGAGGGGGAAAAAAGTGGAAATTCCAAGTTAACACAACCGTTATCTCTTTTGCATATTCTTAGAAAAAAGGAATATTTGTGACTGGGTGCCATTTCACAATTTTATAGTTTCTAACTTCAAAAACCTTACAAATACACACACACACAAACTCAGGTTCATAGAGACAATGTACGAAAGCAGAGGTGAGAATTCAAAGCCGGTTCTCACAAACCTGTTTGACCCAAATGTGGTCCAGCAGTGTTGCGGATGGATCACCCTGGCGGCCATTTTGAGCTTCGCAGCAAGGGTGCCTAAACCGTCATCTTCCTAGCTCCTTAGCGTGCTGCGTTTGGAACGCGTTGGAAAGGGCAGAGGTTTTGCATCTGAGAGAACCTGGAACTGGGTAGTGTCCCTTGTGTCAAGTTTGAGGTCTCCTATGTTATTTGCATTTTGGATGTTGAACCCTCAGAGTAATCCTTGAAGAATGCATGTACATTTTACATCTAGAAAAGGGGAAACCCTGTTGAAGACTAGATGTTTGCAAAATGAATCTACCCTCCAACAAGGTGATCCAAAAAACTGCCTGACTGAGATCTTCCCTTAGAAACTCCATTATAGGAGATGCCACATTTCCTAGGCTCATATTTTTGTTGTAGGAGACATTTGAATGAATCAGTAACAGTCTTTTTTTAAAAATCAGAACATTTATACATTTATACGTTTTATATTGATTTAGTACTTTGAATGTTAAAAACAAGAAATCTTATACTATGACTATCGCTGGAAGGAGTAAGATTTTAAATAATTATTTTCCTGGCATCTGTCTCAGAAAACCACCTGCATTTCATTGTCTGCCTGCAAGTTGTGCATTTGTATTTTTCACTCCACTGTGGGGATTGCAGGACTGTTTCTAGTCTTATTTTTGTTGAATGACTTTATGCAGGTTAAACCATCAGAATGCCTCATTGACTTGGAAAACTGTTCTATTTATCTAGACATCTAGACTGGTTTTAAGTGTTTATTAGCATTCATCTTTGCAGGAAGAAAATAGCTACTAAAGGATAAAAATTAGATTGACCATAATATTAATCGATAACACCCCTGACAATTTTTCTTGGTCTAACAATTGTTGGTTAACAAATTGATCAGGCTGAAATTTTGTTTATAAACGTCATTAGGGTAGTGGTGAGCTTAAAGAGACCTTGAAATACAATTTTCAGTGTAGAACAATGAATCTCCTATTTTTTTTATCTTTCCATGTTCCTGGGACACTTTTTTTTTTTTGGAGTGTAATTGCTTTACAATGTTGTGTTAGTTTCTGCTGTACAACGAAGTGAATCAGCTATATGTACACGTATATCCCCTCCCTCTTGGACCTCCCGAACACTTTTAAAATCTTGCACAGAATTTAATTGTAGCAAAGCTATAGCTGTAAAAGTTCAGTTTAATAGCATGGTGTTCTGCTGGTTAGTCATTGTTGCAAAGTCTTGCTAGCAGAGCCAGGAAGGAATTGAAAATGTAGATTTCTTCCTCCAAATGTTCGCTACACATTGCAAAGTGATGAAGACATTTTCATAGGTGCCAATGCCTTGGATTGCTGTTTCTGTTTTTGCTCAGGGCGTTAGTGGAACTGAGAAAGGATGGCTAATGAAACCAAGTTAGCTTTTTTTTTTTTTTTTACATCTTTATTGGAGTATAATTGCTTTACAATGGTGTGTTAGTTTCTGCTTTATAACAAAGTGAATCAGTTATACATACACATATGTTCCCATATCTCTTCCCTCTTGCGTCTCCCTCCCTCCCACCCCTCTAGGTGGTCACAAAGCACTGAGCTGATCTCCCTGTGCTATGTGGCTGCTTCCCACTAGCTATCTCTTTTACATTTGGTAGTGTATATATGTCCATGCCACTCTCTCGCTTTGTCACAGCTTACCCTTCCCCCTCCCCATATCCTCAAGTCCGTTCTCTAGTAGGTCTGTGTCTTTATTCCTGTCTTACCCCTAGGTTCTTCAAGACATTTTTTTTTTCTTAAATTCCATATATATGTGTTAGCATACGGTATTTGTCTTTCTCTTTCTGACTTACTTCACTTTGTATGACAGACTCTGTGTCCATCCACCTCATTACAAATAGCTCAATTTCGTTTCTTTTTATGGCTGAGTAATGTTCCATTGTATATATGTGCCACATCTTCTTTATCCATTTATCCGATGATGGACACTTAGGTTGTTTCCATCTCCTGGCTATTGTAAATAGAGCTGCAATGAACATTGTGGTACATGACTCTTTTTGAATTATGGTTTTCTCAGGGTATATGCCCAGTAGTGGGATTGCTGGGTCATATGGTGGTTCTATTTGTAGTTTTTTAAGGAACCTCCATGCTGTTCTCCATAGTGGCTGTACCAATTCACATTCCCACCAACAGTGCAAGAGGGTTCCCTTTTCTCCACACCCTCTCCAGCATTTATTGCTTATACATTTTTTGATGATGGCCATTCTGACTGGTGGGAGATGATATCTCATTGTAGTTTTGATTTGCATTTCTCTAATGATTAATGATGTTGAGCATTCTTTCAAGTTAACTTTGTCAGCGGTCCGGGCAGCTGAAGGGATACGGTTCCCTCCCAGCGCTGAACCTGCCTCACACTCACTGCGTCGCCTCTCCCTGTGGACAGAGCTTCCCAGTGGCTCACACAAAGGGAAGCCAGCGGGGCTGGGAGTGGTTCCAGGGGCACAGTACACCGGGTGAGCCGAAGATTTGGAAGAACTTATTTTATTTACTTATCGTTTATTTTACCTTTTCCTCCTAGGAAGTCTCTGATTGTGTTTGATCACAATCCTATCTTTTTGTGAAAGATTTAGATAGCCCTTTTTGTTGATTTATCCAGTTAGTAAGAATACAAGGGGACCTGCTGTTTAAAAGACTATCGTTCGTGGATTGATATGGAAGGATTGCCTTTTTCTTGGCGGTTTTGAGGTGGAATTCCTTGTGTGTGCATTTCTACAGGCACATACTCAGTTTAAGCCATTTTAAACAAATCTTGCTTGTGGTCATTTAGTGAACACGAAAACAAACCTAAAAACAAATACAGCGACTTATAAAATCTCGAAGATACAGAAGAAAATGCATCCGTCCTTTCCTAGGGGTAATTGCTTCTGCAGCTGTTTCAAGGTGGGTTCTGTACGCTGGGGCTCCCGATTTCCGTTGGAGCAGATGGGGATCACTTATTAATCCACGGGGCTACAAGAATCATTTGTCAATTGTAAAGGTTACATAGACTGGAGTGCTTTCCTCAGCAATGTGTATGTTCCTAAGTTAAGGGAGAGCCTTGAGTTTTTCTTTGGGGGTGGAATCCTCCTAAGATAACCACACCCAGACAGATAAAACTCATTTTCTGGATCTACTCCTTGAAGAAGGAGACTTTTTAAAATGCAAAATGGGTGGAAAGAGGACACATATAGTTTCTAAGCATCTAGAGTTTTACAACGAGAGAACTTTGTAGAACTGAAATACTTTGAAAATATTCCCGTTACATTTCTTTAACTGAAAATTTGATGCTTGATAAGTAATGGACACTCAGTAGGTATTTATTGAATGAGTTTAATTCTTAGGTCTTAAAAATAACCTGTTTCCTTAATAAAATGAGCAAGCTTAACCTGCAAGTAGACTATTGCCTCCTATTTAACCATTTTCTTTAGTATATTGTATTTTAACAGGGCTATAAATCCTACTTTTTTAACATTTCCCTTCTGTTCTTTTTGAACAGAGATAAAAGTCATTTTAAATGCTAATAAGAATATACATAGGAACAGATTTTAGGAGTAATGTGTGGACTTTGTAAGAATTTATTCTTCAATTGCATTGGTTTGCCTGGTACTGGTATTTTTGGTAATGTTAAATAAAGCATTAATCACTGGAATATATGAGACTTGTTAAGACTTCCCTTTCAGATCTTTAGGGAACAGCTAATAGGTGTGTGTGTGAGTGTGTGTCTGTGTGTGTGTGTTCCTAGTAGAGAAGAAGCATTTCTTTTTTCTTACTACTGTGAAAGGGGGATAGTAAACACTGTTCATCTTGTCTTTCAGATTTTCATATTTTACTTAACACTTACAATGATGAAAATGAAATGTATCACTTCAGATAGTATTTGAAAAGTTCATGAGTTAATTGTATGTTAATTTCTTTTTGTTGTTGTTGGCCATGCCACATGGCTTGTGGGATCTTAGTTCCCTGACCAGGGATTGAACCCGGGCCCTCAGCAGTAAAAGTTCAGAGTCCTAACCACTGGACTTCCCGGGAATTCCAATTTCATATTAACTTCTATGTGGAAGGAAATCTTTGGGTCTGTAATGTATGAATGTGGATAGACTCACAATGAGGGAGAATCCAAGAGCCATTTATTATTTTCTTTTTCTTTTTTAAATTAATTTATTTACTTATTTATTTTAATTAATTAATTTATTTTATTTATTGATTTTTGGCTGCGTTGGGTCTTCGTTGCTGCCTGGGCTTTCTCTAGTTGTGGTGAGCGGGGCCTCCTCTTCATTGCGGTGCACGTGGCTTCTCTTGCTGCGGAGCATAGGCTCTAGGCCCGTGGGCTTCAGTAGTTGTGGCTCGCGGGCTCTAGAGCGCAGGCTCAGTAGTTGTGGCGCACAGGCTTAGTTGCTCCGTGGCATATGGGACCTTCCCGGACCAGGGCTTGAACCCGTGTCCCCTGCACTGGCAGGCGGATTCTTAACCACTGCGCCATCAGGGAAGCCCAATGTTATCTTTTTAAAAGAAAGGTAGAGATAGAGAAGGAGATGGGAACAGTGGCCTTGAAGCCGAGAGTGTTTTAGTGTGGTTTCTATTCCTCATGAGGTCTGTGACCTTGGACAAATAGCGTTCTTTCAGGGCTGGGTTCTCAGCAGTGTAATGGAGAGACTGTTCTGGATGGTCTCGAAGATGAACACGTCAAGCTCTAATGTTTCATAATCGTATTCTGTCTCCCTCCTTCTTAAAGATATTATAATATTAGATACTTTAAAAATACTCAGAACACTCCCTCCCTTCTGGCATAAGAATTTTAAATTTATATGTATTCAATATATTTAATCCATAATTTGTGATTCATAAGCATATGAATTTTTATTGGGTTGCAGTTAGCTTGAAAACACTCCCATTTTGCATTCACTTATAGAATTTCCTGTGTTTCCATGTCATTTTAAAAAATACATTACAGCTAACGAAGTCATTCTTTTTATTTGCCAGGGAACACACTGACAGCTGATTTCCATTCTGCAGGGAGTGTCTTTGTTTCTGTGACCTTCTTCTCTTATTTCCTGAGGGTAAACTTCCCGGGTTTCACGAATGGTAGAAACAGCAAATGTTTTGTCATCAAGATATGGATTTGAATCCTCGGTCTGCCACTTACCCAAGATAAGTGGCTTACCTTGTGAGCCTTCCTCTACAAATTGGTGGTTAAGGGCGTGCTTTCACAAGTGATGCTAATTTCGATGCCGCTGGGAACAAATAAGTGTTCAGATTTTACTGCCATGTCACTGATACTGGTAGAGTTTACTTAGACGGGTGAAGGATGGCATTTTAAGTTTGCTTTGGTTTTTGCCTTCTTTTACTTGATTAGAGCAGGTGAATATATTTCCATGTGTTGATTTACTGATTTAGTTTCATGTTACGAACGGTATTCTTTGCCCATTTTATCTATTGGGGTCTTATTATATGCTTCAAAACTCACGGTTTCTATTTTCACATCTGTGGGCAGTCCCTCGGCAAACAATTTTTTCTAATTTTTTTGGTGAGTTGAGTTGCTGGAAGTGTCTTCCCTTAGAAGTTTCCTACACATAAGGATTGGGTTTACAGGCCAAGCCCCCAATCCTGAACTTAACCCTTTGTTATCTAATGATACCATGGATTTTTAAGTCTTGGGTTTTGTGGTTAATGCATTCTTTGTGAGGTTGGGACCTGATTTCCTGTGGCTCCTTTTCTCCACATACATTTTGTTTCTTTAACAAACTCTTACATAGTGCTTATTATGTCCCAGGGGTTGTTTCAGGAACTTTACAAATATTAACTCATGTAATCCTTTCAACAACCTTTTGAGATGTAGGTACTATTAGATCCATTTTACAGATGAGGAAACTGAGGCACAGGCTGACTGGTGAAGCAGCTTTAACTAAGGTCACCCAGCTCCAGGAAGCAGAGCCTGAGTAGAATCCTGGAGGTTGGCTCTTCACTCCTCTGGGCTGACTCTAATGGATGGTGCTGGGTTTTTCCCTTTAGGCCTTGGGCTGCTCATAACCCGGATTTGGTTCTCATAGGCTCATCCCTCATGTTTGCAGGGCCCAGGACAAGAATACAAATGAAGACACATGTACTACATGTCAAAATATTTTAAAACTATTAATCAAGCTAACACATTGTTAAATGAAATGCTATTGTCTTATCTTGAAAAACATACCTTCATAATGACTTAGAAGGCCAGATCTGAGTTTAGAACTCTTAGACCCCTAGACCTTCCCTACCAGAAAGGAGGCAGGCTGGAGGGAGGGCCAGCCTCCAGCTTGCCTTCTTCCCACTCCTGGCTGCCCCTGAGAGGCCTTCAGCACATGGATGTGATTAACCAGCCCACTGTCCAAGCTTTGTCCCTACCCCCCAAACTCCATCATAACAAACAGCCTTTGGCAGGCCCCTGGCCTTGGGGTGCCCTGGGAACTCCACAGTCCTGGGTCCCCGGGCGGGTGGGATGGTAACTTCAGGTAGGTTTGCCCTCTTGCTTCCTGTAGGGGAGGGAAGGGCCAGAGGACCGCCAGAATGGACTGTCCAAAGTGAGAGGCTCTTTGGCCTGGGTCTAATGGTGTTATCGCTCGTAGGGATTCTTTGATGTAATTGCTTTTTCCCTTTTGCCTCTTGTCTGTTGACTAGATTTGTTCCCTGCTGTCTACCTCCAGTTTCTGTTCAAGCTAGCCACACTTGAATTCAATAACTATTTACCTAAAGCGTATTATGTGTAAGGTGCTGGGTGTGTCCGCCATCCTCACGGAGTAGATTTTTTAATCTTAGCTTAGCCCTTGAAGCTTCCCACAGCATAGCCTGCATTGTATAAAAATTCAGAGGTGACTGGTGAAGAACGTTGAGAATTTCTTCCTGATTAGCTCAGGGCGGAGCCTTTAAGGAAGAGGGTAGTAGGAAATCATGGCAAGGCAGAGGCTCTTAGATAAGGAGGCTGGGCCTCTGTAGTTGATGGCGGGGAATTACGGTTAGGAACTAAAGGAGACTGGCGTGACAGATTGAGTTAGAGAACTAACCAGAGTCAGGGAGATCAGCTTTTAGGATATTGCGTTAAATCAGACATTGATTCAATGAAACGTTGAAGCCTGAGCTAGGGCAGAGATCAAGGAATGGGTGTAGACAGCATTGAAGACAAAAGAAATGATGGCAGCTGGTGGAATGGCACTTGGGGATGAAAGAGAAGCAGAAAAGCCCCAGGTGATCCCCAAGTGTCTAGGCTCTTGCATCTGAGATGTTATTCCTCTCCTAGAGAGTAGTGTCGAGAAAAGACACGAATGAACTGTTGGCTAGCAAAACAGAGGGAAGGGGTGACAAAAGCATGATTTGTCATTTGTGTAATACTAATAGCTAACATTAATTGAGTGTGTACTACGTGTCAGGTGTTGTCTTAAGTGCTTTGTACAAGTAAACTTGTAAATCCTCTTTCTACCAATGAGGAAACAGGCACTATGTAGAGATTAAGGAACCATGCAGCTAGGGTCTCTTGTCAGGAATAGACATTCTGGCTCAGAGAATGTGTGTGTGTGTAAGAGAGAAAGAGAGAGAAGTTCAGTATAAAGACCAAAAGCTCAGGGTTTTAAGCAGTGAACAGGGACAAGTTTTTTTTTTTCTAAACTTAGGAACTGTCACTGACATAACCCAGCCTCAAGTCTGGGAGTCCTTCTTTTTCCATTGGCAAGTCCTGCTGGCTTCATGTCCATTATTTCAGGTTGATCCTTCCTGTCCCCAGGGTCTCCTCCCTGCTTCTAGCTCTGCACTGGATGCAGTAGCAGTCTCCCTGCCTCTATTCTTGGCCTCCTTCTTTCCATTGTCCACTGGGCAGCCAGACTGATGGTCTGAGGGTTTTTTTTAAACATCTTTATTGGAGTATAATTGCTTTACAATGTGTGTTAGTTTCTGCTTTATAACAAAGTGAATCAGCTATACATATACATATATCCCCATATCTCCTTCCTCTTGGTCTCCCTCCCACCCTCCCTATCCCACCCCTCCAGGCGGTCACAAAGCACCGAGCTGATCTCCCTGTGCTATGCGGCTGCATCCCACTAGCTATCTCTTTTACATTTGGTAGTGTATATATGTCCATGCCACTCTCTCGCTTTGTCACAGCTTACCCTTCCCCCTCCCCATATCCTCAAGTCCATGCTCTATGTCTGCATCTTTATTCCTGTCCTGCGGTTTGAGGGGGTTTTAGGTTTGTTTGCTCATGGTCCACTTACATCCAGTGAAGCCTACAAACCTTAAGTGTACAGCTTGATGCCTTCTTACAAAATGAACACACGTGTGTAAAGAGCTTCCACGTCAGTTTGTAGACCATTCCCAGCGTCCCAGAGACCTCCCTGTGGCCCCTTCTAGTGATTACTTCCTGCTGTGGACAGACTGCATCCTCCTAAAATTCACGTGTTGAAGGCCTGACCCACAGTGCGACTGTATTTGGAGGTAA
Source organism: Monodon monoceros (assembly GCF_005190385.1). NCBI lineage: Eukaryota > Metazoa > Chordata > Mammalia > Artiodactyla > Monodontidae > Monodon > Monodon monoceros. The sequence continues at coordinate 74,141,786 of NW_021703771.1, forward strand.
TTAAGGCTAAATGAGGTCATAGAGTAGGGCCTGAAAGGACTTGTGTCGTTATAAGGAGAGATACCAGGGAGTGCTCTCCCTTCGCCGTGTGAGCACATGGTGAGAAGGTGGCCATCTACAAGCTAAGAAGCAGGCCCTCACCAGAAATCAAATTGGCTAGGACCTTTATCTTAGACTTCCCAGCCTCCAAAACCATGAGAAATAAATTTCTGTTGTTTAAACCACCCAGTCTGTGGTATTTTGTTATAGCATCTCAAGAAGACTCATACAATTGACTTTGGAGACTGAACTTAGAAGGTCAGTCAGGAGACTGCAGTGCAAGATGTGAGTGTGTAGTGGTCTAAGTTATGAGATTCTGTGACCTTAAGAATAATTACTGTGGGACTTCCCTGGTGGCTCAATGGTTGAGAATCCACCTGCCAATGCAAGGGACATGGGTTCCAACCCTGGTCCAGGAAGATCCCACATGCTGTGGAGCAACTAAGCCCGTGTGCCACAACTACTGAGCCTGTGCTCTAGAGCCCACGAGCCACAACTACTGAGCCCACGAACCACAACTACTGAAGCCCACATGCCTAGATCCCCTGCTGCACAACAAAAGAAGCCACCGCCATGAGAAGCCCGCGCACCACAACCAAGAGTCGCCCCCACTCGCCCCAACTAGAGAAAGCCCGCGTGCAAAAACGAAGACCCAACACAACTAAAAATAAATAAATAAAATAAATAAATTTATATTAAAGAAAGAATAATTACTGTGAAGAACATAATTTATGAAGCAACAGAGTGGGGAGTCTACTGAGTTCAAGTAATACTATTCCATCATAAAAACTTACACATTAAAGCAAAATGTCATCCCCTATTTCCCAGAGGCAATAACTAGAGACAGTTTTATAGGATATTTGCTAACCTAATTGATATAAAAACTTTTCAATCTCAAAACAATTCCCCATTATTATATGAATGGATACCAAATAATTTCCCGTCCTGGCAATGATTCACATTATTGTTTGCTATTGAACTATTTTTTCCTTGCCAGGAGGTAATAGTACCCATCAGAGAAAACTGCATTTCATTTTCTGTGTGTGTCTTTTTCAAACTACTGATTACCAGAAAGCTTCTGATCCTCAATGGAGAGTTTATGGAAAAGGTGAAAAGGGGATTTTTTTAGAAGAACAATGCACAAGTTTGAGACAAATGAGTATTAAGACAATCAAAAGTTTTTTTTTAATACTAACTTCTCCAGTAGCAATTTACTCTTTTTTAGGGGGAAAAAAAAAAGTTTCATGCCAAAAGGGAGGAGTCGATTACGTAAAGAAAGCAGAAAAATATTCAAATTATTACTGTTTACTGTTTGGGTGAGTTGTAGAGGGAAAGGGAAATTGTTTGGACAGTCTATATGGTGAAGAAAGCCATATATATTTTCCAGTTTCTAGTAATTTTTTTTTTTTTTTTTTTTTTGCGGTACGCGGGCCTCTCACTGTTGTGGCCTCTCCCGTTGCGGAGCAACAGGCTCCGGACGCGCAGGCTCAGCGGCCATGGCTCACGGGCCCAGCCGCTCCGCGGCATGTGGGATCTTCCTGGACCAGGGTTGGAACTGTGGGATCTCTGTCATCCTGAGTTATAACTTCCGCGAGCCACAACTACTGAGCCCATGTGCTGCAACTACTGGGCCCGCGTGCAACAAGAGAAGCCACCACAGTGAGAAGCCTGCGCACCGCAACGAAGAATAGTCCCCGCACGTTGCAACTAGAGAAAGCCTGCGCGCAGCACCGAAGACCCAACGCAGCCAAAAGTAAAAATAAATGAAATAAATAAATTTACAAAGTAAAGGCTGAGAGATGCTTAACTTGCAGAGACATTGGTTGTGACTTTTTATTCCTTAGGGAACACGATGACTAGCATGTTTAGGGTTTGCGTCAGTTTGGGTTTGGTTTTGCTTTTGCTTTGTCTGGTTTGAAGATGCTTTTATTTGTCCAGGAGGCATGGCTTGGGAAGAGGCATCTGAACAAGATGGTTTGGAAGCCTACCATTGAGACCGAAGAAGTGTATGGACCAGCATCAACCTGTTCTTAGAATAGTCACTGTTTCTTTTCTTTTTTTTTTTTTTTAATGCGGTACATGGGCCTCTCACCGCTGCGGCCCCTCCCGCTGCGGATCACAGGCTCCGGACGCGCAGGCTCATGGGCCCAGCCGCTCCGCGGCATTGTGGGATCTTCCCGGACCGGGGCACGAACCCGTGTCCCCTGCATTGGCAGGCAGACTCTCAACCACTGCGCCACCAAGGAAACCCCTGTCTTTACTTTTTTAATAGAAGTATAGTTGATTCACAATGTTGTGTTAGTTTCTGGTGTACAGCAAAGTGAATCAGTAATATATACATATTTTTTTCATATTCTTTTCCATTATGGTCTGTTACAGGATATTGAGTATATATAGTTCCCTGTGCTATACGGTAGGACCTTGGTGTTTATCTGTTTTATATATAGTAGTGTGTATCTGCTAATTTATCCCTCACCCCTTGTTTTCCTTTTGAGAGCTGGGTTCCAGTCTCTGCCAGTGACCGAATCCGGTATCCCCACTCACCAATGATCAGTTTCCTTTGTCAATATTATACCCCGGGTCCCATTCCCAGAGATGCCGGCCTAATTGAGTTGGGGTGTGGCCACAATGACAACTCTGCATAGTATTATCGCCATTGTATAGGTGAAGAAACAGAGGCTCAGAGGATGGCAAATGTGCTCAAAGCTCTTACAACTAATAAGCAACGGATCTGGGCACCCCTCCCCATCTGTCTGCTTGTAATGCCCGCTTTTTATTTGCTGCACTGTGCTATGTGGATCCAGAGAAACTTTGTAGCATTTCTACCGGTTAAGGAAGGGTTCTGCCATTAACTGCCTTTATGAATCCGTGGGCCGAGACAAAGGCCTTGTTTTAGTCCGACCAGACTTACTGATAAACAGTAGCCATGCTGCAGTTGCTGCAGGACTGGATCACGTCACTTCTTCTGGTATGCAGCAGGCCATTGGAATTCCGGGGAGTACAGGGCTAAGCACACACGTCAGAGAAACCCATTTCAATTTATCATTTTAATTCTGCTGTTAACCATCACAGACCCTAAATGGATTCCTCCAGAATGGCATGTTCAAGCCCATTATCAGAGCTAAACGTTTAATAACTTTGTTAAATAATCCATGCCACGGAGTATAGGAAACTTTCTTTAGTGTTTTTCACATAGAAGGAGGCATTTCTGGACGTCCCTGGGGATGGCTTAACATAGCTCTCACTGGCCGCTGGCTGGCCCCCTCCCCTTCCTTCCTTGCTGGGTTGCCTTCTCTCCTAAAAGCTTCAGGCAGGAGAGGTTCTAGCAGTGAAACCCCCTGCTTAGCAGGCTTCAAAAAGAAGCAGATGTGAGGCAGACATTTAATCAATCAAAAAGCAGTTTCGAATTCAGGCCAGGAAGCAATAGATGCTTTTTAGCAAACGCAGCGTGGCTCTTTGTGGAGTAGCAATTGGCAGGTTTGCTATTCTGTATCTTAGCTTTTCCAGTGATTGTGCTAGAAATATTTAGGGTAGAACATTATAGGATAGCAATTGTTGATTCTAAATCATATTATCTTAGATGGGCCATCTTTGCAAATTAAGTTCATTTTACCGAAAATAAGACAAGAACTTTGCCTGTTTTCTTTTTCAGTCAAATGGATCACAAGCTTAGAACTGAAGTAGCAACAAGATGATCAATATGTTCTCTCTAACTGGATTTTTTTTTTTTTTTAAATCAGCAGTCATTTTAAGCAATGTGGTTCAAAAGCAGTATGGCCACTAAATTTGCATACTGATAAAGTATGCTGTTTAACTTTGACAGTGGTCTCAATTATATTCCTAATTAAATGGTATGTCGCTGGGAGTTCCCTGGTCCTTTCACTGCTGAGGGCTTGGGTTCAATCCCTGGTCGGGGAACTAAGATCCTGCAAGCCGCGCGGCGTGGCCAAAAAAAAAAAAGTATTTTGTTTGTGTTGGGCGAAATTTGGAGTTAACATCTGTTCCATCTCTCTCTACCACAATAACATGGTGTAGAACTACCTGCCAAAGGAGGCGATGCATGCTCCCTTGGGCTACTTAAACGAGCAAATAAACATCTCAGAATAGGAGAAGAGCTTCTTTTTTTTTTTTTTGGTGGTACGCGGGCCTCACACTGCCGTGGCCTCTCCCGTTGCGGAGCACAGGCTCCGGACGCGCAGGCTCAGCAGCCATACCTCACGGGCCCAACTGCTCCGCGGCATGTGGGATCCTTGCGGACCGGGACACGAACCCGCGTCCCCTGCATCGGCAGGCGGACTCTCAACCACTGCGCCACCAGGGTAGCCCTAAGGAGAGCTTCTTTTAAGAGACTTTCTTGTGTTTCCCCTTTTCTCATCTCTGCCTTGTCTCCTATAACCAGGTAATGATGAGCCTCTACCACTGGACCCGTACTCAGTCCCAGATGTGCATCTTGTATTGGCGATTGGAGTTTATTGTGCAGTGTGGGCACTGTATATTTTTGGGACTCCCTCCGTGGTGAAGTTTCTGACGCTTGTGTCTTAGGGATAAGTCTTTCATCAGATGGAGTAGTATTAGGGCATTCCCTGGCAGTTCAGTGGTTAGGACTTCTCGCTTTCACTGTGGAGGGCTTGAGTTCAATCCCTGGTCGGGGAACTAAGATCCCACAAGCCGTGGGGCGTGGCCAAAAAGAAGTAATATTAGCATCTAAAATTTTTTGAACCTTAAAATCTAAACTCTACTTGAGATAACGCTGGTTTCCTCCTTTGTCAAAATTGTTTATCTGTCAGGCTCAGACACTATTTAGCCTTCCTATGGCATGTGGTGGATTTCAGAACATTTTGTATTATCGAATTCCTAAGCAAGGATGTGACGTAATTATTTTACTACTGAACGCACATCCTTTGAAAGAAGCAGTCATTTACCAAGAGAGTAATTCCCGGAATATGACATGGTATGTAAGGATTAGGTGGGAATTGGGATCGTGACTTCTAAATCTACAAGAATGAAACTCTGGTGCAAGGGCTCAAAAGGAACTAGACATGTGACAATTGTCAGAAGAGTTTCAAAACACCAATCTTGTGTTTTTAGGCTACTCATTTTTATCGTTCTCTTCACAGTAATATTTTTCTTACTTTGCATTTGGGATTTGTGGAGGCAGTTGCTTTGCCCTGTACATCTTATAGGTGCAACTGATCAAAAGGGAAGAAAGTAACTTGACATTCGTGCTCTGTCATAACACGAGAATATAAGCTTTCCGGGTCTGTATCCTGAGATGTCTAACTTGACAAGATCTGTAGAGCCTCATCCCACTGGGGCCACAGTCAAATAACCAACCAACAGATGGTAGGTGCTCACTTTTCTGTAAAACCGGGAACTTCAGCAGGTTTGGGAGCTTACGGAGTAACCCGAGTGGGACGTGTTCCCTGTCGTAACACAAGAATCTTTTGAGTTGGGCTGCTTATGCTTAGTCTTTTCCCCCAGTTGGACACCTCAGTTCAGCCATAGTTCACTCAAGTAAGATGGATTGTATCATTGATCCAACATAATAGAAGTAGGATTGTGTTTTCTTAGTTCAGGACAAGTTGGTGGAGGGAAAAAAAAACAGTTCTTCAAGTTCAATGCTTAGAGTTCATTCCTGATTCTAGGAGGGTGAGGACTGGCTGGTTCTTAACGAGTGTTAGCACTACCCCCTGAGGAGAGATGGCACACGTGGGTGTGCTGTGGGGACCATCAGGGAAGCCTCATGTCCTAATTCCTCTGCATAGTTTCCACATAGAGGAGGACGCTGGTGATTCAGAGATTTGGCCTAGGATTCCCAGGTTTCTTTCTTTCTTTTTTTTTTCTCATTGCATTTAACAACTTCACTGAGAAATAATTGACAGTGTGCAGTTTGAAAAATGTCAACATACATCTACATCTGTCTAACCATCGTCACCATCAAGATAGTGAGCATATCAAACACATCCCCAAATTGCATGCCTCTTTGTAATCTCCCCCTCCTTTCTGTAACTTCTGATCTTCTTTCTGTTACTGTGATCAGTTTGGATTTTCTAGAAATGTATATAAATGGAATATACCACATGTATAATTTTCTCTTGCTTTTTTCACTCAGCATAATTATTTTAAAATTAATCTATGTTGGGACTTCCCTGATGGTCCAGTGGTTAAGACTTCGCCTTCCAGTGTAGGGGGTGCAGGTTTGATCCCTGGTTGGGGAGCTAAGATCGCACATGCCTCCGGGCCAAAAAACCAAAACATAAAACAGAGACGACATTGTAACAAATTCAGTAAAGACTTTAAAAATGGTCTACATGAAAAAAAAAAAAAAAAAACTTAAGAAAAAGTAAATAAAATAAAATTAATCCATGTTGTTCAGTTTGGAAGTTTTTTGTTTTTTTTTAAATTTATTAAATTTATTTATATTTGGCTGCGTCGGGTCTTCGATGTTGCGCGCGGGCTTTCTCTATTTGCAGGCAAGCAGAGGTTACTTTGTTGAGGTGCGCAGGCTTCTCATTGTGATGGCTTCTCTTTTTGTTTTTTTTTTTTTTTGTGGTACGCGGGCCTCTCACTGCTGTGGCCTCTCCCGTTGCGGAGCACAGGCTCCGGACGCGCAGGCTCAGCGGCCACGGCTCATGGGCTCAGCCGCTCCGCGGCATGTGGGATCTTTCCGGACTGGGGCACGAACCCGCGTCCCCTGCATCGGCAGGTGGACTCCCAACCACTGCGCCACCAGGGAAGCCCGCGGTGGCTTCTCTTATTGGGGAGCACGGGCTCTAGGCGTGTGGGCTTCAGTAGTTGTGGCTCGCAGGCTCTAGAGCGCAGGATCAGTAGTTGTGGCTCACGGGCTTAGTTGCTCTGTGACATGTGGGGTCTTCCCTGTCCAGGGCTCGAACCCATGTCCCCTGCATTGGCAGGCGGATTCTTAACCACTCTGCCACCAGGGAAGCTCCAAGTTTGGAAGTTTTTTTAACAAGTTGAACATATACCGACAATATAACCTAGGTATATAAATATATAAATACCTAGGAAATACACCTAGGTATTTATCCAGGAGGAATGAAAGCATGTATCTAAACAAAGACTTGTACACGAATGTTCACACAGCTTTATTTGCAAGTGGACATAGGATTTTCCAGGATCATTTGTTGAGAAGACTCTCCTTTCTCCATTAAGTTGCCTCCATTGTCAAAGATTAGAATTATATCTGTGTGTGTCTATTTCTGGGCAGTTTATTCTGTTCCCATGATGTGTTTGTCTGTTCTTTCACCGGTACCATACTGTCTTTTGATTACTGTAGTTTTATACTAAGTTAGGTAGTATCAGTCCTCTGACTTAGCTGTCCACACAGGTTTCTTAAGTTGTGTTTATCAAGCATCTCTCTGTCCTAAGTATGATACAGACCTCAATTGTGTGAGGACTCCAAACAATACAGGTAGGCATTTCACGTAATGGAATTGTGGTGACCTATCTTCACTCAGTGAATTGCTATCTTGGGTCGGTGGTGCTTTTCATTTCCTTCATCTCAAGCAGAGATCTTATAAATTCCCTTTGCTTGAAATCAGCATGGCTGATCTCCTACCTCACCAGATTTAGAGCTCTTTGTTTTCTTTTACATACTTTCCCAGAGAACCCAGGAGTTTTAATACTTTTTAAAACAACTATAACGTTTTAATGTAGGGGAATATTTGACTGAAATGTCGTGTGTTAAAGCATATTGCATTTATCTTGGTGTCTTTACTTATGGTAGATGTTAATGGATGTGGTTCAAAAAGGGTTCTGTAGGCAAGTCACTTGAGAAAATGCTGTAATGATTTGTTCCTTAGAGGTTCAGAATGCACATTCAAGAGTCTCTAAATTCTAATTAAATCTGCTTAACTGTCTAGGTCAGAGTTTTGCAAGCTGATTTTGAGCCCAGAACGCTTCTGAGAGAAGCCTGGTAATACACAGGTGTTGATAATACCTGGTATACTGATATTCTTGGATACCAGTTTGAAAAATGCTGATCTTTGAGATTTAGAGGCCTAAATTGTAGACACCATTCCTCATAAAATGACTTCACCTGTAGTGGCTAAGTCCCTTGGGATTTAAATAAATAATATGAGAGATATTACTTTCTAAGACACTCAACAATTTGAATATTTGAGTAGAAACATTCAATTGAATTGAAATTTAATTTCACAGGCTAAAAGCAAACTAGGGACTTTAATGGATATCTCCTAGTTTTCATTCTTTCTCATGTCTAGGGGTGAGCCTGTGTTATTCCTCCTAAAACTATACTAAGTAATTTTCACAAATTTTACTGAAAACTACGAGAAACAGGAAAATTAGTGATTTGTAGACAATGACCAGAGACTGTCTATCTGGTATGTGCACCCTTCACCAAGTGGCATTTAAGGACCCTCATGTGCTGTGCAGATAATGTTCCAGAAACTTTCCATAAATAGGGAGCAATGCAATTTCAAAAGCAAAATAAGATTAATCTTTGTATTCTGAACATCAGAATTTTTTCCACTTTGATTAAATTAAATTAATAAAATAAACAGCAGCACAACAAAACTGCTCTCCGCCAATTAGGTATAAACTTGGTTAAATGTGGCTTTCTGGCCAATATTTTTACTTCTGGCTGTGGGTTGGGGGATGTTGTCTAGTTGAACAGCACTGTAGACTCACAGTCAGATTTCTAAGTAAAGACCAGCAGGATAAATTGGTAGTATGTGCAGGGTCAGACAGCTGGACCACTGTTTTCATTGGGTAGGGCTGGAAGGAAGGGGGCCACACTGACTCTGGGTGATGGTGATGAGATGCCGCCCCCTTTTCTGGTCCTTCAAATGAACTCACTCATATTTAAAGCAAAGTTACCAGCCAGTAAGGGCGTATTTTTGTTTGTCGGTTTTGTTTGCTGAATATACGAGTGGAAAAAAGTAGCATGAAATTAAAAATAAACAGAGGTTTTCTTTAAAGATCAGAGGCTTCAGGGCACCAGGATTTTAAGAGGTGGGGCAGCTGCCACACTGACAGGAGGGTCTGTCCTCCTTTTCGGGAGGAAAACTGGCATCAGAAAGAGATCTCTAAAGGCCAGTTTCTTGGAGACAAGGACTAGAAGCACCCCTGACCTGGGGTACATGCTCTTCTCAATTTCATGTGGTTTGAGAGAGCTTTTGGCCCGATGTTTTGACAATACCTCTGAAACTTGATAAGTAGTTCATATTCTCTCTCTTTGAAAAGCTTTGCAAGTTAAAAGTTCTCATTTTTCTTTTATAGATTGCCTTAAATCTTTTTTTAAATTCATAGACTAGAAATATATCTTAATATTTAAGAATTGCCTTAGCCCTGCTTACTGTATATTTTGAGCTAATTAGAAATTAGGTGATTACCAAGGGGTGAAACATTTTACTGTTTAAAATATAAAACTTTTGAAATTTTCTCGACTGCACTGAGGTTTTCTTGAGTCTACAGATTTTATTGGCTATACCCCAAAATTTAACTCTGTGAGAAGGTTCACTAAAGAAAATTTTATTTTTTCTTTTAATTCTGGAAGATTTCAAAATGTATACAAGAGTAGAGAATAGCAACAAGTACCCGTCCCCTAGCTTCAGCTGTAATCAACATTTTGCCAGTCTTATTTTGTCTAATTTTTAAATTTTATTTTCCTATTTTAAAACAAATACAAGATATGTCATCCATATTTTATTATATATCTCCATTATTATATATCTCTAACAGTTGAGGACTTTTTTTAAGAAATAAATTTATTTACTTATTTATTTATTTTCGGCTGCGTTGGGTCGTCGTTGCTGCATGCAGGCTTTCTCTAGTTGTGGCGAGCGGGGGCTACTCTTCCTTGCGGTGGGCGTGCTTCTCATTGTGGTGGCTTCTCTTGTTGCAGAGCATGGGCTGTAGGTGCATGGGCTTCAGTAGTTGTGGCTCGCCGGGTCTAGAGCGCAGGCTCAGTAGTTGTGGTACACGGACTTAACAATAATTTTTTAGAATCTTAAAGAAAATATTTAAAAAATTATTTTAACAACTGATGTTTTCATACGGTTTTATTTCTGCATCTCAGAAGAGACGTGTCCTTGTGGTAGAGAGGTTTCATATCAAGACACAGCATGTTAAAGCTAACTTGTTGGAAAGCATGGCTGTGTAGGGGAAGGCATAGAGGGATTAAAGAATTCAATCCAGTTTGCTCACAACAGTTAGGGCTGTTGCCCCTCTAAAATTCTTATAAACACGGACTGCTGATGGAGTCATCAGTTTCTGCCTTTAGCCTCTTATTTTCAGCCTATTTCTAGAAATTTTAAAATACATTGGAAAATGCTTTGTGTGCCTGTGTTTAAATAAAAGGGGGAATGAAATACTTTCACCATGGTCCTCATGTTTGCTGTTTGGACAGCATGGCTCTAGAGTGAATATACTGTTTGGAGCTGTGGCTATTGAACATAGTGAATCTTCAGCCAAAAGGATGGTCAGCTTTTTAGTCGGTGCTGATGGATGGGCTCACTCAGAGCTCCCACGCAGCTCTGGGTGTGGAGGTGTGGGTGCGTGGTATGTCATTTACAGCCCCATTCCCACAGCAGCGTAAGTTGCTTTTGCTACCTGAGGGTCAAACCAAGCAGGAATCCTAGGCAGAAAAGGCTACCTCTCTCCAGCCATTGTTTTCTCTTCTTGTGACCAAGCAAGGCTACAGCCGTTTTACTGTAGGGCTGCCTGAGTCTTGCGCTACAACCCTGTTCAAGTGCTCGTGAGTGGGTGTAGTGAGATGCGGTCCCTGTACACAGATGTCTCATTTTGTTGGATTTCTTATCGTCTCACATCTAATGCTGCCTCCTTCCAAACCCTCCTTGCGGCGGGGGTTGTCAGGGGGAATAAATCAGGAGTTTGGGATTAACATATACACACTACCAACAAGGACCTACTGTATAGCACAGGGAATTCGACTCAATATTCTGTGATAACCTATATGAGAAAAGAATCTGAAAAAGCTGTATGAGAAAAGAATCTGAAAATGGAATCACTTTGCTGTACACCAGAAACTAACACAACATTGTAAATCAGCTATAATCCAATCACATTAAAAAAAAAAAAGAAAGAAAGAAACCTTCTTTAACACAAACATGAGGACAATTTTTAAAAGGCATCCTTAGTGTGATATAAGGGCTGGAAAAATACTGGAGTACAAGCTTTGCCTTGATTTGATCGAGTGGACAGACATAAAATGGCTTCTGAGAGCTTTTCCATTAGAGAGAGAACTCTCCCAAATATTTCATTTGAATCTCAACCAGCCTGAAAATAGAGATGGTATTAATTTCAATTTATAATTGGGAAAATGAGCTCAGAGATAAGGTTCCATGGCTGACAGGAGCCTGACTGTGCTCTGTCTGCTGTTTCCCCTGTACCTTCTAGGGTTAAGAAAAGAACAAAGAAAAGACTCAGGTGGCTACCCTCCATTTAGACCTTTGTATAAACTGCATTGCTTCTCTTCTCCCAGCCAGACCATTAGAAAATTAGAAGAAGTCTAATTAGGAGTCTTCACACCAGATGTTCTATTGGGTGCAGAGCTTGGAGGCAACAGGAAGGAAGTCTTGGAGGTTTCATTTTAGAGGGGAAATGGGCACAGGACAATTCATTCCCTTTAGATCGCAGTTGTTGACCAAATGGTAGAACAAAAACTGCTAAAACTTACGTTAGTAGTTGACTTATTAGCCACTTAACATGTGTGCGGTGAAGCTGCAGTTATTCATTACGGTAGGTGAAAATGAATTCTTACGCCAGCTTACAGAAAAAGAGAGGAGGCTGTGAGAAGCTAAATAATGTTCCCAAGGCCAAAGATCAAGTAGATGGCAGATCAGACCCTGCTCTCCCAGCCACCTCCTGCTTGCTGACCTGGAATTACCAAGTTTCAGCCTACGACAATGATACAACACCAGGTGTGAAGTATTTCATCTTGCGCCAGAGCACCCAGCCCTCCGCTCTGCTTCTGAGTCCGCCATGTCCTCCACGGTGGAGGAGTGAGTATGGCTTAGTTTGCATGAAAAGCCTCCTGAAATATGATCTCAGTGTCAAGTTCCTGTCTTAAAGCAGTTCTCGTTTCCCATGAAAATCCATGTGACTGGCAATCGGTGAAGCAGAATTTTCTGAACTGTCTCCCAGCCATACTAACAATAAGCAAACTAAGACAGGAAAACGTGTGAAGGAAAAGCTTCTCTCCCACCATCCAGTTATAAAAGTAATCAGGTGTATCAGACAAGGAACAGAACACAGAAAAGTAGAAAAACAAAGGATATGAAAAATTCATAGTTCCCTCCCCGATGATTATTTGGTATACTGTGATATTAACAATTTGGTAATATTGTTATCACCACTTATTTAGCTATTTGGGGTATGTTCTTATATATATTTGTAATCATATTGTACCGATAACTGTTTAGTTTGCTTTTTTTTTTTTGCGGTACGCGGGCTTCTCACTGTTGTGGCCTCTCCCGTTGCGGAGCACAGGCTCCGGACGCGCAGGCCCAGCGGCCATGGCTCACAGGCCCAGCCGCTCTGCGGCATGTGGGATCTTCCCGGACCAGGGCACGAACCCGTGTCCCCTGCATCGGCAGGCGGACTCTCAACCACTGCGCCACCAGGGAAGCCCCTAGTTTGCTTTTTAAATTTAATATTACAACATAAAATACATCTCTACACTATTACATGTGCTTTGTTGATACCATTTTTTAAAATTAATTAATTAATTTATTTATTGCCTGCGTTGGGTCTTTGTTGCTGCGCACGGACTTTCTCTAGTTGCAGAGAGTGGGGGCTACTCTTCGTTGCAGTGCGCAGGCTTCTCATTGCAGTGGCTTCTCTTGTTGCGGAGCACGGGCTCTAGGTGCACGGACTTCAGTAGTTGTGGCATGCAGCCTCAGTAGTTGTGACTTGCGGCCTCAGTAGTTGTGGCACACGGGCTTAGTTGCTCCGCAGCATGTGGGATCTTCCCGGACCAGGGCTTGAACCCGTGGCCCCTGTACTGGCAGGCGGATTCTTAACCACTGTGCCACCAGGGAAGTCCCTGAAGAGTCTTCTTTATAAGTTCTGTCATGGGATTTAAAATCATTTCCAGATTATCTTTTTTATTCTCATCATTTGTGCATGTGTTCTCCTTATATTGACAAGGTTCTGGTTCCTTCCTGGTTACAGCCATGTAATAGTTCTGCTTCTTGGGTTTTGCTGTTATTGTTGGGACCAGTGGCTCTGCTCAGAGCCTCATCTGCTGTGTGGACTGCAGGGCTCTGGCCGCTCCCACCCATGCTGGTCCTGCAGTGAGATGGTGGAGCCGGGAGCATCACTCTGTGAGGAAATGGTTCGCGGGCTCACCTCCTTTTCCCCCAGCATCCTGACACATGTCAGGAGCTCACCCGTTTTGTTCATGGTTTAGCATGTTCATTAAAGAGCTTGATACCCCTACAGCTTACTCTGCAAAGGGGTTCAGAGCAAGCTGTGGGCCGTCCTGTGGAGAAGGAAAGGGGACAGAGACATCGGGTGGCTTTTCTGCCGTGCCTTAGCTACCATTTTGATGTTTTCTGTTGTTGTCCTTAGAGGAATGAGAGGACAACACTGTTGCTGGAAGCATTCAAGATTTTTTTTTTAAAGCTTGTTTAGTTGTAATGTGGTAATGCTTTACGGGAATAAACTCTGGCTGACCCACTCAAGGGAGATAAGCTTGAAAACATTTAGGGTTTTGATTTGCTCAAAGGGGGCGTTTACCGTTTTTGAAGCAGAAATCCAGTGGGAAAATAGGTTTCCCGGTGCTAGCTGTGTTTCAGTGCAAAAAGCATGCCTTTGAAGTCTAGTTCTCATCTCAAAAGACCTAACTGTTCATAAAAGTAAGAACAAGGTGGATGGATAAAGCTATGTGACAGGGCTTCCCTGGTGGCGCAGTGGTTGAGAGTCCGCCTGCCGATGCAGGGGACACGGGTTCGTGCCCTGGTCCGGGAAGATCCCACATGCCGCAGAGCGGCTGGGCCCGTGAGCCATGGCCGCTGAGCCTGCATGTCCGGAGCCTGTGCTCCGCAACGGGAGAGGCCACAACAGTGAGAGGCCCAAGTACCACACACACAAAAAAAAGAAGTTATGTGAGGAAGCTTCAGCATGAACGCGTTTGGAAACTTCAATCCTATACCGATTTCCTCCCCTCGCATCTCATCTGGCTCCGGCCCTTCCCACCCCGTGTGTCACTGAGTTGTGTCTGTACGTCTTTCAGGGTCTATCTGGGCTTAACTGAAATCCTTGTCTTCTGTGGGCGTCTGAGTTACAGAGAAAAGAGAGAAAGACTGAGGACGAGCCAGATGTGTGTTTAGTGACAAAGAAATGCATCCACAGTGTACGAAGCAATCAGATTATAAAAGCATGTATTCTCCTTTTTTTTAAAAATTAATTAATTTATTTTTGGCCGCATTGGTTCTTCTTTGCTGCACGCAGGTTTTCTCTAGTTGCGGCGAGCGGGGGCTACTCTTCGTTGCGGTGCACAGGCCTCTCATTGTGGTGGCTTCTCTTGTTGTGGAGCACGGGCTCTAGGCACGCAGGTTTCAGTAGTTGTGGCACATGGGCTCAGTAGTTGTGACTCGTGGGATCTAGAGCGCAGGCTTAGTAGCTGTGGCGCACGGGCTCAGTGGCTCTGCAGCATGTGGGATCTTCCTGCAGGGCTCAAACCCGTGTCCCCTGCACTGGCAGGCAGATTCTTAACCACTGTGCCACCAGGGAAGCCCCCATTTTTGTTTTTAAAAAAAAGAAAGCTTGTGTGCATGTAAACACATAGAAAAGACAGAAAGAACTTAAGCGTTAAGGAACCGTGGGTTAGGTTTCTTGCCATTTGAGGTGACTTTAACGTGCTGATAACTCTCAGAAGCACCTGAACCCTTAACAATAGTATGAATTATTTAGATGGTTGGGAATGGGACAAAAGGAAAACAAAAACACCATAGATTGGGTTGGCCAAAAAGTGAATTATCCATGTACAAGAACACGTGAGATTTTGTAAAAAGCATCTCTAAGTGAAACACAGAATGGTGGAAGTGTCTGAGTATGGCTGAATGGAATGACGTCCCATTGTTGTGTGGAGGGCTGGTGTGTCACGGGCTTTGAGTGCTCAAGACATCACTCATGGGTCAGAGCTTGGGCACACTTGCTGGACCCAAGCTACACATATAATAAAATAAGCTCAAAACTCAGTTTCAGTAATGTCACTGTCATAAATTGTCACCAAAGTTAAGTCAGCAAGTGCCTTTCTGAGGTAAAGACAGTTGCCCTGTGGTCACGGGGAATAACTAATCCACAATTTACTTATCACGCTTGACTATAAAGGGGGCTGGCAGGTGATCTCAAAGACTCATTTTGTTTTATATCATCTAATGTAATACATCATTGTATACGTGTAACACTTCTAAAAGAGTAGATGAAAATTTGTGCCGTGTCCTATAGATCCCTCAAGTTTGAAGATACTCAATTTGACTCCTGCTAAAGATGTCTTGGATTTGACAATTCACGAAGAATTGTGAGAAACAGCTCAAGAATTATAGAAACTCTGTAGAACTCTAGACTCTATAATAAAGTTCAGAGTTCTGGGTCCTAAACTAGGAGCACAGTTGACCAACGTTTTTTGACTTGAAATCGAGGTATTAGAATGGCTGTCTTTCATTCCCCTGCTTAGGTTGCCATGCCATGCTGTCTGTGTTAAATTTTTTAGGTTTCAGGTTCATTGGTTGACCATGTAGCCCACAAGAATATGCATTTCCTGCTTTCCCCCACTAGCTCTTCATCACATTCTTAATGAAATCTCAGTCTAACTCGTGCGTAAGACGAGTGGAATTTAGTTAAAATACTCCTAAACGCTGACATTTTTGCTCATGCGCATTGTGGGGATACCCCCCTGCCCCATCTCCTGTGCTTTCGTCTTTAGGTTTCATTTAAAGCTCCCATCTTTCATATTTTGGTAAGAGAAGACTTTAAGTGGAAGTGTAATCTGAGCATCCTTTCTAACACACTGACTCAGCATGCACATTTTGAAGCCGGCTCTCCCATCTGTAGTGAGAGTATTAGAGTACAGTGACGGTATTTCAGAAGGCAGCTTTTGCAGTTGCAGGGCATCTTTGCTGGGAGCAGGGAACAGCCAGGTGAAATCCATTTCAGCACCATTCGATCCTTCTGGACTGATCGTCTTGAATTGGATCTACTCCCTTCAAGGCTCTGATGGAAGTCTATGGTTTGGCCAGCATGCCCCATTGGCCTGTAAACGGCATGGAATGATGCCAAACAGAGTGTCCAGCTTTGAGATTACTTTGGCATGATCGGGTCTGGGTACTGTGGGATACTATTTAAGGCATTTTGTCATTGTGCTTAGTAACAGGTCCTCCAACACTTTGTTGTGTTGCGGAAAAATCTCTGGGGGCTTCCGTGGTGGTCCAGTGGTTAAGACTCTGCATTCCCAATGGAGGGTGCCCAGATTCCATCCCTGGTCAGGGAACTAGATCCCGTATGCCTCAGCTAAAGATCCCACATGCCGCAACTAAGACCCAGTGCAGCCAAATAAATAAATACTAAAAAAAAAAAAAAAAAAAAAAAGAAACCATCTGTGTATTAAAAAAAAGAAGAAGAAAAAGAAAAATCTCTGGAAGTAGCTGGTGGTAAGCCCTGGCCTTCAGGCCATGGCTGAGCTCTGGGACCCACGGCCAGCCAGCCTTCCCCTCTGTAATCACTTTGAGTCTCGGTGTCTTCATCTGTAAAATGGAAACAGCAGCACCGCACTAAGTTGGTTTTAAGGAAAATGAGAAATGTATGTGGACCATAAAGCATTGTTGAAATCCTTAGGTTCCTAGTGGTTATTGTACGATTTTTTTTTTTGCGGTACTTGGGCCTCTCACTGTCGTGGCCTCTCCCGTTGCGGAGCACAGGCTCTGCACGCGCAGGCTCGGCGGCCATGGCTCACGGGCCCAGCCGCTCCGCGGCATGTGGGATCCTCCCGGACCGGGGCACGAACCTGTGTCCCCTGCATTGGCAGGCGGACTCTCAACCACTGCGCCACCAGGGAAGCCCTATTGTACGATTTTTATTTGGTTTAAAACTTTTAACCTATATTTTCAGGATTTAAAAAATTAGGGCATGTCTTAGGAATTCCCTGGCAGTCCAGTGGTTAGGACTCACGCTTTCACTGCTGTGGGCCCGGGTTCAATCCCTGGTTGGGGAACTAAGATCCTGCAAGCCCTGGGGCAGAAAAAAAAAAAAACTGGGCATGTCTATATGTCTACTGTTTTTGCATCTGATGACGTCAATTGCACGGGCTACCCTATGGGGACGATTGTAAACCACCGTTTTAATAATATTTTTAAGGAAAATACAATGAGTCATGAACACACATGTTAGGCGTCTCTTCTTTGTTCACTGGGCTCTGGATCCACTGGCCTTTGAACCACGGGGCCTTCTCACTTGCCTCCCCTTTACCTTTTGCTCACATACCCCTTGCTGGCATCTTAGATCTTAGCTTTACCTTTACTTCCTCCGAGAAGCCTTCACGACACCCTGGCCTAGGTCATGGCCCTCTGTTTGTTGTCATTTGCTGTATGTATTCCTTCTTCGTGACAGTTTCCATAGCTGCAATTCAGTAATTATTTATTTAAATGTCTGCCCTCTTCCCCGAGAAGGACACATTGTCGCTTAGATATATATTCCAGCCAAATATGCATATCTTGTGTCTAATCACAAGGAAACATTTTTTAAAGTAAAAAATATTTTTCAGAGGGCTGTCTGCCTTCCACAGTAGTTTGTAAGCTCAAAGTGTCTGGGACCACACCTGACTTAGTCGTTGTGAAATCTCAAACAGACCTGGAATGATGGGTGTTGTGTGTCAGGCCTATGTCTGGTTTTTCAGAAGAGTGAACGAATGCATGAATGGTGTGTACCTTTATCCAGATACAGAGTCCTATCTGCTTGTTCATAGCTCCTTGTATCTTTTGTAAGATAGCTGGATCATTCAGACAAAAAAAAAAAAAAAAAAAGACTTAACTCTTCACTGTTACTAGCCCTCCAGTTCTCTGTATTTCTCCTCTAAATGATTTATATTCTCGAACTTACAGTATCGTTTCTAACTTGGTTGTGAAGATTGAAATTAAGTTTACATGGTTCTGTCTTCCCCGTAGCTACTACAGAAGAATGGTCAACTGTCCACTGTGAATGGCTTAGCCGAGCAAGGCCTCCAGGAGGGAGCCCTGAATGGCCAGGAGGAGGAAACTGTCACAGATGGTAAGTCGCCTTGCGGGGGACTGGGCAGAACCAGGGGCTGGAGGACAAACAACACCTGCAACGGATCCCTGCAGAACAATAAAAACAGTCCTGGATAGAATGGGCACTGTCATCCTACCTGGGGGTGGGTGATGTTGACAACAAAAGCAATCAATTGATTGCAAAAAGAAGTATTTATCTGGCCGTTTGCATAGCCCCGTGGGAGCTTATAGTAACGCTTGGGTATGGAAGTGAAGTTGTTTTTCCTTTTTCTTAGGCATCCTTGCCTGAAACTTCATGATCTTTTTGTTGTTGTTGTTATTGTTGCCTTATTCCAACTACTTGTCTGATGTCGAACGTGAATTCTTGTTGGAAATGCTTAAGTCTTGGTTGCTTTCAGAGTCAGTATCTCTCACTCTAGAGTAGACTACTGGCCCTGCGAAGATTTTTCTGGTAGTGTACATTTCAAGGTGCATACCTCTTTGCCCAAACTATGATATGCGCATGTGTTATAGCTCTTGAGCCCAGAGATCCTCAAGAGGTGTTTATTGGAAACCAAATCTGTGACCATGCTATCACTGGTTTGATTTCAGCCCGTGGAGGGGCTGGGGACCACACCTGGGGGTCAGAATCAAGCACCTTGACAAGTAGGTCTCTTGCGAAGGCCACGTGTTGGAGAAGAACCTTCCTCTGTTCCTGTTTCTTGTCTCGTTGTTCCATTTAGTCATAAAGGAATCATTTAGCCACTGCTGTTGAAGAGGCACAAAATGATCATTTTCCATAAGTGAACTCACGCTTACATGTAATGTGAATAAGACAAATGAAGGGAAAGTCTTGTGAAAGGAGACTGGCCATTGCCTCGGTGAGATGAGATTCTTCTAACATGTGGAACCCGTTTCTCCTCGTGTTCAATGCCCCTGTGGAGCTGCTGCAAGCAGGGGGCTGCTTTTGAAGTTGGTGGGAATCCTGATCTTTCTATAGCACCACAGGCACCATATAAAGCTAGAAATACATACAGCCTCACAGAAAGAGGATCTGCACGACCTAGTGCGAGAGTTTCAAATAATTTCTACCAAAGTAATTGGAACGGCCCCAACTCAAATTCCAGAGTCCCACGCTCTGTCCTTCCCATGATAACTTTTGAATCAAATCAAGCCACAGCCGATTTGGAGCCTTCCATGGATGGGCAAGCCACCGTGCCCTGTGCTTTGGGGAGGGTGAAGAAAGCTAAGAAACGGTCCACCAGGGGAGACAAGCTAGTCTATGGAAGGCTCCCTAAGATGAAACTAAGGGGGACTTCCCTGGTGGTCCAGTGGTTAAGACTCGAGGCTTCCAATGCAGGGGGCACGGGTTTGATCCCCGGTCGGTTTGATCCCACATGCCGCATGGTCAAAAAAAAAAAAAAAAAAAAAGGTTAAGACAAGGCAACGTGTTGATTACCTAATGAATTTTGCAAGAGCTGAGAGCTGCTCAGAGTTCTGGAGGAGCCCTCGTTTGAGGTCAGGGTGTGGGATAAGGTCTGGGGACTGAGGGGAGGTTAGGTTTAGATTTGTTGGGACAGGGGCTGCCAGCCGGAAGGGAGGAGAATAAGAACAGCCAACACTTCACAAGCTTTTATTATGGGTCCTGGAACTGTGCCTTTTGTGCAGTATGGCCTCTAGCAGTAACCCGGTGAGACAGGTCCTATCTCGATTCAAACCCAGATCAGCAGATTTCCAAGCACGAGCTCTCACCCGCTGTGCGGGCCACATCCACAGCCTTGCCCACTGGGATGGCATCTTCTGAGCAAGGGGTAGAATGAAAACCCAGAAGGGAAAGTGCGCTGGGTTGGAGGGCTCTTCTGAAAGGCGAGTGGCTTCAGGAAGTATTTTGGCAATGTGGGATCACTGAAATATACCCCCAAGGGAGTGTCGGGCCAGGCCTTTTCATCTGATCTGGTGTGGAGTGTTGATAAGAGAAGGGAGGGGCTTCAGTGATGCCCTTGTTTCCATACAATCCTAGGTAGCGTGAAAATCCTGTCTAATCTGTGGCCTATTTACTGGAGATCCGCTGGCTATCTTCCTTTAGTCCAGATGTAATTTCTTTCACTTTTCAGCCATGTGTTTAAACACTGATTTTTATGGAAAGTGATTCTCTTCCCACCCTGTGATTATTCCATTGTCTCCCTGAGCCTACCATGGCCTTGGGGGTCTGAGCAAATACAGATGCCTCTTGCAGGAAGAGTGGTGATTAATATACCTTGTCCTTCACAAGATCCTGAAAAGGCCTGCGGGCCTAGAAAGGACCCCCGTGTGGCCCAGGGCTGCAGAGGCCACCCCACCCCCGCCAGAGGCATTTCCGGAGGCTCTGCCTTTGGGATGAGCTTTTACTGTTTTGAGCAGAACTGTTATTGCTTTGGCTTGTTAGGGTGTTTCTGAGGCAGCCTGGTACACTTGTTTTTATTAGTTTTTCTTTTCCTATTTTGTCTGCAATGCAAATGCAGAAAATTCTCTATGTTAAATTATTAAACAGTATTTTTTCATGCTTTTATTTTGACATAGGTGATAACCTGTGGTTAGATTTTATGTATTTCCAGGAATCCGTGTCCTACATGGCGGCTTACTGTAATGTAAATGAAGGCATAATTTGGTATGTGATGCTTATTTGTAGGATTTGGTGGGCCTTGGTTTCTACTCTTGCCCACTTCAGTAAGGAAAGACCTGAGCCACCCTGGTCCCTAGGAGGATTGGCCAGCAGTGGAATTTGGTCCTGCCATAGGTGGATCGTTGGATGGGAGAAAACTACAAATGAGGGGCATTCCTGCTCAAGGGGTTTTAATTTAAAGTGACAGACAGGGCTTCCCTGATGGCACAGTGGTTGGGAGTCCGCCTGCCGATGCAGGGGACACGGGTTCGTGCCCCGGTCAGGGAAGATGCCACATGCCGTGGAGCGGCTGGGCCCGTGAGCCATGGCCGCTGAGCCTGCGCGTCCGGAGCCTGTGCCGTGCAACGGAAGAGGCCACAACGGTGAGAGGCCCGTGTACCGCAAAAGAAAAAAATAAATAAATAAAGTGACAGACAATATTTAGACAAATGTAGAATATGCAAAATGTGCTTCTACCTTGACTTACTCTCTTTCTGAAACCGGAAATCCTGGTAATTCAGAACCAGTCCTCTTCCTATAATGAAAATGAAATCCTGTTTCCTTGTAAACTTTCTTTAAATGATAGAAAAAGGGATCTGCTTACTAAATATTTTCAAAACTATGCAGTAGGGTTCAGATATACACACACACACACACACACATATATATCTATATATGTGTATAGATATATATACACACACACATATAGATATAGATATAGATGATATAGATATACACACACGTGTGTGTGTTTTGGAGGGAGCTTGAAGATTATATAATTTCAGGGGCCATCTTTTAGAGAGTATACAGTCAGGCATGAAAACAAATATTTATTAAAATGAAAGAAAAAAAAGAATTCACAACAAATTACTTTAGCCTTGGAGTTAGTCCTTTTTTTCTGAGCTCTTTTTAGGCGATTTAGCATTTATCACAATACAGCCTTTTCCGAACCAGAAGGTTCTATCCAGCCATGCCACGCCTAGCACTCACAGGGGCCTTCGTGCCGAAGTGCCGTTCGTTTTGTGGAAAATCTGCTTCTGCTGATTTTAATCTCTTCTGCTGGAAAGATTAAAGAAAAAGAAGACCCCTCCCAACCCAGATTGTCATTTGTTCTATAGTCTATCATTTATATGGTTTTCTATGAGTTTCTATGGGTGCCTGAGCAAGAATGATTTTTAAAACATTATATCTCAGTCCGGGTCCAACTTTAGATTTCAAATTTTTGCAAATTAAAACTTTTAGATTTTTCTTTTTTTGATTCAGTCTTAGTATCTGTTGGGCAGATTATTTTCTTTCCAAACAGATGGGGAAATTAAGGATTACAAAATCAAAAAACTTAAGACCTCTTTTTTTAAAAAATTAATTTATTTTTGGCTGCGTTGGGTCTTTGTTGCTGCACATGGGCTTTCTCGAGTTGGGGCGAGCTGGGGCTACTCTTCATTGTGTTGCGTGGGCTTCTCATTGAGGTGACTTCTCTTGTTGTGGAGCATGGGCTCTAGGAGCACGGGCTTCAGTAGTTGTGGCACGTGGGCTCAGTAGTTGTGGCTTGCAGGCTCTAGAGCACAGGCTCAGTAGTTGTGGTGCACAGGCTTAGTTGCTTGCGGCATGTGGGATCTTCCCAGACCAGGGCTTGAACCCCTGTCCCTTGCATTGACAGGTGGATTCTCAACCACTGTGCCACCAGGGAAGTCCCAAGACCTCTTTATTTTGATAATAACATATTTGTTAAAGTGCCTACTGAACTCATCGCCATGTACGAGTTAATCATGTGACGGTGATCTTAGCACATTTGAATGTATCATTTACAAGACAGTTATTTCTGGGGTTCTTTGAGATTTGTCTTTCTGCAGAGTAGCTACAGCAAACATTGTAAAGCCTGTGAATGTTATGTTTTCTCCATCCGTCACAGGTCACATTTGCTTGTATGAAAGAATAAACACACAGTGGTGGTCCTCTCCTTGGTTTTTGAATTTTTGCACACATATGCCTTATACTATTTGCATACCCTGAGTGAGGGCATTGACACCAGCAGCGATGAAGCCGCAGCTGAGAACTCTGCCCTTGGCATTTGCTACTCTGGGGTCGGCCGCAAGTATCAGCCGGCAAACCGGGGGAACAGGCTTTGCTATGCTGAGCAGAATGGTGCGGAGGCTGCTTAAGGAACTATGCACGTGAATCACTGCACGTGATTTCTCTGACCTGGGAGGCGAGCCTGGAAAACATCCTCTAACCCCCAAGAAAAAATACCCCCCCGCGCCAAAAAAATCTTGTCACTTAAAGCAGAAGTCTTTAAGAGAGTGTGTTCCTTATCCTTCTCAAGGTTCTACTTTTCTACATCCTGATATTTTCCCTGCAGATACAGTAACAAAAATGGAGTGTCCGTTGCTCAGTTATCTAGAAGCTGAGTCTGCAGCACTGTGGGGAATTTCATGTTTCTAACGGTGCTGAATGTCATTGTCTTGGCCTTTATTGAATTTGCTGCTTGAACCTGGCAGCTTCTGGTGTGTAGTGCCTTTGGGATATGATCACAGCCCTCCCCGTGGATCTTGTTACCTTACAGAAAATCCATTTGGGAGTTAAAAGTTGTTCTTCTTTGCTTTTTGATCATTTAATAACTTTATGTGAAGAATGAGTACCCCAAGTGCTGCTCTAGGTTGCTGTTAAAAGATGATCCTCCAAAATACTTGTTTCTCTGTGATACAGTTTTCCCAACTGGGAAGAAATGTTTTTATGAGTCAATCCCTTTTCTCCTTCAGTTTGTGACATAATTGGTACCTTGTTAGTATTCTCATGAAGACATGTGTGTTGCACAAATACTACCCTCCGTGCCTCCTTTATTTTTCTCTACATCAGTTGTCAACATCTGGCGTTCAGTCTGCCTGTCTCTTACCTCCCACCTCTGCTAAAATATAAGAACCATGAGAGCAGAGATTTCTTGGGATGGGGGGGTCGGGGTGGGATCTATATGTTTCAGTGTTGAATCCCCTGAGCCTAGAACAGTGTCTGACACATAGTAAGTGCTCAAAAAAAATTTGAATAAGTGAAGACACAGTTTTAAATTAGTTAACAATATTACATTTTCACTCATATGGGAGAGGAGGATCTGTTTGCTTTTCCCTTTATATCAGTTCATTCCCTACGTAAATACCAGAGCTTTCTAGATGTATCCGAGGCTCCCTTTCCTTTGCTGCATCAGCACTGACAAAGCTGGTGCTTTCCGGTGCTGGGCTCTCACAGGTGCCCACCATTGGTTATCCAGGTGTTGTTGCCTGGAAACACGAAATCAGACCCTGACCTGCCTGCAATTAAATAAGAACGCCCAGTGATGCTATCAAATATGAGGGCTGGATAGACAGACAGGGGTCTCCCTTCCAACACTTTGGTACTTCAAATACAATATTAATACATGACATTTTCTCAAGCTGTATCCTGTTTTGTAATGTTTTGAAACACTCACAAGATAGGCCTTGAACTTAGGCAAAAGTCCTACAGTCTGCACTTTCTGGGAACTGGTTTTAATTCAGTCCTCTGCTCCACAGCTATATTTTTAGCGTGCTTCTCTGAAATTAGTTATGTCATTGACAAATTTCTGGTACAAATACTCTACTGCTTTCATCTTTAAAGAAACACAGATTTATTTTTCAGTAACTAACATCCAAGCTATATAGAGCTTTTTTCCCTCTGAAGTCTATTTAAGTCTGACAGTGCAATGAACCTTTATTTTTGTTCTAACTTGAAAATTTGGGGTGGGGTGGGTGAAGGAAGAAGGAGTAAGACTTCTATCCATCCTCCCTCCCTTTTATAATCAGTTCATTCCAGGAGAGTAATACACTGGCGAGACTGCTTTTCTCAGTGGTTTTCTGTCTGACCTTGAATACAGCCCTTTATCTCATTGAGCAGCAGTTTTCATCTGTAAAATGAACATCCTTGTCCGTCTCTGAAATTCTGTGACTGAGTCACATCAGCAGTACTGGTAATATAGGCATTAAAAAAAAACAATGATGGATTAACTGTTGAAGATATGCAAGTGACTTTAGGCAGGTGGGAATCTACTTGTCAATTTCATTATGGCTTTTTATAAAAACACTTTTACGTTTTTTCGTTTTAGTTTGATCTTAAAAGCCATCTTCTAGATTTGAAGTTTTTACTTTAATGAACAAAAAATTCAAAAGGGGGGCTTCCCTGGTGGCACAGTGGTTAAGAATCCGCCTGCCAATGCAGGGGACATGGGTTCGAGCCCTGGTCCGGGAAGATCCGACATGCCACCGAGCAACTAAGCCCGTGTGCCACAACTACTGAGCCTGAGCTCTAGAGCCTGCGAATCACAACTACTGAAGCCCACATGCCACAACTACTGAAGCTCACGCACCTAGAGCCTGTGCTCCGCAATAAGAGAAGCTGCCGCGATGAGAAGCCTGCACGCCGCAACGAAGAGTAGCCCCCGCTCGCCACAACTAGAGAAAGCTCGCGCACAGCAACGAAGGCCCAACGCAGCCAAAAATAAGTAAATTAAAACAAAAAAAAAAGTTCAGGAGGGGAAAACATTCAAGAATGTCTCCATATGTAATTATTTAGGTATGCAAGAAAGATAAGGAGCTTCATAAATGTGGCCACAAAGTAACGTTTTTCTCTGCCTACATGGGAGGAGATCAGAATCATGTAATAGGGGTTGGTTCTGGCCCAGAATGAGTGCAAGATGTTGATAAGTGCCATAAAGACTGTCAGTCAATCTTAAATTACTGCAAAGACTTACCTATAAATGGCTGTAATTTTGAGGCTACTCCAGGGCACCCATGAATAGGATGGATGCTCTGGCCCACTTGAGGAGCGTAGGTAAGATGGCCTATAGCTTGTCCAAGTAACATACCAAGATTCAGACCCTTTCCCTTGAAGGGATTGAGGCAGTTAATGGTTTTCTAATGGTAACTAAGCCAAGAAAGGAAACATTAAATTTAGCATTTTATTTATTTAATAAAAATCCTTTAGGGGACTTCCCAGGCGGTCCAATGGTTAAGACTCCATGCTTCCACTGCAGGACATATGGGTTCAATCCCTGTTGGGGGAAATAAGATTCCGCGTGCTGCGCAGCGCAGCCAAAAAAAAATTTAGGTTTTTGACATTTAGGTCTGAAGGACGTTCTTAAAACAGCTCCAGTTTCACCTAATACAGCAACCCCCAAATGGTCCTGGCAATGTATATGCTAGAGCACAATGTCCCTATATTATATGGAAGGATGCTTTGATAACATAAATCCTCTGATCTATATTTGTATATATCTCTGGAAGGTGTATTCTCTGAGCTTAAGTTCTACAACTTTTTAGCCAATCAACTGAGTCTTATTCTTGAGCACCATACTTTGAATTTTTACAAACAGTTTTTGTAATTAATGTGTCGGTACAATGTGATATCAAGTAGACCCCCCTGTCCCCCAGTTAACAATGCATGCATTAGTTATTTTGGTGAAAATTGATATATGCTGGATTGAATTAATTGAATGAACTGGTTGCTTTAATGTGTCTTAAACCGGACATGCAGTATTTAGACTGACACCAAGTACCAGGCAGTTATCCTGCTGTATTAGTTTGGTCGGGCTGCCATAATAATATATCACAGAATGGGTGGCTTGAATATCAGAAATTAATTTTCTCACCAAGATCAAGGTGCCCTCAGGTTTAGTTTCTCTGAGGCCTCTTCTTGGCTTGTGGATGCCGGCTTCTCTCTGTGTCCTCACCACTGGACCGCCAGGGAATTCCCATGACCTTGGAGTTTATGCAATAAATTTTGGTGAGCAGGACTGTTTTCTGGAGGGATTAGAAGTAAATTCTGTCATCCAGAATTTGGTCTTTCCTCTGTGTGCCCATCCCTGGTGTCTCTATGTGTCCTAATCCCCTTCTATAAGGCACCAGGCAGAGTGGATTTGGGTCCACCCTTACAGTCTCATTTTAACTTAGTCACCTCTTTAGAAACTTTCTCTCCAAATACAGCTACGTTCTTATGTGCTGGGGCTTAAAGCTTCAACATACAAATTTGGAGAGGATGCAGTTCAGCCCGGGACACCTGCCTTTATGATTGTCAGCTGGAAAGCCAGGTTTGGGACCAGGAAGCCTCCGTGGGAAGGCAGTCTGAGGCTGTCTATGCCAGGCTCCTGCCCCCACTCAGAAGGCTCTTCTGCTTAAACACGGGAAGGTTTGGGGAGTTTCTCCATAAAAGGAAACCAGTTATTCCACTGGAGTGAGAATATGCCTCCTCCAGCTGCTCCCTGCTTCTGGTGCTGCCTTCTGGGGCTACATAGAACAAACTCACCTCCCTTTTCCACATCGCGGCCCTCTGACTATTTGAAAACATTTATCGTGTCTTTCCTTTAATCTTTTCTCTTCTAGGCAGAACCTCCCCAGAGAAGACAAGCTGTCTCACATTCAAAGAAAAATGCCAGGGCTGATATATATATTTCAGATACGGATGTGCTTGATGGAAGCTTGCCAAGCATAACGGGGTATTAATTTCAATATTCCCACTTTTAAAGAAGAGTTTATTTCTCAGACTCTTTAAAACACGAGAACAGCTTAGTTTGCTTTAAACCAAGGATTACGTACTGGAGGAATTGATTGGAGGCGAGAAGTAAATTGATTCAGAAGTATATAAAGAAGTTCCCCTATCAAGGATGTTGCTAAAGGAGCTACTGCCACATAGAATGAAGGCAGTAGAAGAAAATACCCATACACATTGGTATTTCTAACGCTGGAATCCTTAGTCACCCTTTCGGTGCTTCACCCAGCATGATCATAAGCAGACAGCCTTTACATGATAACAGTAGCTAGAGATAAGAATAAGAGAAATCCCACTTTTCAAGTCATTGTTAGTTGTAAATAAAGTGGAAGGTCAAAAAGGTCCCCTTAGCAGAGCCACGGTTCGCCCCTAAGCAGCCTCTTGCAGAGAGCCCCCGGGATTCATCTCAAGCTCTGTGGCCTCATTTAGTAAAGCTCAGTGTACGGAAATGTGATGTCTTCCTCACGCTTGTCAAATCTTGGCCCTGACCGTTCCCCCAGTTGTGTTAATTTCTGATCAGTGTTCTAACACAGTAGGATTCTATCAGTGTCATCTTGATAAATGTATTGCTGTTGGCATCTGATGCTATTCTGATCTTAATCCCTTGGGTAGCCCATTATCTCACGGAGTCCTTTTTGTCCTCCGTGTTCGGAAGATCTAACAATGATGGATCTTCATGTGAATCCACTTATTCAACATGCTGGGTTCGTGTGACCTCTTTCCGTCTAGAAACTCAT
This sequence comes from Monodon monoceros, assembly GCF_005190385.1. Taxonomy (NCBI): domain Eukaryota; kingdom Metazoa; phylum Chordata; class Mammalia; order Artiodactyla; family Monodontidae; genus Monodon; species Monodon monoceros. The sequence continues at coordinate 74,169,979 of NW_021703771.1, forward strand.
GCACTTCATTTGTAGGAAGTTATGTCTTCCATTTCCCTCTTTTTCTTTGCTCTCTTTTCAAGATTACTATTGTTCAGATTTTAGGACTTCTAGAATGATTCTAAGTAAAACTTTTTTTTTCCTCTAGTTTGTATCTCTTTATTCTTGGAGAACGTCCTCGAGAATAGATTTCATCTTGTCACTATATTTTTAATTTCTAAGAACTGATTTTTGTGTTCTAAACATTCATTCCTTTTTTTTTTTTGGACTGTGCTGAGTGGCTTGCGGGATCTTAGTTCCCCGACCAGGGAGATTGAACCTGGGCCCTCAGCAGTGAAAGCTGGGAGTCCTAACCACTGGACCGCCAGGGAATTCCCATGACCTTGGAGTTTATGCAATAAATTTTGGTGAGCAGGACTATGTTTTCTGGAGGGATTAGAAGTAAATTCTGTCATCCAGAATTTACTCTTTGTCTAGGCAGTGAATTCCACCTTGACTTTAAAAAAAGATATACTTTTAAAGATCACACTCTAGATTTGCAGAAAAGTTGTCTTTACAAGTAAATTTTAATTCATGTGACTACAGGTTAAATAAATGTATTACTCCTGCAAGTGTAAATTTTTGCTTTGCAATTATTTTTGAAGCCAGTCTAAATATACTAGCTGACCTTTTAAGTAAAAAAAAAAAAAAAAAGTCATTTTAAGCACTTTATCATTGTGTATGACTACAGTAAAAGTTGCTGGGAAAATAATAGATTCGAATATATTCACTCAAATTAAGAGATAATGAAAGAGACAGATGTACCAATTAAATCTATCAATGGCAATTTAATTCCTTGCCGCTTAGAGACCAGCAGGAACTCATGTGTAGTCAAACCAAGTTAGGTTTATTTAGCCTCTGCTGCACCGAGGGAGGATTCTAGGCATGGGTGGCTCAGTAATGGAGTAATGTGGGAGGTGGGAGGACTTTTATTATAGAGTTTGGGCTTATGCTGGATGATTCTGAGAAAACAAAGGAGTCATCTCTAGATTGGATGCTGAAGTAAGGGCAGTTCTGTGATTGGATAGCTTGGTTGTTTCTGTCCAGGAGGCAAGGAGATGGAAGCAGGGCTAGAATTGTCATTGCAGGGGACTTCCCTGGCGGTCCAGTAGTTAAGACTCCGTGCTTCCAGAGCAGGGGGTGCAGGTTGCACCCCTGGTCGGGGAACTAAGATCCCACATGAATTGTCATTGGGAAATGAGTTAGCATAAAGGAGGGATGTTCAGTTATTTTTGTAGTTTTAGAAGTTGTGCTCTGGCCATATGTGGCTGTTGAACCCTTGGAATGTGGCTGATCCTATTTGAGATGTGTTCTACATGTGAAATAGTACAAAAAAGGAATGTAAAATATTTCCCTAATAATTTTTCTTATTGAGTACCTATTGACGTAACCGGACATACTGGGTTTGATAAAATATATTAAAATTAACCTCAAGTGTTTATTTTTATTCTTTTTAATGTGACTACCGGATAATTTAAAGTTGGGAGTTCTCTGGCAGTCCAGTGGTTAGGACTTGGTGCTTTCGCTGCCCGGGCGGCAACTAAGATCCTGCAAGTCATGCTGGGCGCCCAAAAAAAGAAAGAAAATTTAAAGCCTTGCATGTGGCTTGCTGACAGGCTCACATCACAATTCAGATGGACAACTGTGGAATGTCAGTGGGTCTTGGGTAGGTAATTATCATTATTTCTTCCCAGTGTGAACCTTCAGCTGGCCCCTCGCTCCCACTCCTTTTGAGAAAGACTTCAGGCAAATCAAAGATTGTCTCATTCTCTTCTGAAAAATCGAGAGGGAGCCTCAGGTTAATTACTTTTAGTGCAAGATGATGCTTCTCTTATTAGGATGCATTTCTGAGAAATTGATGGTAAAGGGTATTCTTGCTTTTTATAGAAGTATTTTTCAAAGGACTTTTTAAAATGAGACTTAACTATATTTAAAGCTGTATTTCTCAACCTTCTTTTCGTTACCGCTGCCCTGCCCCACTGAGTCTTTTCAGACATTTTTTTCCCTAATGGTCCCCGCCCCCCACCTAATATTTTAATAGAAGAGATATACTGTATATCAGTTTATGTAATATCTATATCTATCTAAATATGTATGTATGTATATATATACATATACACGCACACACACACACACATATATTTACATATATATATAAATTCTGTGCTTCATATATAAAGAGTAAGATGAACCATGAACTAATTTTTACCCCATGGGGGAATGTACAGTTTAAAGTAAGCACAATAGCTAACATTTATTATGCTTTTAGAATACACTCAGTAGTGCCGAGGCTAGCCTTTATTTGCACCTCAGAATAACATTAGCATGGGTGGTGTATTTATTCCCCTGTCCGTTGAAGCCCAGAGCCCAGAGATTTAAAAGAATATTTTACCCCGGCCACATTGCTATCAGAAGAACGAGAACTACAATTAGTTTCTCAACACTTTGGAATCTTCTTTAGACTAAACCAAAGATGAGAGTTCAGAGTCCTAAGAGGAATAGAAGAGTTGAACACAAAGCACTCAGGAAAGAATTTGAAATCTATGCAGATACTTGACCAAATTTGGTAGTGAAACATCTTTTTGCTTATTTCCTAATTTTTAAAAGATCACACTTTGACTTTAATCTGCTTGCTAATTTATATATTCCATGATCGGGAGTTGATCATGGTTTAGACTGCCTTGCATTTTTAATGGAAAATCGGAGGTATTGCTCTAAGGTTCAAAGTCCAGCAGTGCTGGACCACCCCGTGCAACCCCAAGCTGGATGTCATTCTAACCGTGAAAGTAACAGAGGTTGTTGTAGAAGATGTGTAAAGTGTTGGAGACTATCAGGGCAGAAATTACCCATAATTCCACTGTGGTTGGCTTTTGTTAGTCTTCTCTCTGGGCTCTTTTCTTCCTCACCCTCACTTATGTGCAGATATATATGCATTTTAGAAAGCAAAGATTCTATTGAATATATAGTTTATATACTGAACAAAGAGGTGTGTGGCTTTCTATATCCATGTAAGCATTTCTCCTTGTCATTAACTGCTTCAAACATGTTGTTTTGCCAGATAGTCCACTGAAGAGTTAAATGTACTATTTTCCTAGTATTGGGACACTTAGGTTCTTTAAACATTGTATGTCCCAAGCAGTTAAATTTTCATACATAAATCTATACTTTCATTTGGTATAGCTAATAAAAGCAGAATTGCCAAAGCAAAAAATATAAAAACGTGAACTCAGTAAGAGGAGAAATAAACTTATTCTGCGTCACTTTTATTACTTGGATTGAGTTTTTTAATAATTTTCCCCTTGACTCGTTTTTTTTCTTCTTTTTTCTTTTTTTTGGATAAATTATCTTAAGTGACTTTTAAATCCCCCTTAGCTTTTCTATTGTATTACAATAGTCCCTTTGAGGAGCTAGTCTTCAGATTATTTGTCTTGAGGATTTTGAATCAAAATAACCATGTCTACACAAACATGTCCAACTCAACTGGACCGTAAAATCCAATTAGCTGGTATTTGTCTGTGTTCATAGCAGAGCAGCAGAGACTTGAAAATACACTGAGCCCAGGAGAACCTGCCCAATGCATTTAATTCAGTGTAGATATTCATCTTCTTCATGGTTATTGGTTTGCAGCAGCTTCTAACTCAACCTGAGATTATCTCTGAAGCATTTTAAAGGGGTAACAGTGCATAGATGCTCCTTTAGAGCTCACCTGCCCTTTGCAGCCAGAGGAAAAGTGACCTCACTGGGTTTCGGTTTATCTTCCTCCGAGTGTAAAACTGGGGTGAAAAGAAAACGGAAGGATGGGGTGATGGGCGGGGGCTGGATTTGGTGTGAGTCCAAGTCAACAGTTCCCGATGATGCTCAGTTTTGGGTTAAATACTCACGCCTCCTTGGAAGAAGTTAATGAACATAGCGTCAGTGCTAATCCTGGTGTCTTGGTCCTTGTCTTTATTGCAGCGTTTTGTCCACTAGTCCAGCCTCTCCTGACTGCGAGGCTTCCTCAGCTCTCATCCTGAGTCACCACTTTGTGAGTTGTGTCCGACTGTTTCCACTATTTCCATCTCCTAATCCTCTCCACTCTGGGCTTCTGATGCCATTTTCTCCTTGATGGCCACTAATCTCTGTTCATTCTCAGAGCCCTTCTTCAGATTCCTCTTCCTCAGGGTTCCAGACCTTTGACTTCACCTGCCTCATACCATTCCGATGATCTCAGAGATGCACGTGGCTGCTGCTGCCTTCCTGCATCCAACAGTGGGTGATGTAACTTTTGACTCCTTCCTCTCCTTGGTCACCACGGTTTCCTTCAATTTTATTTCTAGAGCATCTTCCTCCTTGTCATTACTGCCTGCTTACTTTTTCTAAATCACAGTTCAAATTTTGTGCCACCAACTCTACTCTAAAACCTCCAATGATTCCCTGCAGCCTCCAGAACTCATACAAAATTCTTTTTTTTTCTTAAAAAAACAGCTTTAATGAAATATTCACATACCATGCAATTGATCCATTTAAAGTATAATGTCTGGGGCTTCCCTGCTGGCGCGGTGGTTAAGAATCCGCCTGCCAGTGCAGGGAACACGGGTTCAAGTCCTGGTCCGGGAAGATCCCACGTGCCGCGGAGCAACTAAGCCCGTGCACCACAACTAATGAGCCTGCAAGCCACAACTATTGAGCCCACGTGTCACAACTACTGACGCCTGCGCACCTAGAGCCCGTGTTTCACGACAAAAGAAGCCACCACAATGAGAAGCCTGTGCACCGCATCGAAGAGTAACCCCTGCTCGCCGCAACTAGAAAAAGCCTGCATGCAGCAATGAAGACCCAATGCGGCCAAAAAAAAAAAAAAAGTATACATGTCAGTGGTTTTTAGTATATTCACAGAATTGTACCACCATCACCACAATCAATTTTAGCACATTTTCATTTCCTCGTAAAGAACCCCCTTACCTGCTAGCAGTCTTTCCAACTCTTTGGTTCTGAGTAACCGCTACTCCACTTTATGTCTTTATAGATTTGCCTGTTTCTAATGGAATTAAATAATATGAGACTGTGTGCTCTTTTGTGACTAGCTTCTTTCACTTAGCAATACTTTTTCAGTGGTTCTCCATGTTATAACATGTATAAATAGTCCATTTCTTTTTGTTACTGAATAATGTTCCATTGGAAAGATAAACCAGATTTTATTCTTCCATGCATCAGTTGATGGACATTTGGGTTGCTTCTACTTTTATGCCTGCTATAAATAATGCTGCTACCAATATTCTTGTACAAGTTTTTGTGTGGATGTAGGTTTTCACTTTTCTTGGGTATATATCTAGGAGTAGAATTGCTGGGTCACACGGTAAATCTATGTTTAACATTTTGAGGAATTGCCAGACTGTTTTCCAAAGCAGCTGCACCTTTTACCTTCCCACTACCAATGTATGAGGGTCCAGTTTCTCCTTTCTTTGTTATATTGTCTGTCTTTCTGATTACAGCCATCCTAGTGAGTGTGAATTGATATCTCATTGTGGGGTTTGATTTGCATTTCCCTAATGGCTCACGATGTTGAGCATCTTTTCACGTGCTCATCAGTCATTTGTGTTATCTACCTTAGAGGAACGTCAGCTCAGATCCTTCATCCTTTCTTTTTTTGGCCACGCTGCACAGCTTGTGGGATCTTAGTTCCCTGACCAGGGATTGAACCTGGGCCACGGCAGTGAAAGCGCTGAGTCCTAACCACTGGACCGCTGAGGAATTCCTGATCCATTTTTTAATTGGGTTATTTGTTACAAAGTTCTTAAGATGTTATTCAAAGCCCTTCATAATCTGGCCTCCAATGTAATCTTTCTTGTCTCATTTCCAGTTATCACCTCTGTCCCTCCCTTCTCCTGGTCTCTCCAAGTAGACTCTGAGCCTGTAGCTATAAAGAACTCACTTATATTCCCTAAACGTTGTGTTCCGTCGTGCCTTTCCGCATGCTGTTCCCTCTGTGGGACTGCCTTCCTCTGGGCCTCAGGTAGGGCTATCCCCTCACATCCCCCATCCTTTCAGAGGCTAGCAGAGATGATACCTGAGGTGGGTTAAAGTGGAGCATGCGTGCTTTTTCCTTTGGTGTGTCTACCACCCAAGACTGAGCTCCCCGAGGTCAAGGACAGTATCCAATTGTATCCCTAGGGGCTTAGCATAATTAACATAGAGTAAGAACTTGGTAAATATTTGTTGAATGAACCATGAAGTTTTGGGAAAACACTTTTTTTTCATCCACCTATTTATGATATTGGTAAACATTTTCCCATCATTTTTGCTTTGGGTGATGACGTCTTCCTCTAAAAATTCTGATGTAACAAAAACAAGCAAATAGGGAATGAAAGTAGTAACCAGAGAAAGTTGCCTGCATTGTACACTGACCTCAAGTCTGATCTTTACTCCAGCTTTTATCCTGATTGATGACCTTTCTTTGTAAATCCAAGACACACAGCGGCTTATCGGGCAGCCTGCCACATGCCCTGTCCTTGATTACTCTTCAAGGTGGATGGAGGTCAAAGGAGGACTGTCTGCTAAGAGAGGCAACAACTTGCCACGTGATCCCTTGCTCTGCTTTCTGGTTTAAACCACCACTCCAAGAATATCAAACGGGCTGTGTCACTGTCTTCACCAATGTCTTGAAAAGAAACAGAAAGTTTATGCACCAAAGCCGAATAGCGATACATTTACCTTTTTAAATGTTGTTGTTGTTTTTTAATTTTATTTTTTATTTATTTATTTTTGGCTGCGTTGGGTCTTCGTTGCTGCACCCAGGCTTTCTCTAGTTGCGGCGAGCGGGGGCTACTCTTCATTGCGGTGCGTGGGCTTCTCATTGCAGTGGCTTCTCTTGTTGCGGAGCATGGGCTCTAGGTGTGCGGGCTTCAGTAGTTGTGGCTCACAGGCTCTGGGCACGCAGGCTCAGTAGTTGTGGCGCACGGGCTTAGTTGCTCCGCGGCACGTGTGATCTTCCGGGACCAGGGCTCAAACCCATGTCCCCTGCCTTGGCAGGCAGATTCTTAACCACTGTGCCACCAGGGAAGCCCTGGACCTTGCATTTGTAACTAGTGATGTTTCTTCCATTCAGCTCAGGCGAACAGCTGATGCCTGTCCTATTGTTAGAATCTGGACTTTTTAGAAAGGAAAGGAGCTGGTGGCACAGCCAAGCAAGGGGAGAATCAACAGATGCACCCAGAACTTGAATATGTGTATTTCAGGCGGCGCCGGATGATAGCCATCTGTGGTCCCCAACTGCTGGTGCTGAGAAATGATGCAGAGCTGGGAGGTCAGATCCTGGAGGTAGCCCAGGCCGATACACACGCTTGGGAAGGCTGTAGACCACTCATTTAGTGTACAGTGGTCTACATTAAATGCAGCCTTCAGGGTCGGCTTTATCCATGATTTGCACAGCTAGGACTCTCGAGGGTTGGGGGTGGGGTGGCGGAGAGAGGAATGTGGAGCTGCCCAGACCCCTTAACTCTATGGACTGCACAGGGACCATTAACACCAGCAACGTTTCAGCTAGGGAAGATAAAGGTTAGGAAACTGCTAAGTGGCTCACTCTGGGAATCAGCTCCCAGGCCTCAGGACAAGGCGCATCACTCCCTGTTCCCACTTGGACGTATGGCCAGGCTGGGCGTTCGCCAGAACATGAGGGAAATCCAATCTATGGAGGCTGAACTGATTTCTGTAACAAGGTCTGGTTGCCAGAGACGGTGCCGCCTTAACCTTCCTTGCTCGGTGTAGGCTTGATAGGGTGCGTAGCGCCCCCTGGTGGCCAGAGGGAGCAACTACGTGCCATGCCAGCCAACAAGTCCGTCCTCATTAGCAATTTCTTTTCTTTTCTTTTCTTTTTCTTTTAATTCTTGGCCGCGTTGGGTCTTCATTACTGCACGCGGGCCTTTTCTAGTTGCAGAAAGTGGGGACTACTCTTCGTTGCGGTGCACAGGCTTCTCATTGCGGTGGCTTCTCGTTGCAGAGCATGGGCTCTAGGCACACAGGCTTCAGTAGTTGTGGCACGTGGGAGTAGTGTGGCTCGCGGGCTCTAGAGTGCAGGCTCAGTAGTTGTGGCGCACAGGCTTAGTTGCTCCACGGCATGTGGGGTCTTCCCGGACCAGGGCTTGAACCCGTGTCCCCTGCATTGGCAGGCGGATTCCTAACCACTGCACCACCAGGGAAGCCCTTATTAGCCTTTCTTGATAATTCTGTTCCCCTCCTCCCTCCTCTTTCCTGTGCCCACTCTGGTCCACTCCAAGCCCCCCACCTTCCTCCCTGCCCCCGAGCAATGATGAACAAAATCTTCACTGCCTGAAGAAAAAAAGCAATAGTAAACCTTTCTTTTGTTTACTTAGGGGGAGAGCCTGTGCTAATGGGGTCAGACAGGCAAGGCATGAAGAGATAAAGAGAAAAAGGATGAAAAAAGAAACAAACCCGGGAGGGCCTAAATGGAAATAGTGTGTCAAAATCGTAAGAACCCCCCAACTTATCCTGTGTCCTTATATAGAACAAATCTGAAGTTTCAGTGAAAAAAAGATTTTACAAATTTAGGGCTGCTTGAAAATTTCTGAACTTTAAATGTCGGCTCTGACTGATTTTCATGCTGTGTGCCTGTATGTTAGAGATGCCATAGTGTCTCTAAATTGGAATACGGCATAGTTTGAAAGTTTAACTAACTTCTACCATGGCTTGGCGTGGGGCGGGGGGGGGCGGGGAACAGACGTAATGCTCATGTATTTGGACTTTGAAAAAGTTGCCTGGACCAAGTGTTGAAGACACATGTTCGCCTTGTAACAGCCCTTCTCAGAGAGTTCAGGAAACAGGACAGCTGAGGGTTGCCAACCCCGGATCAGCGCAGTGTGTGTGCCTGTGTGAGAAGCAGGTGGTGAAAATATAAAAAGCTATAGGTACTAAAAAGGAAAGAGCATTTTTGCACCTCATCAGCCTCTAAACAAACATAAGGGTACGGAACACAGTCTTTTTTTTTTAAATGGCAGTGGGATTTAATATCTGTGTGGTTATTTCCTTTAAGTAATATTAAGAGCTAAGAGACAAGTATATCGGTGCCAGGAATGAAGTAACGGTTTAGATAAAATGCCGCTGACTCTGGTCTTATTCATCCCAGCAACTCGGAAACCCTCCCTGGGTCTCTCTGCAGAGCCTTACTGACCACGAACAGAGGCCAGCTACAGGGAGGGCTCCTCTCCTTTAAAGCGAAACACACGACTGGAGAGCGCCGAGCCCAGTCCCGGAGCGCAGGGAGGGCGGGCCAGCCCCGGGCCCCCAGCCCGCCGGCCCGGATGGGTGGGTGAGTCCTTGCATAATTAGCCAGGGAAATGCAGCCTCAGTCCGCTTGCGGCTGCAGCTCCGCAGGCACCTCTGGCTCTCCCTGATCTTCCGAAGGTGGCCTGGCGCTTCGTTCTTGCGGATCACAGCGTAGACTGCCGGGGGAGGGGGAGGGGCGCCGGCAAGACCCCGTGCGGCCCCAGCCAACCGCCCGAAGAGGCCGAGGGCGGCCGCTCTTCCCGCTCGGAGTGCGCCGTCCAAGATGCTGGGGATCATCACTATCACAGGTAAGGCGGAAGCCGGGTCAGCTGTGTCCTGCCTCCGTGGCAGGTGGAGGAACCTGCATTTGGACATGGGCGGGTCGGGGGCCGCAGGGCAGCGGCTGGACATCCTGATGGGCGTTAAACGCTCTCACTGTGCTGACTTTTTGATCAGAAGATCATTCTCTTTTGTGCTCAGCAGGCACCAAGCAAACCCAACGTTTTCTTTTTGCCTCTGCAGGAATCTTCCTGACCCGGGCCCAGGGGAGACCTGGAATTCATTTTGGGAGGGGTTGCACCTCTTCCCCTGGTGGAGGGGAACGACAACCCCACCCCAACAGATGCATGTTAGATTGGGGTGAATTTGAAAACAGGTTGTGAAAGCCTAATTGCTTGCTATAGTCATTAAAAAAAGGTAAATTCCTGTTGTTGAGAAATTGCAGTATTTGACATTTTGACCTGCTTATTAGGAACTGGCAATGAAGGTACACTTGGCCATTTAGGGGATGAAAATGTTATCTCTGATTTGTGTGGTGGGTGTTTTTTTGGGGGGGGAAGTAGAAAGGGATAGCTTTATTGCTTTGGTAGGCAAAAGGGGGCACATCAGGTCTTGCCTTGAAAAACTGTGTCCCAACCCGGGACAGGATTTAATGAGGAGCTTCATAAGGATATATCACGAGCGGGGTTGCTGACAAGATGAGGGTGTGTGCGGGGTCTCAGGTGGCTGGTTTCCTAATCTTGAGGAGCTTCTCTGGTTCCTTCAATCTGGCCTCGGATGGTTTCTTGGCTGCACTGATTAGCAACTGTTCGAATCCACCCTTTGGAACTCAGGGAAGGTCATGGAGGCTGGAGTCTTGCCTGGTCTCAGGACTTAGTGAAGCTCAGGTTCTTGATGTCTCATCGCAGAGAGAATTCAGTGAGAGACAAAGTGATAGGTAAGAAGCAGATTTATTTAGAGGGAAACACACTCCACAGGACAGAGTGTGGCCCATCTCAGAAGGTGAGAAAGGCCTGTGTGGTGGTTCTCATAAAGCCATAGTTACTGTAAAATTGGTGACTAACAGGCAACAGTATTTGGGCAGTGAATAATAAAAATGTATGTTTCTTAAGCTTGCTTTCTAGAAATTTGGCTGTTGAGTGTGAATGATAATATTTAATACCTACCTCCAGCAAATAAGTTACAGACATCAAACTTGTGGAACGTACTCAGAGCCCCTCTTGCTTGTCATTTGACCTTCTCATGCTGATGTACCGTAGCCTGAATCCTTAGGAACCTGCCTGTTTTCTCCTCCTTTCTGCCTTTTGCCCCCATCAAAATTCAACTCCATTTGCTAATTTAGGTTTATAAGACCAGCTCTTCTCTAAATATTTGAGATCTTTGTTCTCCAAATACATGTTTTCTTAAAAGGGCAGTATAGAATTTCTAGGACTTACTTAAACTTTTTCTCCGTATCTCTCACTTCCTATAGATGAGCTTGTTTACTTTGAAATTTCCTTAAAATTCCTTCCCCAAGTTAACTCAACTTGCCTTTCTACCCTGTACGTAGCGTGAAAATTTACATGATACCTAGAAAGTATTATTAGACTACGCAAAACTTAAAAATTAAAAACACGAAATGCATTTTTTTCCCAGATCATTAATTTTTCTATGAATGAGATATATAAATGCTCAACCCTGAGATAGCCTGCCTGGGAGTGTGGTTTGTGCGGTGTCACAGCTGGGGGTGGGGCTTCTATGATCATGACTTTTTCCGGGTGCTTTTTGTGTACAGTATAATCTTTATTATATTCACTATTTGATGAGTTTAGCACATGCTCAGTTTCTTATGGGAAAGGAAGGTGGTCCTTTTTAAGCAGAAGTTGAGTTAACAAACTTGGGATACTTGGGGGCTTTAAAAAATTGGTTCAGATAATCCTAATGGGATGCTAAATGAATGGAAACAGTTGCAAGGGCTGTCTAATTTTTAAGGCAGCTTTAAATAATTGGGTCAATTGCTTTCTGAGTTTTATTACAATGTTGGTATGAAGGATGTGGCAAAATATTGTGTTTTTTCCTGGTAAAAAGAAAGTGTGCAGAAAATCTTAAATTCCAAAAGGTTTATAGCAAATAAACATTTCATAATGGAAGAAGTAAAAATTAAAAAGGAGTTTCAACCGTCTTTTTTTTTTTTCCTCTGCAAGTTATTCTGATGAGGAAGATTTACAATCAATAGTCTTTAAATAACTGGTCAGAATCTTGAAAAGCAATGAAGGCTTTTAAAATTGGCATTCAGGATTAATTGAATAGCAAAGGTTTTTGTAACTTCGGGATTGCTCATTTAAATAATGTAGGAGAGGGACTTCCCTGATGGTTCAGTGGTTAGAACCCCTCGCTGCCAATGCAGGGGGCCTGGGTTCCATCCCTGTTAGGGGAACTAGATCCCCCCATGCTGCAACTAAGAGCCTGAATGCCACAACTAAAGATCCCGCATGCAGCAACTAAGATCCAGCGTAGCCTAAATAAATAAATAAAAATTTTTTTAAAATAAATAATATAGGAGAAAGTTATTCTCGGCTGCTTTAGTAGGACTGCCTTATGTGAGAATGTGTTTCAGTTTCACAATTAATAGGAAGGAAGCAGGATTGATGACATTTTTGTAGAACTGCTTAGGAATGAGTTTTCATTTTGTGAAGCACGGAAAGCTGTCACCTAATACTGACCATTATTCTCCCCTCCTCAGACCCTGTGTGCACAACACCCCGAAGTGAATACAGCAGCCCTTCAAGTAGGAGATGATTGATTATTCACATCACATTCTGTTGGCTTTCCTGAAGTCTTTCCCTCACATCATGTTAGCAGTAGCTTAGTTTAAGAACTAGAAAATAAGTAATTGGACACGATGATGAAAGAGGTATCCCCTCCCCACCCATGTATCAGTGGCATGCCAGCAAAAAAACAAAAAAACACCACCTTTTTGAATTAGGAAAATATCTTTCCTGTTTTCCCTAACTCACACACAGTATTGAGACAAAATATAGAGTTATCATGAGGAATTAGGGCAACAGTATTCTCTGTCTCTAAAGTAAACTGGGAAGAAAGAATCCTCCAATATTCACAAAAGTTCTAGATGATTGATAATGCACTTCTTTATGCAAATCACTTTACAAGATTAAAAAAATCCCCCCCACATGGCTGCTTCTCTCTGCTGTGCAGGCAGACTAGTTATCAAGGGATTTGTGAAACCTGAAATTAATACCCTCACAACTCTGGCCCAGTAACTGCCGTGTACCGAGTGCCCACTCTGAGGTGGCCATTATTATGATTTCCCACAAAAATCCTGCAAAAAGTGGTTTTTGTAACCCCCCTTTTTAACATGAAAACTAAGTTTCTCTGTGTTCCACAGCTACTAAGAAGCACAGCTGTGGGCTTCCCTGGTGGCGCAGTGGTTGAGAGTCCGCCTGCCGATGCAGGGGACACGGGTTCGTGCCCCGGTCCGGGAAGATCCCACATGCCGTGGAGCGGCTATGCCCGTGAGCCATGGCCGCTGAGCCTGCGCGTCCGGAGCCTGTGCTCCGCAACGGAAGAGGCCACAACAGTGAGAGGCCCGCGTATCGCAAAAAAAAAAAAAAAAAAGCACAGCTGTAGAATAGCTTGTAAAGGACCTCTTTCTCGTTGTGTAACGGATGCTGCTTTGATTTCGTGGTGCCCACATTTTTACATGCCTGCCCAGGTGTATAAGGGACCGCGGGACGTCACTATCGAGGCCAGGGCCAATGATGAGCATCACCTGTATGCTCCTGTGTGGGGTTTTGCTTCTCTGAGTTTCAACCCCAGTTACACATCTCCCCTTGGAGGTTTCGTGGTTGATCAGCATTAGAATGAGAATAGTTGGTTGGGTGTGTAAGATATAGAGATGGATTTAGAATGTGGAGAATTCCTGGAAAAATTTCAGGGCAATGCTGCAAATCATGGGGGAAAGTTAACCAGTTCCAGATGTCACAGCAAGCAGCCCCAATTTGCGTGGGGAACGGAGAGCATGGGTTATACTAAACCAAAAAAAAAATCAATGTTATAGCTGTTTACAGTATTGCACTTTTTATCTGACAAATATATCTAAGTTTGGATAAAAACATTAACATTTTGTAATCTATAATATGACATATTCCTTAAAGGTTTTTTTTTCTTTTAAACCTCTAAAGTAAAAGAAAACAAGTCATACTTTTATCTCTTAATCTCTGAGTCTTTGGAAGAGTGAGAAAAGAATGCTGATCTTGCAGCTTTTGGACCCACAAATGCTTGTTGCATTTTGTGGAGCTTGGGAGCAGGGTGTCTGCGCGGGAAGCAGGGTTCAGTACAGGACCTTTAACCTCTGGGACTTGGAAGACCCTTTGGGACTTGGAAGGTGGAGGATTATGAAATTGTTCACAGGGAAAATGTGTATTCGCCCATACTCATAGATCTCCTGTGCTTGATTTTATAAATTGGCATTGACTGGACATTTATCTGCAGATAAGCATGGTTTAGTAGACGATAACACCGAAAAAGGAAAAGCTTTGACAATTCTCTTCCAAAGTGGAATTTCTGTCCACAAAATGCTTTCAAGTTTTGGTTTCTTTCGACGCTACTGAAGATAAAACTACTCGTATATTTTCACACTTATTTGACTTCATTAATGTAGGTTTTTTAAGCCTTGGAAGGGCTTGTTAAGCTGTTCAAAACATTAAACAACTCATAGGTTATTACTATTACAGATATGCCAAAAGTTTTCCTATTATGTAGTACCTGAGGATAGTTTATACTTTTAAAAGTAAAAATATCGGGGCAGAAAGTATGTACTGCCAGCTGTCATTTTTCTTCTCCGTTTCACTTTCCATACTTTTTTCTTTAAGGACACCTTTTCGGACTTCCCTGGCGGTCCAGTGGTTAAGACTCCGCACTTCCACTGCCGGGGGCCAGGGTTCGATCCCTGGTTGAGGAACTAAGATCCCACAAGTGGCGCAGTGCGGCTAAAAAAAAGAAAAGAAAAGGAGACCTTTCATTTGTCTTAGAAAAACATAAAGACAAACAAAAAGCTTATTCAAAGTCTTTGATAAAACTTCAGAAGCTGCACCATCGCTTCACCCGTCACTCGCCTTTATCTTTTCTGCATCTATAAAGCTGTATGTCCACCCTAAAGAGCCTCCTTCTGGGGCATATGCAGAAAATTAAGTGAGTGAAAGCACTTCCTATGTCATTTTTAAATCATCTTTTTCTTTTCCAAGTAATGTTTCCAACGTAGTAACACTCACTCACAAAGGCATATGACTAGAATCTCTTCCCAGAAAAAGGGACTAGAAATATTTGGTTTCTATGTTGATGTTTATTTACGAAGCAAGACTTATGACGTTGATGCCACTAACGGTTTTAGTGGAAAACCATGTTGACACAAATCACGTGTCCAGGTAAGGCCGTGTTTAGGGTGCTGCCAATGAGTGCGGGGATCCTTGAAAGAACTGTAGTATTTTCTTGCCCTTTGAAGTGTCTGCGGGGTGGGGAGAGGACCAGTGACGAGCAGGACTGCGTGGAGATGAAGCATTTGCTGGTTCCGCCTCCTAGAGCTTTCCCAGTTGACACATTGACCGACTCCCTTTCCCAGCCTTTTGGCCATCTTTGATGCCTGGCGAGAACGTGGAGTTTCTACGTAAACCGCACCATCACTGAGTATGGGAGCACTGTGTTTGGACTTTATGGGTATTTGAGAAACTTGCAGGATTAATAGCAGCGTTCTGCAAAATGGCTGGATAATTCAAAGCCCCACATGCGGGATAATTATACATTGTATCAGAAAGGCCCACCCTAAACCAGTTATTTTGTGCAAGGTCTTTTTGGATGCCAAGAAAGTGCATCCCCAAATCAGTGATGCTTAGATGATGAAGGTTTTTGATTTTCCTCTTCCTATCCAACTGGACAAATCTAAGGCAGACAGCAATTCCATAGGGAGCTGATGTGTCAAGTTAGAGCAGAGGAGGTTTTGAAGTCATTTAAAAGTAAACGTATTAATGAAAAGCTTGTAAGTGTGGTTGTGAGTAGATTCTGCTATGCTAAGTCCGAACAGGTGAACACTGGACTATCTTCCTCGAAAGCCGTCTCCACCATTATTATCTGCTTCCTGTCACTCACCTGCTTCTTCTACTCCCAACAGCTGAACCTGCTGACGTGGTCCGCCCCTCCCTACCACCCCACTTTTTTTTTTTTTTTTTGCAGTACGTGGGCCTCTCACTGTTGCTCCGTTGCGGAGCACACGCTCCAGACGCGCAGGCTCAGGGGCCATGGCTCACGGGCCCAGCAGCTCCGCGGCATGTGGGATCTTCCCGGACCGGGGCACGAACCCGTGTCCCCTGCATCGGCAGGCAGACTCTCAACCACTGCGCCACCAGGGAAGCCCCACCCCACATTTTTTGGCTGTTCTTCTTTTTTCTTTTTTTTGATAAGTTGATTATAATTTCATGGATTATAAGCTATATTGTTACATTTTTACACTGATATTTATTTATTTAGCTGTTCTTTTATGCGTTTAACAGCCTCCTTGTTTGCTCACCAAGCTAAGATCTTTGAACTCACTTAGAACCTGCATGCAGACAGCTCATAGAAACACCTTTAAAGAGCTTTCTGCTAACCACAAACTGGAACGTGGGTGGGGTGGATGATGGTCTGGGAGTCTCTGCCTTCAGCCGGAACCTGGGAAATGTGGGGTGATTTTGCTGTACTGTGTGCAGTTGGGCTGGGAAAGCAGGGAAGGGGAGGAAGGGAGTTCCAGACAGAAAGTAGGGCTCATCTACGTGTGACCTTAACTTGGTCCAAAATCGGGGAAAAGGATCTAGATCTGGGTGCAAATAAAGAAGAAGAGAGCAGATAGGGAGCTAACTCAGAATGCCCATTTCCCCCCTTGAAGTGTTTATGCTGGGAGTCGAAGAGGTAAAAACAGGTGTGATATGACTTCACAGAACTTGAAAGAGCACCTAAACTTTATGTGTTGATGGGTTTCTGCAGCGTCTTGTGGTGCTGAAGGTCTAGGAGTGTCTCAAGGCTGCCAGGTCTGGAGAGCTGAAGGCTGCTCAAGACTGCCCTCTTCTGTTCAAAAACTCCTTCCCGGGTTTGGACAATGACTTTATACATGTGAGTGTGATAATGAAAAACTGGACCAACATAAATTGTCTAAAAACAAGGGGACATAAAAAGAAATTATGCAACCAGTATGTCATAGTTTTGAAGACTATTAGATAATTTATCCAGAAGAAAATACAGATATTAATAGCCGTTATCACTGGACATAGTCTTTATGGATGTTACTCCCAATTTTCTGTATTTTTAAATCTTCTGCAATTCATATAGTTCACTGTTGGAACTGGTAAAAAGTAATTAAAAGGAAGTATTTCTGTTCTGAGGAAAACAGTGAAGCAAAAAAAAAAAAAAAGCCATTCTAATGGCTTTTGTTTTATTTTTATTCTAGACTGCCAGTTGATGTTTTACCCTCCTAACTAGCCCTTGCTAGTAGCGGAGGGGACCTATGTTATAGGTGAGGGCACCGAGAACAGAAACTTCAAGAGATATGCCCAAGGGCCCAGTGCTAGTAGGTGGTGCAGCTGAAATTTAAACACCAGTCTGTCTCTAGAACTTCTGGTCTTTAATCTTCTTCCTTTCTACCTGAATTCTGTCTCTTCTTTGAGGGGTAGGGGAAGAGTTTTTCTGTTATTTAATTCATTGATAAAAATTTGTTTTATGGTATATAATATGAGGCAAAGAGCCACTAAAATCAGGTAGGGTGAGTCATTACCGTCTCCATTTTTGTTGTTCTCTATATTTTCATTAGTCATCTGCACTCGTTCATTCTTCTGATTGATTGTTTCAAACGATAACTTCAAACTTAGAGGAAGTAGCAAGAATAAAAATGGTACAGGGCACATCATGTACTCTTCACCTAGATTCACTTCTTAACATTTGCCTCATTTGCTTCATTATTTACTCTCTCGCTCTATGTTGGAAAACAAAACAAAATAAAAACCCAACATACAGGTTCCTGTTATGTCTTATGTAGGCATGAGATGTGGAGCTTTCTGAATCATCTGAGGAAAGGTTATGTACATCATGGTCCTTCACTCTTAAATGCTTCAGTGTGTATTTCCTAAGAATAGAGATATTTCCTTTCGTAATCATAGTACCATTATCAATGTCAGATATTTACATTATCACAATAGTTACTTTATAATCTACCATTCTTTTTTCAATCTTGTCAGTTATCTAATAAGGTCCTTTTTAGCATTCTCCCCTTGCATTGCCAGATTCATTCTCAGGTCAGGTATTACCTCATAATCTGTTTAGCCTCTTTTAATCTGGAGCATCTGTATAACCTTTGTCTTTTAGATATTGGCATGTTCAAAGCATATAGTTCTCTTCCCATTTCTACCACATTCCTTATTTTGTGTTTGTTTTCTCCTAATTGAATTTAGGTTGTGCATTCTTAGCCACAGATGACATTGTTTCCTTCTCAAGATATTGTACACAATGTCCATCTGTCCCTCATAGGTTGATGTTGAGCTGTTGTCCGATTTCACCACCCTTTTGACTATTAGGCATGTAAGTATCCAGCCCAACTCCCCCCCTCCCCCATTAGCACCCATTGATTCTTTTTTTTTAATTTATTTGTTTACGGCCGAGTTGGGTCTTCGTTGCTGCATGTGGACTTTCTCTAGTTGCGGCGAGCGGGGGCTACTCTTCGTTGCAGTGCAGTGGCTTCTCCTGTTGTAGAGCACAGGCTCTAGGGCTCGTGGGCTTCAGGAGTTGCGGCACACGGGCTCAGTAGTTGTGGCGCACGGGCTTAGTTGCTCCGTGGCATGTGGGATCTTCCCGGACCAGGGATCGAACCCGTGTCCCCTGCATTGGCAGGCGGTTTCTTAACCACTGCACCACCAGGGAAATCCAGCACCCATTGATTCTTGCTTTTATCCAATCTTTACCTTGACAAAGTGACAAAATGATGGTCAGGTGATCTTACAACATTAAAAAAATTTTTTTTATCCAAGTAGAGTTGATGTACAATATTATATAAGTTACAGATGTACTCAGGTGATCTTTTGAATCATTATCTTTGAGTGGGCGCGTAGTATATATGTGTTCTTTATTTATTTATTTATTTATTTTGCGGTACACGGGTCTCTCACTGCTGTGGCCTCTCCCGTTGCGGAGTACAGGCTCCGGACGCACAGGCTCAGCGGCCATGGCTCACGGGCCCAGCCGCTCCGCGGCATGCGGGATCCTCCCAGACTGGGGCACGAATCCGTGTCCCCTGCATCGGCAGGCGGACTCTCAACCACTGCGCCACCAGGGAAGCCCTCTTTCTTTTTTTAAAGCATGACCGTAACCATGAAAAAACCGCTTTTTACACTGAAATAGAATTTGAATTGCTGTCCACATCAGACATAGCAATTTTTCTCTTAAGTGTAGGTGTTGACATGTCTAAATAATTTTTCTTGTCATAAGTGGCATTTACAAATTGTAAAGTTACAATGTTTGGAGAATAAGAATTTTAATGCTTTGAGAGTACATGGAGTTTATTTTTCTTTTAAAAAGACAATCTTTGTGTTTAGCATTTGGTAAAAAATAGACTTTATTTCTTAGAGCAGTTTTAGGGTCACAGCAAGCAAGAGTGGAAAGTACAGTTCCTATACACTCCCTAACCCCACATATGCCTAGCCTCCCCCACTATCAGTGTCCCACACCAGAGCGGTACATTTGTTACCATCCATGAGCCTACACTGACATCATTATCACTCAAAGTCGATAGTTCACATTGGTATGGGTTCGTTTACATTGGTTCACTCTTGGTGGTGTACATTCTGTGGGTTTGAACAAATGTATAATGACATGTATCTAGAGTATCATGCAGAGTATTTCACCGTCCTAAAAAGTCCTCTCTGCTCTGCCTGTGCATCCCTCCCACCTCCCTACCCCCGTAACACTGGTCTTCTTATTGTCTCCACAGTTGTGCGTTTTCCAGAATGCCGTGGAGTTGTAATCGTACAGTACGTAGCCTTTTCAGTTTGGCTTCCTTCACTTAGTCATATGCGCTTGTTAAGGCTCCTCCATGTCTTCATGATCTGCTAGCTTGTCTTTAGTGCTGAATAATATTTTATTGCCTGGATATACCACCATAGTTTATTTATCCATTCACCTATGAAGAACATCTTGGTTGCTTCCGAGTTTTTGCAATTGTGAGTAAAGCTGCTATAAACATCCATGTGTGGGTTCTTGTGTGGACATGTTTTCAACTCATACCAAGTGTGGGTATGAGTAAATACCAAGAATATTTAGGGAAAAACCAAGGAGCGTAATTGCTGGATCAGATGGTAAGAGTGTGTTTGGTTTTGCAAGAAACTGCCCCAATGTCTTCCCAAGTGGCTATACCGTTTTGCATTTCCCACATACAACCATGTTTGAAGTCAGTTTATTCCCCTGTAAACCAGCTAGGGGGACCAGGTGACCTCTGCTTTCCAGCTCTAAGGCTCTATGATTGGAGATGATAGCTTCGTAATGGGAACCCAGCTCTTATTCTAATACTTAGGAAGTTAAAGTACTTACAAACAAACCCACCCAGGCACAGGTGCCTGCCATGCCCTGGGCCACTGATAGGCAATGCGGGTTTTGGATCAACTACTCGATGGAATGTTGTGCGGGTAAGAGAGGCAGTACAGGAACGCTGCGACAGTGAGGTTTGGCGGCCTTTGGCCAGGGAGGTTTGGCTGGTTTCTGGCATCTAGTGTGCTTCGCCTGGAAGAGGGGCCCCTGGGGGTGATGCTCAGGGCCTCCTGGCTTTCCCTTGCAGGCTGACGAGGAGGCTGAGCCCTCTGAGACGTGCGCGACTCTCCCAGGGGCGTCTCCATGCAGCGATGGGGCAGCCGGCAGAGGAAGGCTGGGGCCTCCGGGGCCTCTGTCGGATTGCCCCTGCCGGCCAGCGGCGCGCGCCAGGCCCTGGTGGAGTATCCTCTGCTGTGAGTAGCGCGCGCCCCCCCCAGCGGCGGTTCGCCCCGGGGCCTGGCGGGCCGGATCGCCGGGAGCGACCCCTGAAGTGTCAGTTAGATGGGTTTGTGGGTTTCCATCCTTCCTCCTTTCCCTTGCTTTCATCAACCTGCCGGCGCAGGAGTGCGCAGGGTGGGTGGGGGGGGTGTTAGGGAGGGACACCACAGGACACCATGCCCAGGGCTGCAGAGCCACCCTCTGGGCTCCATAGGGTTCGCTGAGGCCCGTGGAGCATGTGCCCGAACCCTGCACTCTCCGAGCCAGCACCTCGCCCGGAAACTGAAAAACAGAACCGCAGCGCAAGGGAGGCCCTAGGCTGCACGTTGCTTCTTGCCAGAAAGAGGCACATCGGGAAGACAATGACCTAGAAGGAGGGGCGTGAGGATTGGGATAGAGATTGTGCGGGCTGGGGTCACCTGGGAAGGTCTTTGCCCGGCAGGCGGGCGAGGTAGAAAACGATACAGGCCTCGAAAAATCACAAGGATTTAGCCAAGACCAGAAAGTCGCCCCCCCACCCCTCCCCAAGAGCCCAGAGGCAGGCGAGCAAAATGGGGGATGCAGAACAGGACGGAGCAGGCCTTGCTACTTGGGCTGCAGCACGCCGAGCGCCTGGCCCAGTCATAGGAAACGAGGCTGAAATAAAAGGATCTAAGTTTCACTACCTGCGGGTTCCCAGCTGAGTGGGTAGCCACGTGGTCGCACGTGGTTTGAGGCAGGTTACAGACCTCTGAAGTGCAAGTGTGCGATCAAAGTTGGCTTATTTTTATTGGAGTATAGTTGATTTACAGTGTTGTGTTAGTTTCAGGTATACAGCAAAGTGAATCAGTTATACATATGCATATATCCGATAAAAAAATTTTTTTTTAAGCTGGCTTATATGTTAGAATGTAATTTAGACAGCCTTGGCTGCCAGGTTAGTAGTGTAGAAGACACTCCCCTAGATCCTGGAGCCCTTAGGGATGTTTGGCAGCTAGCTTCATGGTGTGATCAAAGGGGTATTTTAGGAAACAGGGCCTCTCTGTAAGGTCTGTACAGGTCTAGCTGGTACAGAAGGCAAGTGGAAATCAGGGCTGAGTTGGGTTTGTCCAGCCTTGTGCACAAAGCACAAAGGCGCCATCTGGGCCAGCGAGGGCCTTGCCCAGTCTGGAAGATTGTTCTGACAATAGTAGCTCCTAGGATTACTTAGGTAAAAAGAGACTGCAGACCAGTTAGGATTTTAAATTTTCCTGTGATCTTAAATACTTTTCTTTTTTAATGGGTTCAGCCATATAACACTCTAAAGAGAACATCTGAATATTGCTAAGCTATAAGGAACCACCAATAGTTGTTTTGTAATTCCAGTTAGCAGCTGTTCAGCTTTGTTTCCCGAGTTTTGACTATAAACATTCCAGTCATCCCAGAGTTTTATAAAAGGTGTTTCAAATTGAAACACAGATTTAGGAACATGGAGGGGAAACGGGGGAACTGGTGTGTTACACCTACTTTCTCCTACTATGTTAGCAAAGCGTCTCTGCATTTTCTAATGGTTTCTAGAGAGGTTAGTTAATGAGTGTTTTTACCTCCAGCTTGCTGGCAGGAAATTTAATTTTTATATGTGTGCATTACTAGTAAATTTATAGTAGAATAGAGTTTACTTTTGGGCTTTGACTTTTTCCTCTAGTGTGTTTCCAATGATATCATCCATCTTTAAAAAAAAGAAGGTCACATCTCTTGTGTTGCATTAGAAGTGTTTGCAGAAAGTTCTCTGATGAGTATGCTTTTATAATTGGGAAAACTTGTAAAGTAGTTCATCGAAATGCACTTAACTTCAAGAAACCCTTAGACTTAACTGTATAAACTGGATTATAATAGGAACAAATGGAAACTTACAGCATATTTTTTTTTCACACACACTGTATTTTATTTTTACAAGAGATAAATAAACAGCATATTCTTATTTCAGAAGATTATACATACTTTTAAATAAATAATGGGGAGAGAGTGTTCCCAGAAGGAAAGGAATGTCAGGGTTGGATACTCTGAACAGTCTATCACATATGTCTGAATTTTTCTTTCTCTTGGGATATTTGCCTCAGTATTTAATGTGGGTTGTAATTTTTCCTTTATTTTTTAAAAATAAATTTATTTAGTTTTGGCTGCGTTGGGTCTTTTTTTTAAATTAATTTAATTTTGGCTGCATTGGGTCTTCGTTGCTGGGCACGGGCTTTCTCTTGTTGTGGCGAGCGGGGGCTACTCTTCTTTGCAGTGCACGGGCTTCTCATTGCAGTGGCTTTTCATGTGGCGGAGCACGGGCTCTAGCCGCGCAGGTTTCAGTAGTTGTGGCATGCAGGCTCAGTAGTTGTGGTGCACGGGCTTAGTTGCTACGCAGCATGTGGGGTCTTCCTGGACCAGGGATCGAACCCATATCCCCTGCATTGGTAGGCGGATTCTTAACCACTGCACCACCAGGGAAGTCCTTCTTTATTGTTTATAAAGTCTAAAGTTGGTCACAAATGTGTATTTCAAAGTGATTTTTTTTTATCACCTGGGGAGCTTTTCCCCCCAAATTTATTTATTTATGAAAAATTTTAAGATATGAAAAAGTTGAAAGAAAAGTGAATATTAGACATGTATATTTATCTAGATTGTATAATTAATGTTTTACCATAATTGCCTTCTCACATATCTCTTCAACTATCCATCCTTGTATCTGTTCATGAGTCCATCTTACTTCTTTTTTATGCATTTCAAAGTAAGCTGCAGGCATCAGTATGCTTCACCGCTAAACACTTTAGCATGCATGTTATTAACTAGAGTTCAGTGTTTGGTTCTCAAATTGATTTTTTTAAAAAAGGAAAGGAAAAATTTCCCTTTAAGAAGCATACTTGAAAGTAATCAAGTTGGTTTTTCTTCAAACCTTCTTTATCTAAAATGTTCAGTTTGGGGGGCTTCTCTGGTGGCACAGTGGTTAAGAACCTGCCTGCCAGTGTGGGAGACGTAGGTTCGAACCTTAGTCCGGGAAGAGCCCACATGCCGCGGAGCAACTAAAGCCTGTGCACCACAACTACTCAGCCTGCGCTCTAGAGTCGGCAAGCCACAACTACTGAAGCCCGTGTGCCACAACTACTGAATCCCACGCCTAGAGCCTGTGCTCCGCAACAAGAGAAGCCACTGCAATGAGAAGCCCGTGTACTGCAACGAAGAGTAGCCCCCACTCACCGCAACTAGAGAAAGGCCACGGGCAGCAACGAAGACCCAACGCAGCCAAAAATAAATAAATTGATAAATGAATTTTTTAAAAAAATGTTCAGTTTGGGGAGTTCCCTGGTTGCCTAGTGGTTAGGAGTCCGAGCTTTCACTGGTGTGGCCTGGGTTCAATCCCTGGTCGGGGAACTGAGATCCTGCAAGCCTTGTGGCGAGACCAAAAAAATATATAAATGTTCAGTTCGGTTTTATTATTATTATTTTTTAATGCTACCTTAGATGCTGATATCAGTTAGAAAAAAATGAAAATTGGCTGAAACTCCCAAAACTCTTACAGAGACAGCTACGCACTGTCACCAAAGCTGAGGCCCTGCCCAGCCCTGTAAGTATGTAGGTAGCGTTAGAGCACCTCCTCAGTATCCTTCCTTCCTCTCTGCAGAAGAGGAGGTCCAGATGGTCACAGGTTTTATCTGTGATTATCCATAAATCTGGTAACGTTAGAAAAGAAAAAGGAAGGGGAAAAGGACTTTAGGTTGATTTCTAGCACAGTACAAGGCATGTTCAAACGGGGCTCTGCACGCGGGCTCTGGTCTTCACTTGGGTGGTACTTTGGACAGCTTTTCAGTGAACTTTCTAGGCTTCACTTTCAAAATGAAACCCAATAAATAGTAAAATGGAAATTTGTGGACATAGGTTTGTAATATTTCACATAAAGTATAAAATTATTTTCTTGGAGGAATTTATGGATTTGGATATGCATATGGTTTCTGTATTTCCACATTGTTCTGTATTTCTGTATTTCAAATACTTATTGCCACGTTCTAAGCACTGGTATTGGAACTGGTTATAATTATTGAGCTTCATTTTGTGCAGCGGGCATTAAGTATGTTGTTCCAACATTATTGGGACCTTTTTGTGCGTCAGTTTTAATTGACCTTTTTGTTTATTACAGAAAGCAATACTAAATAGAAAATGAAAAAACTCAGATAAGCAAAACTAAACTATATCACATTCCCATCCTCCGGAAGTCGTATGTAAGGGGTGTGTGTGTGTGTGAGAGAGAGAGAGAGAAAGAGAGAGAGAGAGAGAGAGACAGTGATGCTCTGCATTTTCAAGGCTGAACGGCTGTTTGCTGGGGCCTAGAGAGAGAGGGAGAGAGAGAGAGAGTTTTTAAACCAAAATGAGGTCATAGTACATACACTGTTTGGTAACCTGCTTTTCTTCAGTCAAAATTTCTACCCTTTCATTTTGCTAAGAATTCATCTCCTCTAATCTGACATCGAGTATCCCAAGTAGACCCAAAAATGTCATTAAGCTGGCTTGCCCTAACAAATATCCAACCCAGGACCATGCCTGGTGTCTCTGGTTGTTATGTTTCTTAAATTTTTAAATTTAGCACAGAATCCCACCCTTTATTAAATAACATTGACTTGCTTCTTTAACCCCCAAGTTTTAAAATTCAAACCTAAATTATAAAACAGAAACTAACACACCATTGTAAAGCAATTATACTGCAATAAACATGTTAAAAAAAAAAAAAATTCAAACCCGGGCTTCCCTGGTGGCGCAGTGGTTGAGAGTCCGCCTGCTGATGCAGGGGACACGGGTTCGTGCCCCGGTCCGGGAAGATCCCACATGCTGAGGAGCGGCTGGGCCCGTGAGCCATGGCCGCTGAGCCTGCGCGTCCGGAGCCTGTGCTCCGCAACGGGAGAGGCCACGGCAGTGAGAAGCCCGCATACCGCAAAAAAAACAAAACAAAATTCAAACCTAAAGAAAAATACAGTGAATACACTTGACTTTATTCACCATTCACTGATACTTTACCACATTTTCTTTCTCCTCTAGCCGTACCCCGTCATTCTCTCCCCTTAAACTTTTTGAAAGTTACTTGCAGGCAAAAATGCATTTGTATTTATGTTTGATTTTTGTCCTTTGCGACATTTATATTTCAGGCCAGGCTTCCATGTGGGCTGTTGTCTGACTGTTTCCACACGATTCAATTCTGTTAAACATTTTTGTCAGGAGTACTGTGTAGCTGATTTATTGGCCCTCTCAGTGCCTCACATCACGAAGCATGATGACAGTTTTGTCCCATTATTGGAGATGTTAGTTCTGATCGCTTGGTTAAGGTGGTACCTGGCA
Source organism: Monodon monoceros (assembly GCF_005190385.1). Lineage (NCBI taxonomy): Eukaryota > Metazoa > Chordata > Mammalia > Artiodactyla > Monodontidae > Monodon > Monodon monoceros. The sequence continues at coordinate 74,195,893 of NW_021703771.1, forward strand.
GGTTTCTGCATTATAAAGGAAATTGTTGCTTTTGAAACGAAGTAATCTGTGTGTTGATACTCTAAAACTGTAAGTGTGCTGGAAACCTTTCACCCCAAAGTTTTAGCATCTCTTGATTCTTGACTGAATGAGTTATTAGAATGGTGTTATTAGTAAACGTGGTTTTTCTAAGTCTACTGATAAACAGCCAACTAGGCTTTACCAAATAAGGCAACCACTTAAGCTACAGCCAATATCCTTGCTTTGCTTCCAAGTCTCATCTACTAAAAAGTTTCCCCCTAATTCCTGTCTTTAAAATTTGTTTCTGAATAGCTGATTTTAATAGTGATATGACTAGTTCCAAATGCCTTCAGTCAGGCCCACATTCAAAAGAGTAACCTCATTGGCCATGAAACAGTGTTGCATTTATTTTATATAATGAGAAATTATTTTTATTTTTCTAAGCAATTGAAAAAGTTCAGTTCAGTTGACCCTACAGTTGAAGCGAATTAAAACATGGCTTTCTCCTCTCCAAATTAACTGCAAGCGAAAATCCACTTATATTATTTCCTTTAAGTTAATTGTTTGATGAATGATACAAATACGTGTTTAGAGACAGTGATGCTCTGCGTTTTCAAGGCTGAACGGCTGTTTGCTGTGGCCTAGGAAGAGCCTGGACAACTGTCTATAAAAGAACCGTTTTTCTTAACTCTCGTCCTTAATAAATATGAATCTTGATGTGGTAGAATTCTAAATTCTAAAGAAATAGCTCTACGGATCAAAGTGCAAGTTATATCTAAATTTATTGATTGGCGTTTTTTCATAAGGAAGTATCCCGTACTCCTCACTTAATTTTTTGGTATCACTCTTTTATAATTGAAGTATAGTCGATTTACAATGTTGTATTTGTAGTGTCACTCTTGGTTCATAGATTCTATTTTTAGTCAATGTATTATAACCTATCATTGTTATTTTTTTACGCTTCAAAGTTTGGCCAGCAGAAGCCCTTTCAAGCTGGCTCCTGTGTCCTTTGGATATGCCCCCCCACACACAAGCTTTTGAGCACCCCCTTTTGTCGCAATAAAATGTTCCTTGTACTTTCCCTGACCTAGCCCAGAATTTCCCCAAGGAGCTCTGGTCGCCTTTGGGGACTTGTTGAAGAGGCCAGGTAGTTATCACATAGAATGCCCCTCCTTTAGATTTGTCTAGGTACTTATTTAGCTTAGTTTCTCTAACCCTATATTTCCTATAAAGTGGAAGTTATCTTTAAAGCTTGATGGATTCTAGATCCTAGGTGTGATGTGTGATTCCATTTTGCATACGCCGTCTGGTTGACCTACCCTTAGTGATGTTGTGGCTACTTACCTATAACTAATTTTTTGCCTAATCTATTGAGATTTACAGATACTGGTAAGACCGTTACCCGATCTTGGAACTGCCTGATGTTAAAGAAAGTATTCATTGGCCGTGTTTTTTAAATATTTAATTTTCTTGAATTGTAATCATTTTCAACCTTTTTCTTCCCCACCCCCACCCCCTCTTCTTTTTTTTTCTGTTAATAGTTGGACAGAGAGAGTCTGAAGATGTGACTGAAAGGGACTCAGACAAAGACATGGCTGCTAACTCAGCGGCGGTTCAAGACATTCAAGACATCACGAAGGAGGGGCAGGAGGAAATGCCTGACATGATGGAACAGATCCCTGCCTCAGAAAGCAGTGTAGACGAGCTGATGCAACCCGCTGAGCCCCAGGCTAATGACGTAGGATTTAAGAAGGTGTTTAAGTTTGTCGGCTTCAAATTCACTGTGAAAAAGGATAAGACAGAGAAGTCTGACACTGTGCAGCTTCTCACCGTCAAAAAGGATGAAGGCGGAGGGCCAGGGGGGTCCGACGGGGCTGGTGACCGCCTGGAGCCCAGCCGGGAGACGGGGGACGCGACACCCACAGACACAGAACTCAAACAGTCCACAGAGAAGCCCGAAGAGACGCCCAGACACGAGCTGAGCCGCCCAGAAGTCTCCCTTCAGGCGGAGTCTGGTCCACCAGCCGAGGAAGGCAAAGATGAAGGAGAAGAAAAACAAGAGAAAGAACCCGCCAGATCTCCAGATTCTCCGACTAGTCCAGTGGCCAGCGAAACTGCATCACCCTTCAAAAAATTCTTCACTCAAGGTTGGGCCGGCTGGCGAAAAAAGACCAGTTTCAGGAAGCCTCGGGAGGATGAGCTGGAGGCTTCAGAGAAGAAAAAGGAACAAGAGGCAGAAAAGGCAGACACAGAAGAAAACGAGAAGACGGATGATCTCTCCGAGCAGCCGTCCGAACAGGAGGCCCGCGAGAGCACCCAGGATGCCAGGCTGTCGGCGGAGTATGAAAAGGTGGAGCTGCCCCCCGAAGACCAAGGGCAAGCACCTCCCGAAGAGAAACCCGCGCCGTTAGCAACAGAAGTGTTCGATGAAAAAGTAGAGATTGTCGCGGAGGTCCACGTCAGCACCGCAGAGAAGGGCACAGAGGCGCAGAAAGCCGAGGTAGAAGAGGCAGTAGAGCCCTCGCCACCTGAGCGATCGCTTGAAACGGACGCCGACCTTCCGGATGCCGAGCCCCCGGAGGCGCTGCTGAAGATGCAGGAAGAGGCGGGCGCCCCCAGCGGGGACCACGCCCAGCCAGCCGAGCTCTGCGCAGACGCGAAAGCACCTCCCACGCCCCCTGAGGGCGTCGCGGGGGAGGTGGAAGTGCCGTCCTCGCAGGAGAGAACTAAGGTGCAGGGAAGCCCTTTAAAGAAACTGTTTACAAGCAGCGGCTTAAAAAAACTCTCTGGAAAGAAGCAGAAAGGGAAAAGAGGAGGAGATGAGGAGTCCGGGGAGCAGCATCCAGCCTCAGCGGATTCTCCCGACAGCCCAGACGAACCCAAGGGTGAGAGCTCAGCCTCGTCCCCCGAAGAGCCCGAGGAGATCACGTGCCTGGAGAAAGGCGTGGCCGAGGCCCCCCAGGACGGGGAGACGGAGGAAGGGACCACTTCCGACGGAGAGAAGAAGAGGGAAGGTGTTACCCCCTGGGCATCTTTCAAAAAGATGGTGACGCCCAAGAAACGCGTGAGAAGGCTGTCTGAAAGTGACAAGGAGGACGAAGTGGACAAGGTTAAGAGCGCCACCCTGTCCTCCACGGAGAGCACCACCTCTGAAGTGCAGGAGGAGGGGAAAGGAAACGGAGAGGAGCAGAAACCGGAAGAGCCAAAGCGCAAGGTTGACACCTCCGTGTCCTGGGAAGCTCTGATTTGTGTGGGGTCATCCAAGAAAAGAGCAAGGAAAGCATCCTCTTCTGACGACGAAGGGGGACCAAAACCCCTGGGAGGAGACAGCCAAAAACCAGAGGAAGCAGGGAGAGACAGGGAGTCGGGCCCAGACGCGCCCCCTGCCGGCTCCCAAGACCACGACCAACCCCCAGGAAGTTCCTCACCCGAGCAGGCCGGCAGCCCCTCCGAAGGGGAGGGGGTCTCCACCTGGGAGTCATTTAAAAGATTAGTCACCTCGAGGAAAAAACCGAAGTCAAAACTGGAAGAGAAAAACGAAGACTTGGTAGCTGGGTCCGGCCTAGAATATTCAGCCTCAGATGCTGAGCTGGGGAAAGAAGAGTCTTGGGTTTCAATCAGGAAGTTTATTCCTGGGCGAAGGAAGAAAAGGCTGGATGGGAAACAAGAACAAGCGGCGATGGAAGATACGGGGCCAACGGAGGTCAACGAGGACGATTCGGACGTCCCAGCCGTGGTGCCTCTGTCCGAGTACGATGCGGTGGAAAGGGAGAAAACAGAAGCACAGCAGGCTCCGAAGAGCGAGGAGGGCCCCGAGCAGAAGGTGGCTGTCGACGTGTCGGAGGAGCTCCGTAAGGGTCTGGTTCACACCGTGACTGTGGCTGTCATGGATGGGACAAGGGCCGTTACTAGCATTGAAGAAAGGGCACCTTCCTGGATCTCTGCTTCGGTGACAGAACCTCTTGAACAAGCAGAAGACGAAGACAAGCCACCACCTGGGGAGGTGTTTGAAAAAGAAGTCGTTGCAGAGGAAACCCCCGTCGAAACCAGAACGCTGCCAGAGAGCCAGGAGGTCGCTGATGACACAGTCGCCAGCAAGGTGGAATTGACCCCTGAAGCTCTGACGGCCGCAGAAACCACAGAGGCGCTCTGTGCTGAAGAAGAGACCACCGACATGGTTTCGGCTGTTTCCCAGTTAACCGACTTTACAGATACCACCGAGGAAGCAACACCGGTTCAGGAGGTGGAGGGCAGCATGCCCGACATGGAAGACCAGGCGAAGAGGACCCGAGAGGTGCTGCAGGCCGTTGCAGAAAAAGTTAAAGAGGAATCACAGCTGCCTGACGCCAGAGGGCTAGACGACACCATCCAGACAACCCAGAAAGGACGAGCGAAAATACTGGAGCAGGTGGAGGAAGCACTCGATCAGAAGGAAGCAATGGATGGAGCACCCAGAGTACGTGTACAAGAAACGAAAACTGAGACTTTGACACAGGGGACGGCGATGGTACAGGCCACCCCGGAAAGCTTGGAAGAAATTCCTCCAGGCACAGAGAGTGCAGAGGCCAGGGAGCTTACAAGCACCTGTCCAGCTGAAACCGTGGCTGCGGTAAAACCAGAGACTGTCCCAGAACAGGCTGTTGCTCCTGACTCAGCTGAAACCCTCACAGATAGTGAGGCCAATGGAAGCACCCCAGTAGCAGATTTTGAAGCCACAAATGTAAGCCAGCACACCAAGATCATGGAAATCGATGAAGACGGTGAGGTTCCATCCGGTACCCAATACCAGGTCACAGAAGGTGAGGCACTTCCTGAACTGAAAGAGATGCCTCCAGAACCTTCCAATTTTCAATCCCAGGAAGAAAAGCGTTCAAAAATGGAAGAGGTTCTAGAACATACAGATAAAGAGGTAACTGTACCCATCCTTTCAAAGACTGAGGTGATTCAAGAGGCTGGCCGGTGCACTGATGAGGAAGCCAAAGAGGAGCCATCTGCCGAAGGACTTGTGGTGTCCGCTGACACAGAAACAGCCGAGAAAAAGATAACTGAAGTTGCCCTTGAGGACGAAGTTACGAAAAAAGCTGAGTTTCAAAAGAATGATGATCTCGAACCCCAGAGACCTGCTAAGTCTCTTCCAACCCCAGTGGAGACAGAGAGGGTAGTTCAAGTGGAAAGGGACAAAACGGAATTAGAGCCAACTCAAGTAAATGAAGAGAAACTTGAGTGCAAACCAGCTGTTACCACATGTGAAGAGCTCAGTAAGCAACTGGTTCAGGCAGTGAATGTAACCGTCATAGACGGGGAAAAGGAAGTCATCAGTTTTGAAGGAAGTTCTCTGCCCGTTCACGAGGAAGAGGCATGCACAGAAATTCAAGTTCAAAGCTCTGAGGCACCATTAGCTCTAACAGCTGCAGCAATGGGGGAGAAGGTCTTAGGAGAAGCTATCAAGATTTTAGAAACAGCGGAAACTTTGGAATCTGCAGAGGCACGTTTCGTACCGGAAGAAAAGTCCTCAGAAAAAGATGAAGGCTCTCCTGCTCAGCCAGGGGAAGACGCGGTGCCCACAGGGACTGAGTCTCAGGCCAAATCAATCCCGGTAATAGTATCTGTTATGCCTGAAAAAGGCATCAGCGCAGACCTGGAAGGAGATAAAACCACATCACAGAAATGCGAGTCAGATGGAGACGGTGAGCAGGTTGGTTGTCAGGAAGGCGGAGTAAGCAAAACAAGAGAGGAAGATTTAAAGGCTGAAGATGAGATTTTGAAACTTGAGACAGAGAGCTGCAAGCTTGTACAAAACGTAATTCAGACAGTTGTTGACCAGTTGGGGAGTACAGAAGAAACGGCCTCTGCTTTCCAGACCCAGGCTCAACTGACGGAAGCCGACAGCCAGGAAGCTGGGCAGAAAGTCGAGAAAGAAGAAAGCAAACTTCAGCCCTGCACGTTGGATGAAACACAAACCATCGAAGCCAAAGAGGAGTCCCCGCTAAGTGCTGGGGAACACACACATCCAGATGTTTCCGGAGATGTGAACGAAGCTTTAGAGAAGATGGCGGCCACTAGGGTAGCAAGTTCCCCGGTAGATGGCCAGCAGCTTGAAGAGGTAGCTTCCCCATCCAAGGAAAAGAGAGAAGCCCCTGAAACAAAGTCTGTGCCAGAAGACGACGGTGGTGCCGGGTTTGGAGAAAGAACAGAGAAGTCACCGTTTGAATCCCGAGAAGATGAAAAAGGTGATGCTGCTGTTGACCCCGGGAACCAAACCTCAGCCCCGGAAGATGCTGAGGCATCAGGAGGCTCGACCAAAGAGTCTCCAGATACAATTGGACCCAAACTGAAAGAGAAGGGAGATGGCCAGGAAGTAGAATTTCAGGAAGAAAAAGTGCAGAGCGAGTCAGAAAAAGAGATCAAAACACAAACACAGGAGGAGACACAGGACCAAGAGAGAGCACCGGCAAAACCCGAGCCCACAGAATCCTAAAACGTCACGTAAGTAACTTCCTTTCCTTTGAAAGTAATTTTGCCCTCTTTTCTGTCATCTGGTGGCAGATTTGTTATGAGGGAAGCAGGAATTCAAATAATTAGGATTTTATGCAGAACCTACATCTGGGGAAATAACCAGACTAGGAGATCCAGGTTAGTTTCCCTTTTCTAAAATTTATTTATTGGCTGCATTGGGTTTCGTTGCTGCGCGTGGGATTTCCCTAGTTGCGGCGAACGGGGCTACTCTTCGTCGCGGTGCGCGGGCTTCTCACTGCAGTGGCTTCTCTTGTTGCAGAGCACAGGCTCTAGGCGTGCGGGCTTCACGCAGGCTCAGTAGTTGCGGCTCGCGGGCTCCAGAGCGCAGGCTCAGTAGTCGTGGTGCACGGGCTTAGTTGCTCCGTGGCATGTGGGATCTTCCTGGACCAGGGCTCCAACCCATGTCCGCTGCATTGGCAGGCAGATTCTTAACCACTGCACCACCAGGGAAGCCCCCAGGGTTAGTTTCCTTTTTCTCATTGACATGCTCTTCAGTCTTACAGGTGTCCTGAAAGTAATGACTTCGTTTTACCCCCAGTGTGACTGGGTGTGTGTTTGGCTCAAAGACATAAGAAGTACGTTGTGCTCACAGCTACTTTGTTGCGTTTTTTTTAATAACTAGAAGTCCAAAGTAGGTTTATAAGGTAGTGCTTGAAATTTATAGTTTATAGCTCTCTGGGAAAAAATTGGATTTCTTCCAGCAGTAGTAAGAAGCATTTAAAAAAATTTCCAGTGCGTGTGAGATCCTGCCTACTGGTGTTCAAGTAGCAAAGGATGCTGTATTATGGACCTTCACCATCTTTCTTTCTCACACAGTTAAACCGTGGTTCTCACTAGGGCTCCCATTGGCTGCAACTCACTTTCACAGCTCTTCTGTTGTTGAATAAATGAGGGAGGTGAAGGATATGTTATTTACTTTTGATTCTGGCTTCCTTCTACAGTTACTGCTGTGTATTTGCAAGACCAGAATGTGAAGACGAGTGGGAGAAGAAAACGAATGCTGCTGACGAGGCCAATCTTACAGAACTTTGGGAACGGAAGAACAGACACATCAACTGCTCTCATTTCTAGAGAACCCCTGACAATCCTGAGGCTTCATCGGGAGCTGTAGCCAGATAACATTTCTTCCTTTCAAGACCACCCTGATATTTTCCCTTGGTACCATATAATGTTTCTGATTCAAGGTCCTTAATTCTTAGCCCGGAACTGGAGTTGGCAATACCTAGTTCTGCTTCTCAAACTGGAGTATCATTCTTTATGTATTTATATGTATGTTTTAAGTAAATCTCCTGTATCTATTGTATATTTTTTTTCTTAATGTTTAAGGAAATTACAGTATAGTGCATTCCTTCTGTATCACACAATATACGACGGGGCATGCAACCACGGTGAAGTCTCAGGAAGCTGTCTGTCTCAGTTACAACCTTTGAAAACAGAGCTTCCTAGAAATAACATTCCTGATCAGAAGCTACACTTCTTGTTTTAAAATTCACTAAGGATTAGGTCCTTTCAGAGTGTTTAGTATCACTCTGAAATTGGCCACTTTCCTATTATGCACAGTGCGCTAAAAATAGAAAGTGTTTTTTGGAGGGAAACATACAGAATGTTCCATTGTTACTGGGAAATTTTTCTTTCTATCCCCCAGTGGAGGTTGGAAGGAAGTTTTCTTCAGTAGCAGATTAATTTAAAGTCTTCTCCGCTAATTGTTATACGGTTGTTACGGACAGATGAGTGCTTAATTTTGAGGCAAAGTAGTGAAATGTTTTTCATGTTATCAAGAAAAAAATCGACTGGTTTTGAGGCAAAGTAGTGAAATGTTTTTCATGTTATCAAGAAAAAATTCGACTGGTTTTGAGTCTACCTTCTATGCTGGACCACATCCACACATAGCACGAAATAAGTCAGGTTCTTTACAGATGGTATTTTGATAGATGCTGGATTGTGTCTGTGCCATATTTGTGCCCACTCTTTTAAGAACGATGTAGCATTATCATTTGGATAAATTGTGATTTGACAACTGATTTCAATAAAACATTTGCTTCACTTAGATTTGTTGGATTTATTAGATAATAGGAAGCCTGGGACATATGTTTACTGCATTCTAAAAGCAGAGAAGCTAGAAGTTTCTAATGTAGTCACTACACGATGTCACCACTTTACACCAGTTTGAGTTGGGGATCAGAGGAAGTCAAAGGCAGAGGGGGATCCGCTGAAATAAACCAGGAGCTTTTTAGATTGACGGTACTGAAACAATGCTACCATCTGGTGGTGCCTTCCTGAAAAAGTCAGTTTTCTTTATTAATATCTGTTAATGACAAATGTCTCTAGAATGACATTTTAAGAAGGCTTATTGGTAAAAATGCCTTACCTAACAGGTGATCTTGGAAAAAATTTTTTAAGTGTCAGAATGATTTCTGATTCACGCTGATACCCAAAGGATTCTGTCAGACAGGCGCCACACAAAGGACAGTCCCCCATCTACCTGAAAGTCCCACTTTTTCATGGGTAGCACTGGCCTGGTGTGCGCACTTCTTAAATTGTCCTCACAGTCAGTACTCCAGTTTGAGAACTTAAATTTCAACTGCCAATTAGATTACGTTGAAGTATAACATTCTAGCAAAACTAGAACAGTCTTTTAGCAGAAAGACAGTTGGCTGTCAAAACTGGAAAGTAGTTTCTCATAAACCAACAGACCTGATTACGATAAAAAATTGGCCATTATTAGAAAGACCCCCTCATGGTAAGAGCATATGGTAGTTGGAAAACATTTAGTATCTTGTAGTTGGAAAACAGTATCTTTTTGGGAGTTTTTCACACATATAATAGCCACTTACTTGTGCTTAATTACTAAACTTTAAAATCCCCAAATTAAAAAAAACACCCTCGGATCTAAAGATATTTCTTTCGCCAACTTGATACTTTAAAAAAATCCGAATGCTGGTGTCAATTTTTGAAGATCAACTGAAATTTGGAGATGGTAGCAGTTTTTAAGGAGTTCATTACACTTCTAAATATCAACTAACTTATTTCTACGGCAGGAAGAAACTTCGTGCTATTTTGAACAGATTAAAGATTTGTGTAGTTTGTGGTAATCATTTTTGGAGGGTTTAAATTCCATCCTGCCACTTCATCCCATCTGTATTTGGTCTTGTCTCAAGACACGTGGCCAGGTCATTCTGGCCATCACGATTGGTTTTCCAGTAGTGGTTGCTTCATGATTGTGCCCTTGATGTGCCCTGGATTACTTCCGTACAAGCTCTGGACCTATGTCCATTAAGCATCATTGTTTTATTAACAGGAGGAATGCTATTAACAGTAGCATGAAATACAATTCTGTATTATAACTCTAAAGCGGCTGTTAATTTGTGAAGTACATAATAATCAAATGCAAACTGCAGAAGTTGGAGCAAGTGCCTAAACTTTGCTATTTTTGGCATTACTGTGGAGCCATGTTCAATAGAAAGCAACGCAAGACTTGTAAACTCTCGCCATTTCTTGTAATCGAAGAATATAAAATGTTCCCCCTCAGGTTCTTTTGCTAATGGTACACCCGAGTTGCCTCTCTCTGTCACACAGATACTTTTTTCCGGTATTTTCCTTTGATGTTTGGAACTACAGGTAGTGAAGGGCTGGAAATTTTAGCTTTTCAGTGTAAGCTTCAAGCTTAGCAGTTTCCTTTTTAATCTGAGACAGTATTTGATTCCTAGTTCTGTTTGGGGGGTAAATTTTCATTTATCTAAATAAAATGCAACCTAATTAAATGCCATGGATTTTCTTTCTATAATTGCACCATAATTCAGTTTTGATTGCTCTTAACTGTTATGAGATCCATCACACATTTCACTTCTACTTTTAACTACTTAATCATCCTTTGAGACACTGGCCACAAAGCTTCGTGGGAGTTTGGAATGTATCTGGGATTCTGTGAGTGCACAGAAGTCTCTTCTTCACCTTTTTGGGTCAGGGCCCCTTTAATTAGACTCTCATTAAAGCTCTGGCTCACCTCCAACTCCCTAAAATGAACACAGTTTCAGGTCGTTTTTGGATAGCCACACTCTGAAATCCCAACGGTAACCAGAACCAGAGTTAGAAACCCCTCATCCAACTGCAAGAAAGGAAATGGACACAGTCCAAGGATTCCCAGGAAGAAGTTGGCACCTGAACGTGACCAATGTCACGTGACTTCATTTGTAATGTGATGCTGGAGATGAATCTGATGGATAGCCTGGCACAATTTTTGTGCAAATGCAAGTTTTCTCCTCACCACCAAATTCCTTACCATCTCTTACAATTAGGAAAATGACCTGGCTCTCCTTTTATAAATAAGGAAGTTGAGATATAGATCACCAGCCCTTATGCGATAGCACAGGTTTTAGCTAAGGTGACCAGGACGTGGGGGTGGCATGGTGGTGAAGATAAAGATAATCATGACTTTTTTTTTTTTTTAGTGCTGTCACAGCTTAGAAATCAACCCCCTTTTTTGATATTTAAATATAACAGGCCATCTGTACAGTATCCTACACTTAGGACTGAGGTAATCTCATGACTTTGCGTATTCTCCCATTTCTTGTTGACATGAAAAATTTTAACACAAGAGAAGTATAACATGTAACTTAAGAGAAGCTTCCTTATAGATAGTACTCATATTTGGAGACCAGAGGTAGAGTAACATTTCATAAATGATGAAACTAGGACCCAAGGTGTTATTTTCCCACAACAGGATATTGAGTGCTAAGTCCTAGCTCTAACTCACCCCTGTGCGTTTTCTTGTTTGTTCTAATAATCCCAAATAACTTGGTATAATTGTGAGCACAACGACAATCCTTTAAATTAGGCCAATTTAAAAACCACATTGTGGGGCTTCCCTGGTGGCGCAGTGGTTGAGAGTCCGCCTGCCGATGCAGGGGACGCGGGTTCGTGCCCCGGTCCGGGAGGATCCCACATGCCGCGGAGCGGCTGGGCCCGTGAGCCATGGCCGCTGAGCCTGCGCGTCCGGAGCCTGTGCTCCGCAAAAGAGAGGCCACAGCAGTGAGAGGCCCGTGTACCCAACCCCCCGAAAAAAACAACAAAAAACCCCACATTGTGCTTGATGCTACTTAACCACTGTCAGCCTCAGGAGCTCACCTGATTCCTGGAAAAGCAGGTGGCGTTGCCTCTAGGACTTGAGACCTGGATACAATTAGGGTTCTTTGTAAAGGCCTTTTGGAAAGGGTACTACAGTGTTGGCCAGCGGGCCATTTTAAGGAGTGGGGTTTATCCTAAGATATCATTAGCAGAGAAATGATGCTATCCTTCTGCCATTCCCAAGGCAGTGTTAGCGGTTGTGATTCTGCCCCACTCCCCTGTAGAGTTTTTGCTTATCGCAATGGCTAGGGTATTACTGAATTTTAATGAGTTGGGACCAAACGCTTGTGATGCTGCAAGGTCCAGAACAGCCCTTCTTAAAAAGAGAGTTTCTACCTAAAATGCCAAGTATTCTAGAGAATTGCTTCTAGAGAATTAAAGACCAGAGGTTGGGAGGAGACTAGCTAACATGTTACTATAATAACCTAGCAAGAGCTGAAAATGGCCTATATTAAAGTAGCGACACTTTGGCTGGAGGGGTGTTAGGGGGTCGACAGATGTTAGGAGGTGGCCTCAGGGCAGGATACCTGATTATTTGTCATAGGAACAGCTTGGCCTGAAGAATGAAGTTTCCGGGGAATTGCCTGGTGGTCCAGTGGTTAAGACTCGGCGCTTTCACTGCAGGAGCCTGGGTTCAATCCCTGGTTGGGGAACTAAGATCCTGCAAGCCACGAGGTGCAGCCAAAAACCCAAAATAAACAACCAACCCCCACCCCTCGCCCCAACACACACACCGCCGCCCCCCGAGCAATAAAATGACAAACTTTTTTTTTTTTTTTAATGAAGTTTCTATGTTGACAGCCTGGATACGGAGCCATGTACGACATGGGTAGAGGTAGGTGATGATATTTGTTTGGGTACTGTTCAATTTGAGAGGCCTGTGAGATCCCCAAGGGAAAATGCAGGACCAGTAGCTGGCTATATGGGTCTTATAAACAGAAATGGGTTCAGCACAGAGACATCAATGGCTCTTCTGTCCTCTCTAAGTCCTTGGAGACACAGAGCGGGAGATAACCTACACAGATCCCTACGACGTTTCCTAAAAGCTCATGCACCAACATTGGTGACTAAGAAAGGTGAGGCTGTTGCATTCACTTACCCTGTCACAGCCGTTTCCTCATTTCAGAATGCATGACAAGGTGCTTCACAAGATTTTCCTCTTGTGAAGGTGCTTGACAAAGTAAAAAGCAAAATCCACCATAGTACATTAATATTAGTAATTAGAGAAGTTTTAGTAGAACCACCCATTAGAAGCAACCTGATGACTGTTGTGCCCTTGAGTATTTTGGAAGACTCAGAATAATGAAGTATTCATTTAGAATAATGAATCATTCTAAAAATATCATAAACATCTTTTTCAGACATGCTCTCTTTGTGTGTCATCTGCATTTCTTATCTTTCCTCCTCTCCTTGTTGCCTTTTCAGCTTTTGTGGCCTGCTGGCACATCTTCCCAGGGAGACTGGGGTGGGGGGCATGCAACATGGGGTGGGGGGCATGCAACGTGGGGTAGGGGACTCTGGCTGGGAGGGGACCAAACCTGCAGTCTCTTCCCGGTCACTCCCGGGACTCCCTAGACCATGCATCCTCCTGGCGCCCAGTTCTCTCTGGCTGGCTACCTTGTGACCTTTGTCTGCTTCTGGGCATCTTAATCTAAATGGAAAGATAAAAGGACTCTTTAGTCTTTTTTCTTTTGCTAATCAAAAAAAATTATAGAAATGAATTTAAATGACTAACGGCAAGGAAGGGTTTCCTAGGCAGAGTAATGATAGCAGAAAGAGTCCTGGATTGGGAGACGTGGACTCTGTAATTACCACCATTTTGTTTCCTCATCCAGATCCTTGCATCTCTTAGAGTAAGGAGGATGGTCTAGGTGACCTCCTCAAAAGCTAGTTAGGGTATTTGGTTACTATGGCTATGATCTTTTCTGTGCTCAGAGATTACAAAGGCATTTAGAATGAGAACAGGGAGGTTTAAAATAAATTCTAGGGCCTCTCAAACATGCATTTTTAAGGGTTCATGCACCAATCTGTACGTTGCACACATCTCATTAAGGAGCACTTTGCTTCAAAGAGAGAAGCATGCTAGAAATGGCACAGACCCCTTTCTGGCCCTTTATTAGCTCCCCTGGTTACTTATTTATTTATTTTGGCTGCGCCGGGTCTTAGTTGCAGCATGCAGGATCTTTAGTTGTGGCACGCAGACTTCTTAGTTGCGGCATGTGAACTCTTAGTTGCAGCACGCATGCGGGATCTAGTTCCTTGACCAGGGATCGCACCTGGACCCCCTGTATTGGGAGCGTGGAGTCTTACCCACTGGCCCACCAGGGAAGTCCCTCCCCTGGTTATTTCAATTCTGAGAAGAAAGTAGAACCAAGAAAAGGCAGTAATACTACAACACAAATTGTATAGCGATGCTGTTGTTCTCAAAGTGTTGCTTCTGGCATCATCATCTCCATCATCATCTTTTGGGAACCTGTTTAAAGCGCAAATTCTTCAGCCCCACCCTGGACCGACTGAATCAGATACTCTGCAGTCTGTTTTATCGAGCCCTCCAGAAGATTCTGATGTGCTGAAGTTTTAGGACTACTGTAGTAAAGGCAATAAAACAGAATTAAGTTAATCGCTTCAATAGCAGAATGAATAGGTTAACAGGTGGAAAAGGTTTCCCCTTCCAGATTCCCACCCCTCTCCTGACATACCTTCCCCCCAGTTGCTTCTAGACCACAGAAATATTTGCACATTGGGGAATATAGCATCTGAGCCACATGGGAGTTTGAATCCTGTCTGGGTGACCTCAGAAAAGTTCGTTAACTTCTTTGGGCCTCAATTCCCTCAACTGTAAACATGGGACACATGTCTGACAGTATTGTTGGGAGGAGCACACGTCTGACAGTATTGTTGGGAGGAGCACACAGACACCCTATAAAGGATCTGGCTTCCGCAACAGCTCAGTGCTTTGTGACCAGCTAGAGGGGTGGGATAGGAAGGGTGGGAGGGAGGGAGACCCAAGAGGGAAGAGATACCGGGATATATGTATATGTATAACGGATTCACTTTGTTATAAAGCAGAAACTAACACACCATTGTAAAGCAATTATACTCCAATAAAGATGTTAAAAAAATAAAAATAAAAAGAAGGATCTTGCTTCCCCAGGTTCAGCCCTTCAGTTTGTAATGCCTTCTTCATAAGGATCGATCTTCACAACAACCAGGGAATTTAGGTAGGGTAGGTTTTGAATATTTTCCAGAGAATAGCACAAGCTTGAGTCAAAAATTTAATAACTATTCCTTATGTTAAAAAATATTTTGGGAATTCCCTGGTGGTCCAGTGGTTAGGACTCTGCACTTCCACGGCAGGGGGCCGGGGTTCGATCCCTGGTGGGGGAACTAAGATCCGGCATGCCGCACAAGGCGCCAAAAAAAAAAATTTCTTTTTTGATCTGCCTGAGGAGAATGAAGCCACAATATCATTTCATCCTGATCCATTTTTTTCCCACACTGAGATTCTCAGTCTCATTTTTATTTATTTATTTATTTTTAATTTAAAAAAATATTTTATTTTTGGCTGCATTGCGTCTTTGGTTGCTGTGCGCGGCCTTTCTCTAGTTGCGGCGAGCAGGGGCTACTCTTCTTGCGGTGCCTGGGCTTCTCATCGCGGTGGCTTCTCTTGTTGCGGAGCACGGGCTCTAGGCGCGGGGGCTTCAGTAGCTGTGGTGCGTGGGCTTCAATAGTTGTGGCTTGTGGGCTCTAGAGCGCAGGCTCAAGTTGTGGCGCGCGGGCTTAGTTACTCCGTGGCATGTGGGATCTTCCTGGACCAGGGCTCGAACCCGTGTCCCCTGTATTGGCAGGCGTATTCTTAACCACTGCACCACCAGGGAAGCCCCTAGTCTTTCTTTTATTTAGAGAGCTATTACACAGTTTAGTGATTATCACAGTTTAGTGATAGTTTTCCAGTTGTGTTTTACGAGCTAGTTCTAGAAAAAGGAGTTTCATTGATCATATCTTAAGATAATTAGTTTTTTATTTACTTAAGGATTTCCAAGCCTAAATCTTGCTTACCCGCAAGTGATATATAGCAATAATTTGTTCTAGACCAAAATGGAGGACTAAACCAAAGCAAAAATTGTCATAAAAATGCAAAGTCAACCCGAAGAGCAAGTTAAATTTCATTACAATAAACTACTCACTGTACACATACTTTTGTCTTAGAATTCACTCCTAGTGAATTAGTACGAGAGGGCTCCCCCTCGCCCATCTCAATTCCTAGCCAAATTTCAGGAGGTACCACGCACATACCATCCTCCACAATCATCCTTCTAAGTGCCTATATGTTTTTTTTTTTTTTTTTTTTTTCGGTACGCGGGCCTCTCACTGTTGTGGCCTCTCCCGTGGCGGAGCACAGGCTCCGGACGCGCAGGCTCAGCGGCCATGGCTCACGGGCCCAGCCGCTACGCAGCACGTGGGATCTTCCCGCACCAGGGCACGAACCCGCGTCCCCTGCATTGGCAGGCGGATTCCCAACCACTGCACCACCACGGAAGCCCCCTGTATCTTTTTAAACGAAGCAATTTAGTATTTTACCTGAAACGCATGACTGAGGTCTGACGTTTTGAACTAGAAATGTTTATTTTGGATGTCTCAGCTCTTCCCCTCTCTTGCAAGGTGAAACTACAAAAAAGAATGGTGGCTAGTTCTTATGACTTTAACAAGGAGGTTTGGGGTCCACTCTACTCTGCATTCTTCTATCATTATCCAAGCTACCTTGTTTATTTATTTTTCAGCTTTATTGAAGAATAATTGATAAATATATTTTAATGGAATGCTTTCTTCCTATTAAAGCCATATTTCCTATGGTAAAATAAAATCCTACAGTTCTTTATGAATCTATCATTTAGCAACATCTGTTGAATGAGTCGTTTATTGTTTTCCCTAAGAAAGGAAAAGTAATAGAACCAGTGGGGTTAATAAGGGCTAAAGCATGGAGGATGACAGCTCAAAGTAATTCTAAAGCTTAGGTGTTCAGATTGCTCTTAATGAAACAGGAGGAAAGCGGGAAGGGCACAACGTTTAAAAGAATGCCATAGCCATAGGACATGACAAAAACTGGTTAGAAGAAACTGGGTCCAAGATGGCAGAAGATTTGACTTCCAGAGGACTTTGTACCTCATTATACGCTCATTGTAATACATTAGCATATGCTAAATGACACACCCACCAACGCCATGACAGTTTTGAGGCCAACCATAAAAGGCCAAAAAGTGGGCGATGGCCCATTCATGGAATCTCCGCCCCTTCCCCCAAATAATTGGAATAATCCTCCCACTCATTAGCCTATAAAATTACCCAGCCCATAAAAATTGACGACGTTGTATTTCAGGGCCCTCTTGCCTTCTGAGTTGGCCCACACTCTGTCTGTGGAGTGTGTTTCTCTAAATAAATCCACTTCTTATCTGTAACTCTGTCTCTCATTGAATTCTTTCTGCGAGGAGACGTCAAGAAGCTCAAAATCACCAGGAACAATACCATCAACTGAAATGTCCAAAGCTTATTTAAACTGGTACCATCAAAAACTCAGAATAAATTATTAGTTTATAACCTCTTGGGATTAAATAGGTACCGAGTATCTCAGGGTAGGGTGGGCTTCCTTATCTGTACTCAGCTTTTGGTTTGGGGAGGCAACTGGCATTGTCCAGGTCTGTCACATGGAGGAGGTGGCCGCAAGCTGCTAAGAGCCCCTGCACCCCAGCATGAGTAGGTGAACACAACACCTACCCTTCCTTCTTCATCAGGGTGCAGGCACTCACCCCTCTCTCTTCATCCACCAGATCCTTTGTGATTCCCATGACTTTCTGGTCTTCAAGACCCCCTGTCTGCCTGAAGGGCTGTGGAGGCACACCTTGATTATCCCTTTCAGATATTCAGAGGAGTTAACTAGGCACAAGACTCTCGTCTAAGTTGGGAGATGTGAATATACAGTAGTACCCTTATCCGAGGTTTCACTTTCTGCCGTCAACTTCCATCTGAATAAATGGAAAATTCCAGAAATAAACAATTTATAAGTTTTAAATTGTGGCCGTCTGAGTAGCAGGATGAAATACTGTGCCGCCAACTCCATCTCCATTGACTCCATCTGGGACGTCAATCACCCCTTTGCCTAGCATATCCCGCCTGTTAGTCACTTAACGTCTGCGTTATCAAATCGACTGTCAGGGTATTGCGGTGCTTGTGTTCAAATAACTCTTATTTTACTAAAAATGGCCCCAAAACGCAAAAGCAGTGATGCTGGCAATTTAGATATTCTCTTACTGTGTCTAATTTGTAAATTAAACTTAAGTATGTATGTGTAGGAAAAAACATAGGGTATATGGGGTTTGGTACTGTCTACAGTTTCAGGTTCTTGGAACGTATCCCCTGAAGATAAGTGGAGACTACTGTAGTTTTTTTTTAAAAAGATGAAATTGGTAGAAACCTCTTAATATTTAATAATCTAGGTTTATATAGCCTGTATTCGTGTCATCTTTAGGCAAACACCTTAGCCTCTTTTTTACCTCCTTGTAAAAAAAAGTTGGATAAGACAATATCTAGACCCATTCGTGGTCAAATCCTGATTCTTCATAGCATCTTCTTATATTGTTGACTCGTTTGATTCTCACAGTCTTATGATCCAATGCAGTTATTGTCTTCATTTTACAAATAGAGACAGTACCACTCTGGGTAGGGGAATTGCCCAAAGTTCAACAGATAGAGAGAGGAGGAGACATAGCAAGAAATTGACTCTTGGGGCAATGCTCTCTACTTGGCCTTCCTGCATCTTTTTGGGTAGACAAACTAATGCATAGATAAAATCATGTACCCATTTAGTCAAATGTTTATTCAATGAAAGTATGTATAAAAACTTACAAATCTGAGAACTCAACTATACATGAAATAGGATGACGGGATATTCAGTTTTTAACATATACGTACAGCACAGTTATTAACTGTTCTTCCCTTTCCCCTTCGGTCCTTATTTCTGGCTCCTGTTTTATCCTGTGAGACCATTCTGTTACTGGCCTAAAGGAAGATTAATGGACGACTTTTACTGCTTTCAGGCCGATGGAGGAAATTTCAGTGTTTAAAAAAAAAAAACTGGAGACTAAACATCAAAATTAAGTTTTTTCCGAAACAGCAGTTAAGTGTTTTGTCCTGATTTCTCTTTGCCATTTTTGATGCTTCAATGAATGTTGCCAGTAAACTATTAGCAGTAACATTTAAAGTTATTGAAGTTGCTACATCTGCTCACAAGTTTCCCTGTAAGATGCATATTCCTGTATCCTTTTCCCCACATACACACACTGATTTAAAAGCAGCTGACTGGTGCTAAAAACAAATTTACCACTGGCAACTGCTAGAATGGCATGTTGTTTTCTATTCAGAAAGACAATCTATAGAACAGTACTTTCAAATCTGGTTTTTAAAACAACTGACAAATTTGTCAGAAACTAAAACACAGTATTTTGTTGTTGTTCAACTTTGAAAGAAGCCAGCAATTAGATAAGGCATTTGCATTAATTCACCTGTTTACATCAAGTATCCACACATTTTCTCTTCCAGACATGCAAACTCACAGCTTGTCACGTTTTATCCAAAAATTAAGATTGCCATCACATTATTACTTTTTCTCTTTTGTGTTTTGTTCAAGTAGATTTCTTGACTAATAATTTTTCTTAACTGGACATAATCTCAAAGGATGCATTCTGAAATAAGACCTCTGGAGGATAAATACTAAGTACGTTTTCTTGGATTTAAAGTTTCCCCACGCCTCTAGATTTTGCATAGTACAGAGCCCCACTGTATCTCTAGGCAGCATGCTGTATTTTCAGACATTGTCTTTCTGAGAAGGAAGACTTATTACCCAGGGAAAGTCATAATTTTAGCTTACCAAATTGCATTCGAATTGTTTTGTTTTGTTATATACCCTTCATTAGTTCCAATCATCCAAAACTTCTTGAAGTCTATTTGAGCTTGTAAGTACTACTGACCATTATCTTTCCAATATCCCCTGAATTAAAGTAAATATGTTCCAGGTTTATAATGCACAAAGCCTTTACGGAGGAGGGGGGGCTGGGGACGGGGCAGGGGGAGGGGGAGGGAGGGAGTGGGGACCTGTTTGTATCATGCCATGGAGAACAAGAGTTCTGACTTGGGGGAAGGGAAGGAAGATAGTCTTTGTAAAAAATGACAGTTTTTTAAAAAGATAAGTAACATTCAGTCTAATAACACTGTTTCCTGCTCCTTTTTGATGGAAGCTAACACTGGGCGGTCGGGCTCCGTCACTTCAGAGTCCCCACTGCCCAGGAGAATGGACCGCCCCTCGTCTAGGGCGAAAACGTCTGAGTTCTGGTTTTGGCATGAATGTTTAACAACCTCATTGGGAGTTGAGAACGTTTTGTCACACAGGTTGCATTTGTAGGGTTTGTTCGTCTGTACCAACATGTTGTCCATCTGACTGCCTTCCTCAAAGGTGCAGAGTTCCAGAGTCTGTTTGTCCACCATGGTGTACGTGTCGATGCTCTGGTTGAGGCACACGTGCCGGGCAGCCTGGTTGGCCCTGCAGAAGCTCTTGTCACAAGTGCTGCATTTGAAAGGCTTCCCGGTGTGTATGTACATGTGCTCCCTCCAGTGGCTCTTCTGGATGAACTTGCGACCGCAGATCGTGCACTCGTACTTGCGCCTCTTGACCTCCCTCTCCTGGTCCGCCTGCTCCAGGTTGTCAATGTCCGCGATGTCTGAGGGCGGCGGCGTCTCCGAGTGCGGCTGCCCGTCGATTATGGGCGAGTCCGAGATGTGCCGCAGCTCGCTGTCGCTGATCATCCCCGCTTCAGGCACCTCCATGGCGTCTTTTCCTAGGTCCGCCGTGTTGCTGCAGAGAGACAGGGGCACGCGGCTCTCTCCGGGCTGGCTGGCTGTGAAGGGGACCCCCGTGTGAATCTGGAGGTGCTCCCGCAAACTGCTCCGGAGGGTGAAGCGCCGCCCACACAGGTGGCAGGCGTAGTACTTGGGGAAGCTTCCGTTCCTCTTCATGATGCTCGGCTTGACGTGGGCTATGGTGAGGGGCGCAGGCTGCTCGTCCGAGGAAGAGGCTTCCAGATTGGTCTCCTCCCCGGGGGGCGGGGGAGGAACAGGAGTGGAGACGAGGTCGGGCGACAGTGAGGTCTGCAGCGGGTCTGAGGGGGTCATGTGTGTCCGATTCACCTGGGTCAGGTTCGAGGGCAGCTGGGAGAGCTGGGAGGCCTCAGGCACCTGCTCCTGGCTCATCCTGGACGTCTGTGGCCGTGGCTCTCGGCCAAGTTTTTCCGGCGCTGAAGCAATCTTGGTGGCTTGTCTCAACTGATGATCTGCAATCTGAATGCCATACAAGGAAGACGCCAGCGGAAAAACCTGGTCAGGATGAGAAAAGGCTCCTTGACTGGCCAGGCTGGCCTCCTGGATCAGCGGGTAAGCATGGAGAAACTTGATCCCCTGCTCTAACCGCACAGGGTCGATCAGCTGAGGTGCCATCTTCCCTGTGTACATCAGATGCAGGAGGTAGCTGAAGATGTCGGGCTGGATGTCAGTGGGTTTCAAACGGACACACTCACTGCAAGACACAGGCAAAAAACAAGCCTGTGAGTGAACGTCAATTCATGACTCAAATGACAACATAAAGCCTGGGGGAAAAACCCGGTACTTATAAAGGCAAATGAAACAAGACCATCTCACGTATATCTTACTGTTCATTTCATGAACTAGAATACTGGAGCCTATATAATTTAACTCTAATCCTATTAAGAACAGAGAGAAATACAATAAGGATATTTTAAAGGACCGAGAAAGGAAAATTCATGTTAAACAAATGTGGTATCTTAACTCATAGACTCTTGAAGCAGTTTTTCTCCTAGTAATCTACGTAAAATTATATCATATATAAAAAACTTTGTGTTTTATGGAGAGGATCCATTGCTTTCTATCTGAGAGTGGCCTGTGACCCAGTAGATGGTTAAGAACCACTGACCTGCAGATCTTTTAGCTAAATGTCTAGGACTCTGTATTGATCCAGGGCCATCCAGAGCTCAGCAGATCTTTCAAGGTAAGAGTCAAACAATATAACATGGAGGAGCTGGACTAGTGCCTAAGAGCAAGACAACAAAAGCGAGAAAAAGGAAAACCTCATTTTACCCCCGCTCTGCAACCCTCTGCTCTCTCCAGCATGAGGATGGGGTGCTGTAGAGCTGGGAAGAACAGGAACGGCAAACCACATTCTAGCTCGAATGGAGTCAGATCACTGCCCCAGCATTGCTAGACTGCATGAAAAGCAGCTCTGGGACAACTCAGTTCCTTAACATATGTAATCATCCTCATTAGAACTGTAGCTGGGATTTTTTTTCTTTTAAATTGTTTCTAATATTCTCCAGTTATCTTTAAAAGAATTAATTAATAATTATTTATTGGCTGCTTTGGGTCTTCATTGCTGCACGTGGGCTTTCTCTAGTTGTGGAGCATGGGCTCTAGGTGCGTGAGCTTCAGTAGTTGCAGCACACGGGCTCAACAGTTGTGGCTTGCAGGCTCTAGAGCGCAGGCTCAGTAGTTGTGGCGCACGGGCTTAGTTGCTCCGCGGCATGTGGGATCTTCCCGGACCTAGGATCGAACCTGTGTCCCCTGCATCGGCAGGCAGATTCTTAACCACTGCGCCACCAGGGATGTCCCTGCAGCTGGGATTTATAGGCATTTCCTCATTTAATTGCCATTAATTCTCATTTTACAGATAAGGAGTTAAGGTTCAAAGGGATTTATACCTTGCTCAATATCAGAGTTAGTAAGCAACGGAACTGGGATTTAAATTTGAGTCTAACTCCTAAGCCAAAGCACCAAGATTCTTTGGAGCATTAAGACAACCCTGTGTAGTAGATGAGGCAGATCTGATTATTCCCATCTGACAGACATGGAAACTGAGGTCCCCCAAAGTTAAATGATTTATCTGAGGTAGCTAAAGCAGTTGTGGCAAAATTGATTTTATAACTTTTAGACTTTAGTGTTTGCATCATCCCAGAAACAGCATTCTGATTCAAGCAACAATAATAAAAAGGTCCCAAGAACTCTCCCTGGGCCCTTAGGGAAACTCTAATGCATCATTATAAATCAGTGAGATATATATCTACATATTATGAGGTATGTGTGCTATCACACACTGAGTGAATATGTTCTATAGACAGTGCATTTTTTTAAAAAAAATTATTTATTTAATTAACTTATTTTTGGCTGTGTTGGGTCTTTGTTGCTGTGCACGGGCTTTTCTCTAGTTGCAGTGAGCGGGGGCTAACTCTTCGTTGTGGTGCGTGGGCTCCTCATTGCGGTGACTTCTCTTGTTGTGGAGCACGGGCTCTAGGCACCCGGGCTTCAGGAGTTGTAGCACGAGGGCTCAGGAGTTGTGGCTCATGAGCTGTAGAGCACAGGCTCAGTAGTTGTGGTGCACGGGCTTAGTTGCTCCACAGCGCGCGGGATCTTCCCGGACCAGGGATCGAACCCGTGTCCCCTGCATTGGCAGGCGGATTCTTAACCACTGCGCCACCAGGGAAGCCCGACAGTGCATTTTTAAACTTTAAAGACACCTTCCTTGAATTCCTTTAGAATTTACAATCATTTTTGATTATACCACTTATTACTATTATGATTTACTATTACTATTAAGCTATTTATCTTATTAACAAATATTTTCCAATACGCTAAAATAGTATCAGTATATTCTGCTCTTCTAAATTTAATATTTTATTCTGTTAAAAAAAGGGGGGAAAGTGACTTTAATAGCAATTTGTGACAAAATAGATTTGGATAATTACTGCATCGCTATCAATGTGTGTATATTTCAACATGACGGCATACAAATAATCATGTGGAAAATGTTTGACTATAAAGTATGGAAGCCAAAGAATAAAGATCAAGCCTAAAAACCAGCACCCCTTTGACCGTAGAAAGAGGAAGAGTTTATGTCACTCTGTTTTTAAAAAAGACACACAGATCATTCATGTCTTTATTGGGTGGGCCTCCCTTTAAGCACAAGGTAAGTGCCAACAATATTATGTGAATACTAGAACATATTTAGATGCTTTAGGGAAATTCAATATTCAAAATAAAGCTGCAGGGATTAGGTGTGGTGAAGGATACTTTCATAATGTAAGCAATCAACTCCAGATTGAAGACTTAACTACTGGGGATCTTTCCAGGGCCAGGCAAAGGCCTAATGAACCGGAAAGCCACAGGCCTTCAGAGATGCAAATCACCCCCAGGAGACCATAGGGCACCTTTTGTTCTGTGGGTAGGAATGCTCCTCCGGGCAGGAGGAGGGGAGAGTGAGCCCCGCTGCCCCCAGGGCAGAGAAGAGGGAAGGGCAGAAATCCAAAGCAGGGCTATATTTTTCAGCATCCATGAGAGGTAAATACAAAGCAGGGCCCCCTTCCAGAAAAACTCTGTTGTAAGTTTTATAATTTCCCCTTATTTGTTATTGTATAGGTTGTCCTCTGTCTACCGACTGTGAATGGAGGTGACTGGACAGTAAACCTCTCAAATTTTAAAGAACTTCATACAGTTTCTGATGGCAGAGAAGGGGTGGGGCTGGGGAGGCCCCGTCCACACTTCAGCCAGGCTTAGAGGGAGAAGGAAGGACCCCAGGGGCCGCAGAGCTAGTGAGGAACCCCCAGGGAGAGGAAAGGGCATGTCCCTGGAGTTTACTGCAAGTGCCCAGGGCTCTGGGAGGTTTCCAGATGCCAATTTATCCTGATTTGTTCCCTTTTTTTTCTTTTCTTAAAGCAGAAGCACATAGACACACTCAAGACACTTCAGAAGTTATTTTAAAAAGCTCCTTAGGGCTTCCCTAGTGGCGCAGTGGTTGGGAGTCCACCTGCTAATGCAGGGGACACGGGTTCAAGCCCTGGTCCGGGAGGGTCTCGCATGCCGCGGAACAACTGGGCCCGGAGCCACAACTACTGAGCGTGCGCTCTAGAGCCCGTGAGCCTGGAGCCCGTGCTCCGCAGCGGGAGAGGCTACCGCGATGAGAGGCCTGCACACTGCAGCGAGGAATGGCCACCTGCTTGCCGCAACTGGAGAGAGCCCGTGCGCAGTAACGAAGACCCAATGCAGTCAAAAAAAAAAAGTTAGCAACCAATTAAAAAAAACCCAAAAAACTCCTTATGTTACGTTCCAGCCATTGCTGTCCTTGACGGCTCTCCCTCCCAGTCAGCCAGACCTCCTGTCGATTCGCTCAAGCTTGCTCTGGGCCACTCTGGTCATTTGCAAGTGCTCTGGGAAGGACACAGCTCTCTACAATATGCTTACACCTAAGTGGTTTGATTTGCAGAGGTCTGTTTGACGTAACACTTTTATGGAGGAAAAATATAGTTTTAGCACAGCTACATGCCCTTCCTGTAAACTTTCACAGTCATTTACATTTTCAATCTTTCCTTCACTAGACCCTTCAAGTAAAAGTTGGGCTTAAAGAACTTTGAAAGTAAAGATTTTAAAATAACGTTAGATGTTGTCAGAGGTTGTACTTAGCAAGGCCTGTCTCTGTTTTATTTTTGAGAGCTCCAAGTCTGCAGTGCTACATGATTTAAAACTTTCACTTAGAGAGTGTCCATAAGACAGAGACATCTAGTGCTAACTGCAGACATAAAACACTCTTCTTAAGTGTGAAAAAACTGTATTCTTGGTCTATCTCTACAGTAGCCAGCAGTTAAAAGCATGGCTGTGGTCTTCGCGCAGTATTCTCCTCTCACCAGAGGTGGTCAAGGCCTCAGGCAGCCCAAATGGCACGTGCCAGCCCTGGGGCAATAACACACTGTTGCTGAAACTTGGGGCTCCTCTCTGCACCAACATCACATTCCTTTGTTAGAAAGGTATTTGCTTACTGTTCTACACTTAAGTTTCCTGCATCTATTTAAAACTCATTACATTATATTCTTTTATTCCTCAAAATGAAACCCTGTCCCTTTGCAAGACAATTTAATTCACTGCGTAGAGACTTCCAGTGCCTATTAGCTGTGATGTCTCTGACAATGAAGGAAACGGAAGCATCTTTAGTGTCCCAAGATAAAGCAAGCTCCGCCTGCCATTAATCCTACTAATCCCCCATTCTGCTCCTCTAGACATTTATCAAGTGTCTATTATGTACAAATCCCCGAACTATTGGCTGCAAATCTTCAAAAACATTTGTAAAACCCAGTCTTTGCCCTCAAGCATCTTACAAATGAGGAGGGGCGGTAAGTAAGTACGCAAATAACAACAACAAAGGGAAAATATGTTGCTCTTACAAAATGGCATAAATAAAGTGCTATTGAGAGAGGAAGAGACTGCTTTTGATCATTTCGGCTCACTTGACTGTTGCGGGGGCGGAGGTCACGGAAGAGGTGATGTGTAAACTAGAACTCAGGGAGTGGGCAGAAGGCCAGCAAAGCGTGGTCCAGGTGGGCGTGCGGTCGGGAGACAGGCTGGAAGGAGGTCAGGCTTCATGCCTGCAGGGCCTTGAAAGACAGAATGAGGAATCTGTGTGCTATTTTGATGTGTGATGGGTGTCCTCTTGGTTTCCAATCAAAGGAGTAACACGATCTGGTAGGTTTCGGATCAAAGGCACACTCCAATCAAAGCAATGCTTAGGAATATTAATCTGACAGTAACGTGGAAAATGATTAGGAAATAGAAGTGAGAAGGGAAGGAAAGAACTAATGTGAGAGGTAATTATGAAGAAAACATGATTTGGGCACCGACAGGATACGATTTTAGAGAGATTTTTAGTATGGCTTACTTGAAGATAAAAAAATAGGGAAGTCAGAAGGGACTTCAGGGAAGACTTAATTCAGTTTTAGGCATGCAAAATGAGATAAAAGAGGATATTCAATTCTAGATGTCCAGCAGGCAGCCTGTGGCCTTGGGAAATAGAGTTCTGGAGACAGAGAAAGATCAAGCCCAGAGCTGTCAACGGGTTTCCAGCAGAGGCAAGACCCAGGAAAAGATGAGCGCCCATCAGGAGAGGCAGAGAGAAAGCAGCGTGGAGACCCCACTCACCAAAACTGCAGGAGGCGCCTGTGGAGAAGGCAGAAAAACAAGGGGGATTCAGAGTCATCAAAATGCAGGTGACAGCCCTTCAGAAGGAAGAAAACAGTCGCAAAGGCTGCAGAGGTCAGGGACGACAGAGACTGGGAAGAGGCAGTGATTCTGATGAAGAAGCGGCCTTGGAAAAATGATGCCAGTGGAGCGATGGGTGGAAACCACAGGGCCAACAGAGAGGAAGAGTGTGGGATGAGGAGAGAAGCGAGGCCATCGGTCATCCTTTGTAGAACTTTCACAGTGAAACAAAGGAAAAGCAGCACCATCACGCAGGTAGACAGCCGTGCCACGGAAGGGCTGAGCCTCCACAGGCTTGGGGATGGCAATGCGGGTACAAGTATAAAATGGAAAGTACAGAATGAAAACTACAGGGTAGGATCTGGGAGCATAAGGGCAGGAGGAAGATTGCTTTCCTTAGACAACCAGGGGCCCTTTTCCCCAAGACAGAGAGATGGGAAGAAAAAAAACTGTGCAAAGATAAGGAGACTGAGACATTTTAAGAGAGAAAAGAAGGAAATTGTGGGAATTCAGGCCGCCAAGCTTCTCATTAGGAGACAAGGATAAATACTCAAAGCCTGGGGGAGAGCCGGGACAGGGCCGGAGGAGTGAGAGGAAGCTGCCTTCGTAGTGGACCCGACCCTGCCGATCCTGACTGTGTAGGTGACCCCCAGCGTGGCTACTCGGAGGTGGAGGGGCTGCTCGGGGCAAGCGAGGTGATGAGGGACTGGAACCTGGGGAGAGGCGGCGAGACCCCCGGTGGTGATGAGGGCGAAGCGCATGTTCACGGGAAAGAGGGCCACGGAAGTTCAGAGTCTACAGTCATTAGATTATTATCAACCACGTTAGTTACCTGGTCTGATGGACAAACAACATCTTAAAGTAATTGGAGAATGAAGCAAGAACTGATTTGTGTGCCTTGAAGTACACATCGCCGATGGCAACCGTGCAGTCACACAGGAAACCAAACTCTCGCTGAGCGTTTAACTGTTGCAGAAGAATAAGTCCATGGTTGGCCAAATCCATTTTTTAAAAAATCTGCAAAGCAAACAATTTTGTTTTAAGAAAGATGATTCACAAATAAGTAGTGTCTTTATAGTCACCAACAGTAATGGTCACGGCTAATATGTCAGGCACTGCTAGAAACGTTACATAAATTCACTCAGTCTTCACAACAGCCCTGTGACGTAGTTCTGTTGTTACGCCCATTTTACAGAGGATGAAATTTATGGTGAATTCGGGGACTGCGTGCTTTGCCCAAGTTTATACAGATGGTAAGTGGAGGAACCAGGAAATGGGCCTGAGCAGTCAGCCCGCCAGACAGCAAACATTCCTGGATCTTTTGTCTTTGAGTTTAAGATTCCAAACGCAAATTCTAATGATCCATCAGAAGTTGTCCAACCTTCCAGAAAGACAAGTAAATTAAGGTGCTGGGGTGTGGCCACAGCAGGGTAGGGCCAAGATCTCACCAAGTCTGGACAATCCTCCAGCTCCTGCCGTGTGGACAGGGCTGCAGCTGGCAGGGCTATAATAACCCCACACGGTTACTCCTCAAGGGCAAGGGCTCAGGAATGGTCCTCTTCTCCATCTTTTGTGGAGGAGGAAATGGGCTTCGAGAGGTGCAAGTGGTTAGCCTGGTCCATCTGGCCAGAAGGTGGGGGGAGTCAAAATTTAAATCTGAATGTTCTGACTCCAAGGTTCTAACCTCTTTAATTCCTCATACTTCACTCCAGCAAACCACATGGCCTCAATCTATTTGTAGTAGGGGAACTGCCTCTGGGGGAGCCGGTGTATCAAATCCTGATGTGTTCCTTCCCACAGGCAAACAGCATTTATAAAAGCCCAGCACACAAATATCAGCATTATACTCAACAGTGTACTTAATGGGGAGAAAGAGTGAATGCTTTCTCCTTAAGACTGAGAACAATGCAAGGATGTCCATTCTCACTATTCAATATAGTACTGGATATTCTAGTTAGAGCAATAAAGCAAGAAAGGAAATAAAAGGCATACTGACAGGAAAGGAAGAAATAAAACTGTCCCTATTTGCGGATGACATGACTTTTATATACACAGAAAATCCCAAGGTATCTACAAAACCTCCTGGAATTATTAAATGACTTTGGCCATGCCACAGGATACAAGATAAACATATAAAAACCAATTGTAGGGCTTCCATGGTGGTGCAGTGGTTAAGACTCCACCTGCCAACGCAGGGGACACAGGTTCGACCCCTGGTCCGGGAAGATCCCACATGCCGTGCAGCAGCAAAGACCCAATGCAGCCAAAAACAAACCCAATTGTAATTCTATATACTAACACTGAACACGTGGATACTGAAATTAGAAATAGATCATTTATAATCATACAAAAAATGAAATACATAGATGTAAATCTAACAAAACACGTATAGGACTTGTATACTGAAAACTACAAAATGCTGGTGAAAGAAATCAAAGAAGATCTAAATAAATGAAGAGACATACTGTATTTATGTTTAGGAACACATAATATAAATCAATTTTTTCTAAATTGATATATGGGTTTGATATAATTCTTTTCAAAATCCCAGCAAGATTTTCTTTGTAGATACAGACGAGAATATTCTAAAATGTTTATGCAAAGGCAAAGAAACTAGCATAGCTAAAACAGTTCTTAAAAAGAGTAATAAAGCGGGAGGAATCAGTCTATCCAATTTCGAGATGTATTATATAGCTACAGTATTCAAGGCCTTATGGTACTGACGGAGGGATAAACACACAGATCAATGGAACAGAATAGAGAAACCCACATAATTATGTACAGTAGATTTTTGACAAAGGCACAAAAATAATTCAGTGGAGAAAGAACAGTTTTCAACAAATGGTGCTGGATCAACTGGACTTCCATAGACAAAAAAAAAAAAAAAGGAAAAGGAAAAGGAAAAAAGAAAAGGAAAAGAACTTTGATCTTTAAGTCTCATATCTTACATAAAAATTAACTCAAAATGCATCACAGACTTAAATGTAGAACACCAAAACTATAATTTTTGGGGAAAAAAAATGGGATAAAATCTTAGAGAATCTAGGATTCATCCAAAGTACAAACCATAAAAGGAGAAATTGATAAATTGTACTTCATAAAAATTAAAAACTTTTGTTCTGAGGAAGACGCTGGTAAGAGGATGAAAAGACAAGCTAAAAAGTAGGAGAAAAAAATGTGATAAAGGACTAGTATCTAGAATATATAAAGAATTCTCAAAAGTCAACAGTACAAAAACAATCGGATTAGAAACCTAATGGGCAAAATACTTGAAGTGAGGATATGCAGATGGCAAACAAACACATGAAAAGACAGTTCAATAGCGATTAGGGAAAAGCAGATTAAAACCACGGTGAGATTCACCACATGCCTAGCAGGGTGGCCAAATATAAAAGAACAACAATCAAGTGCTGGCAAGGATGTGGAGAAATGGACTGCTCATGCCATTGCTGGTGGGAAGGTGAAACGGTGCAGGCGCTCTGGAAAAGTAAGCAGTTTCTTTAAAAATTAAATATGTAACTACCATACTACCCAGCAATTGCACACATGGACGTTTATCCCAGAGAAATGAAAACTTAGGTTCACACAAAAATCTGCACCTGTGTATCCACAGCAGCTTTACTCCTCAGTTAAAAACCAGAAGTGACCCAGATGCCCTTCGATGGCTGAACAGTTAAAACAATGTGGTATGCCCAAACCACAGGAAACTACTCAGCCTTAAGACGAAATGAACTACAGAAACAGGCAACAACCTGGGTGAATTATGTCCCCAAAGGTTACATACTGTATGATTCCATTTACATAACATTCTTGAAAATTACGGAAGTAGAGAACAGATTAGTGGTGGAGGGGCGAGGGGAGAGGAGGGCAATGATGCTTGGCTGTAGAAGGGCAACAGGAGGGAGCCCTGTGGTGACAGAAATGTTCTGCAGCTCAACGGTGTCAATGTCAATACCCTGGTTGTGATGGAGCAGAATTTTGCAAGATGTTTCCATTAGAGGAAACTGGGTAAAGGGCACATGAGATCTTTCTGTATTATTTCTTGTAAATCTACAGTTATCTCAAGATAAAAAGTTAAAAAAGGAAGGCCCATCACACATTAATTAATTAGATTAAAAATGGATAACCACGATGCTTAACTTCAGAATCAGGGAAGCGACTGTGGAGAAAGCATTACCAGTAAGCTTAAAAACAAATATAGAAACAGAAACACATCGATTCTTACTCAGCTGGTGCTCAACGCCTCACCCTCTTTCCTGTTCTAGGGTTAGGGTTAGGTTCTGGGGATGATCTGGCAGATACAGAAATTGACAAGTGTGCCCTAAAATAAATGAACAAAGTGGAATGATTCTTTAAGAGACTGATCTGGTCACAGAGCAAGACTCCAGAATGTCAAGTATCGTGTTTTCTACCAAGAGCTATATATCCAAGCATGAGGGGCAGGAAAGCCATCCCTGTTTGCAGGAGTTTGAGTGTGAAGAGACCTGGACTGTAGTCTTGCTTGCAGGTGAACATCAGTGGCGTGGATTGGGAACTTAGTTGCCCAGGGTTTTCTGCGTATGTCAGAGAAGGCGAAAGCTTGAAGATCAGGAAGGAGAGACAGGGACATTGCCATGTGGCAAAGTAACTGGGATGACTAAGAAACATCGCTCTCATCTGACCTCCACCAGGATATAACTTTAGAAACTTGCCTTCAAGGCTGTTCTCTGAAAAGCGCCAGAACACTTCCTTTCCCATCTAACTTGCCTTTCTCTACAAAAAGTATAATACCTATATGTCATTCATTTACTTTAACACTGACTTGAGCTATTTGAGGTTTTGCTAACCACATTTTACAAACGAGGAATCAGGCTTAGGGAAGTCAGGTAGCTTGCCCAAGATTATAGAATACCTAAGAACAAGAAGTAGGGTTTAAACTGGGGTTCATTTGATTTTTTGGAACACACTACATACAAGTATGTCTGTTTAAAATTAATAGGGGATTTTTTATGGCTACTTTAAAGTGTATATACTTGTTATAAGAGATTCAAATATTATGGACACACAATAGTGTCCATCCACCCCACCCATTTCCCCACACTCTGGCCAACACTGGGTATTATCACTTTTTAAAGAATCTTTGCCAATATCACTTTTTACCTTCTATGGATTTAATGATGAGCTGAAGTATATTTTTATGTCCTCTTGCTTCTCTTCATGAGCTTTGCCCATTTTCTATCAGGTTATTTGTTCTTTTTTCTTATCTGTAAAACCCTTTGTGTATAAAGAAAATGAGCCCTTTGTCACATATGTTGCTAATATTTTTCTCTCTTTTGTTTTAGAGAGATTTTTGACATATAAAATTTTCATCAAATTTATCAACATTTTATAGGACGATTTTGAGGTTTGGGATT
Source organism: Monodon monoceros (assembly GCF_005190385.1). NCBI lineage: Eukaryota > Metazoa > Chordata > Mammalia > Artiodactyla > Monodontidae > Monodon > Monodon monoceros. The sequence goes on from NW_021703771.1 coordinate 74,228,058, forward strand.
TTTACATGAATGGATATATATCATCTCTTCGATTTAGCAAAATGTATGGCTCCCCCCTTGTTCCAAAACGGACTAACGTAAGTATCTTATTCAGATCATAAGAATAAAACTATGATAAAACTGCAAAATGTTTATTTTTAAAGAGGGTCTACTAGTTATTTTAGGATCTCAATTTAGGGGCATCTAGAATAGGAAATGAACTGCATGTGTCTTTCAAATACAGAAGGCAGAACACATGTCCGGAGTCTCTGAAAAGTGGAAAAACCAAATGAAAGGAGAAACAAAGAAAATGTGTCATATGTTCATATTTCACATGGGGGGAAAACCCCATACAGATCAATTTTTAAAAATCTTCTTTACTCTAGAGACCAAAAAGCCTTTCTCAGTGGGAAAAAGAAAAACAACCCCCTAGATTCTCACATATATAAATGAACCTGAGAAAACGGGGTAAGAGGGTAGAGGGAGGAGAGGGTACTGGGCTTGGAGCATCTCAGGGAGCTCCTGCCCCACCCCCATCCAGCTGACAGTACCGCCCTTTCACCGATCTTCTTTCCTCATCTCGGCCCCCTTCATAATCATTTCCATGAGGCTTTACTTGCACAGTGCTGCGTAGGCCGAGGATGCAGCTCCTTCACGGGCTGGCTCTGCTCCAGGCTACCCCCACTTGAGGAAATGGACATCTGCTCTTCCCACCGCCATCGACTGCTCACCCAACCATATTGCTGCTGCCCGCGAGCACTGAAACGGCCCTGCACTGCCCACCAAAGTCACTGATGGCCTCTTGCTCCCCAGCCCAATGGAAGGGTAGCTTATTCGACCTCTCTGCCGCATTTAATACCCTTCTTCCTGCTCCATAAATATTCGGGCCCTGCTTCCAGGCCGCCGCACTTTGGTTTTCATCTCACCTCTGGCTATTCTATTTTAATCCCCATCAAGATTCCTCTTTTGCTCCTCTGCTTTTGGTCCACAGCCCACTTCTCACTCTGCAGACTCTCTGTGGTGATCTGGTCCACTCCCACTTGGCTGCCCCAAAGGAACCTAAAATTCAGTCTAGGCAAAACAACTCAGATCCCAAAGGGACAATAAAAGCGAAAGACACAAAACTGTTCCATCTGTATCCCCAGCTCAGTGCATGGCTCCATCATCTACCTCTCGACCAAGCCAGGAACCCCAACTCCCCTTTCAGGCCTCTACCTCTCACTCCCCATATGCCACCCATGTGCCACCAATTTAAACTCTTTATCCCACCCCACGCCTTAACTCTACCTCCCTACTCATCTCCCCGTTTCCAGCTCTAGCCTCTCCAACCTATCCGTATGGAACAGCTAGAACCATCTTTTCAAGGGCAAATCTGATGTTACCATCCTGCTGAAAATCCTCCTCTTGTTTCCCCACCGCCTTCAGGATGAATCCCAGATTCCTCAACATGGCTTACAGATGACCTCACCGCTGCTCACTCTGCATTCCATGCTCTAGTGCTAATCTAAACTATTGGTTTCCAGACTTCTGGGCTGCCAAGACCTACTAAAAACAAACCAAGCAACCTTGAAACTGGGGGTCCAACAGAGTGTGCTCCCTCTTTATTTTGAAAGAAAAGACATAAAATATTTACATACCTGCTAGGAATGGAGGGCTTTTCAACATAAAAAGGTAGACAGGACATAACTTCAGAATATACTTCTAGAGGAAGTACAGTGGCACTATATTCAACATATGGAAAAAAAAATTTTTCTAATGCAAAAAAAATTACAACATAAAGTTTTACTTTATGACATTAAGTTGTGCCTAATTGTTTTCTTGATACAAGACTGTCCGTTCGGTGGTCTTTACCAAGTGATCAACAAGTGTCCCATTGTTCTGAAGTCCAGGTATGATCACAAATCCAGTTTTATCTGAGTATGTTGACGATAACGAAGACAGAATGATGTATTTCACTCACTTGGGAAATTCTGGGTGAACAGATAAACTGCAGTTTTCTTTGCCCAGAAAATGTCCTGAATGCCCAGGCCATTCTTGGGCTCCTAACAGAACATAACACTCACTGCTCAGGGGCCTCCCTCTCAAAGCTGAGCAGCTCAGCAACCTGATTTCTACTCACATGGTCAGGAGACGAGGCCTGTTTGAACTGGGCCTTGGAACTTCTGTGCAGGACCTTTGAATGTGCCACTTGCAGAGGGACCACCACTGACCACCTGCCCCTCCCCCCCAGCTCTACTTGTCCTTTGCAAAATTTCCCTGACCTTCAAGACTGGAGGGTCTTCTTACCCCCAGAGCCTCTGTGAACCTGCCTGATGCTTCTGGAGAGCCAGCATTGAGTGCTACTTATCATCTATTACTTTATCCCATGTGCCTAAGCATACTGTCTGAGGTTCAATATTTGTTAAATAAATTAAAAACTACATGTTTAGAGAGGAGAAGAGTGTTGAGTTCCAATCATTGGTTGGCCCCTGACTAGTTGGGTGATTTGGGGGTAAAAGTTCAGTTTCTGTTTTTCCTAGATTAACTCCAAAATTCTCATCAATTTAATGTGTGCTATATTTTGGAACAATTTTTCAATTTTAAAATGTCACCTCGTGTTTCCTCATGCTAATAATTATGTTCTTAATAGTGCTTTATAGTTTATAATAACCCTTCACACACATCATTTAATCCTGGTCAATACCATGGTATATTGTCTTTTACTATTTGTTTCATTATTAATTATAATAATAACCACAGCATTAATAATAAATGACCACTTATGTGTCAAGGATTAATTAGCCTTTTTCCAGAAGAAATTTAGACTTAGGGAAGTTAAGTAACTTGCCCACATGCAGAGCCAGCTCTTAAGAAGCAGATCTGGGAAGTGGTCATGCACATGAGAGCTTCCTAAGGTGCCAGGGGCAGTGGATACAAGTATGAAGAATACACAGAGTTCAAGGGTATAATCAAGCAAGTGCACAGATTGCTAATAGCCAACTCTGATAAGAACTATCAAAGAAAAATATAAGGAACTATGAGGTCACAAAACTAGGGTCTAATTTGGGGATTGTGGGTCAAGGAAGGTGTTTGTGAAGAAATACAAGTTAAGGAGATATTTAAAGAACGAGAAGAGTTAACTGGGCAAAGGTAGAGTATTCCAGGCTGAGGGATCGGCATTTGCAAAGGCCTTAAGACAGGAGGGAACAAGATGCAACTGAGGAACTAAAAGAAGGTCAATGTGGCTGAAGGGCAAAGAGCCAGAGACGAATGAGGCAGGTGAAGCTGAAGACTCAGGTTTTGTTAAGGATTCTGGTCCATATCTTACGAGCAGTGAGGAGCTCCCAAAGGGGATTTGAAGAAAGGTGACATGACCAGATGTGTACGATATAAATATCGTTCTGAGCTGATCTACATGATCAGATGGCTGCAGCTGAAGGGCCAACCAAACAGGGGATGGTGGCAAAGAGGTGGGCAAGGGTAGGCCTGTTAGAAGTGGTTGAGAGGGGAGGTCTTCCAGTGGTCTAGAAGAGAGATGACAGATCGGGTGGTGGCGATGAAGATGGGAGGGAGATGGACAGAATTTGAAAAACAGAAGATAAAAAAATCAGCAGAACTGGTTGTTGGTGGATTCAATGGAGGAGGGTGGGGGAGATTAAGGTGTCCTAGGTAATCCCCAGATTTCTAATTTGTGTAACTGGATAGAGCATGGGGCTCCCCCCAGTGGTGGGAGCACAGGCAAAAACCCAGTTTTGTGGGGGAAGATCATGAGGTTAGGTCCAGACATGTTGGGATTGAGATGCTTTTGAGACATGCCAGGTAGGGATGTAGGGTACTTGTCGGTCAGTAATGTTGGTCTGGAACTCCGAAGTCTTGTCTGTAATTTATGTCAGAGAGTCTTTGGAGAAGCCAGGTGTGTCTGACTCTAGAAGTCACATCCTTAAATCATTACATGATAGTTCAAAGAGGTTAAAACTGTAAACTAACAGGAGTCCACTGAACCCTGGTCTTCTGGGTGTAAATTTCACACTCCTTCCACGACACTACTTTGCTCTACAGGTCATTCCTAAAAGTTCTTACCAGTCGTAGTCACAGAGGGCCAACGACCTGACATAAAACTGAAGACCTATATAAAGCCCCCACCCATTCAACACTATAAATGGAACGTTAAAAAAAAAAAATCATTTGTCTTTCCTAAATCAGAATAGTGAGCAGAGAGGAACTGAAGACAAATAGAGTTAAAGAGGGGAGTCAATTGTTAAAAGTGAGATTTCACAGAATGCCTTCTTATGTACGTATAGGTGTACAAAGTGGCTTTTTTCTGAAGCAAATTCAGAGACCGTAAGACGTAACATGTGGAAATAAACTAAAAACACTTTCCAAAGCCAAATACAAATAATCATTTATATTATTTAATGCTTTGGGTTTTGCCTTCACCACTGTATCACTCTGAAAATGGGCTACTACCTGGATGTCGAGTGCTGTCAGCTGCCATCACACAGCACACGGTGGGCTGATCCTTAAGTAAATGACTCATCTTCTGGAGGAATAGCTGAATGGGACGTATGTAATCATTATATTTTGACAACCCAAGTTCCTCCTTCATTTTTGGTATAAGAACAGGAGACCAAAACAGCTTTTGGGAATTGATGATTCACTTTTTAAAGATAATAGCCCTTCTAAGATACTAAATACCACTTAGATTACCCATTTCAAGGGCACTAAAAGGGTCCTCTGGAGTCCTTGATTTTATTTAAGTGAAGCATAAATGAATATTGTAATGCACAGGACACCTCAGTAATAGAAAAAGCACTACCCACAAGTAAGATTGATTCTTTCAAGTAGTAGTTTAGACCACTTACCAGGAGGAAAAAACTGCTTTTTCAATTAGTATTATTAATAATTAATATTTGAGGGCCTATAAAGTAAACTGGAATGAGGCTGGTTGTTTGAATTTTAATATATTTTAAAACCGTATTTCCAGGCTAGGAAATGTCTTTAGTTGTGATGATAGGTTGACATATTTTTCTTAACATTTCTTTAGTCAATCCTCCCCATAGTAATTAGGAAAAGGAGGGACATACACTTACCACTGGCACTTATTCTGACTTTGGAAAGCATTGCATTTGTAAAAGATTTCTTTTTAATTGTATTTTGCTTAAGTTAACATTAAAATTAGTTTTTAATTTCTGAGTATAAGTTGAGGTCAGAAGGAGGGAGTTCAGGGATAGTTCAGATGTCAAGGAGAAGCAGGTCAGAGATTTATGGCTAAAAAGAGTTGATATTTAAGTGATAATTTGTAAGGTATTATGCTACCACCAACTTTAAGGAAACTTAGATGTGGATGTGACCACACAGCAAAATTTAAAACCTAATCTAATTTGCTTCTAATAACCCTCCAAAGTAGAGACTGCCTTCCTTTTTCATATGTTGTGTGATGATTAGTAAAATTAATCTGAAGAAAACATAATCACCTATAGGTGTAGCTCCATGTATGCCAGAGAGGAGCTCCAAATACATTTTAACTCAAAGACTTAACTAATTCATTTCAGTATTTTATTTCAGGGTTCTCAAACTTTTTGGTATTAGGACCCCTTCACACTCTTTACAATTACTGATGATATCAAGAGCTTTTGTTTATATGGAATATAACTATTGATATTTATATTAGAAATTAAAACTGAGAAATTTAAAAACATTTATTAGTTCAATTAGACATAGCAATAATAAGCCCGTTGCATGTTAATATAAATAACACATTTTTGTGAAAAATAATTATATCTTCCAAAATAACAAAAAAATAGTGAAGTGGCATCTTTTTATATTTTTACAAATCTCTTTGATAGAAGACAACTGGATTCTGCATTCACCCTGCTTCTCCATTTACTCTGCTGTGACGTCTGTTTTGGTTGAGGATTAAAGAAAATCTAGTCTCACTCACATATGCAGTTAAAAAAAAACAGAAAGCATTTAAGTAGACTTTTCAGGTAATTGTGGTTATTCTTCTTTGATATTACACCAAAACTTGACAAGTGGTAATTTCTTAAAGGTTAGTTGTGCGATCTAAAAGTTTTACACATCAATGAATGAAATTTACCTGCTCTATTACAGTAAAATTCATTGTTGTCTCTTACACTTTGAATGGATCGTTTACCCATTTCATGACTTTTAACACTGCCTATTGGTTATTTGGAAAATGTCAGTTCATTGAGTTATGCAGATCTCCCCAATGTTGACACATTTTTTGGTCAACAGTGAAAAAGGCCAGTAACATCTTAGTATCATTAGCAAAATAGCTTTGACCTTATGGAACCCTGAAAGGGTCCTGGGGATTCACAAGGGACCGTAGACCACACTTAGACAATCCCTGTTCAGAATCACTCTGGGGACATGGAGAATCTAAATGACTAGGTGGGGCATAGAAGAACATGTGTACGCTTTGAAATTGTTCTCACATTATTTTGAAGTTCACCCTTGCTTCATGCAGAACTTAGGGGTGCACAATATTTAAAGAAACTGTACACGAAAGCCTCTTGTAAAGTAAAAGATTTGTTTGATAAGTACTTAACCAGATACAGTAAAGTGTTTTACAAATTCCTATCTTTGCATACGGAGCTTTCTTGATGTGAGAATGTCACATGATGCAAACCTCAATGCATGTGAGCTGGGGATTCTGCATTTGAGCATAAATACCAGCCTCAAACTTGCCTAAAGTCTTCACCGTCTTGGCCAGCCAACTCCTTGTAAGTGTTCTTTCTGTGGCTACTGACTGCATCAAAGGCATATCAGCACTGTAAAACACAACCGTATTTACTATGGATTCAAAGAAATATGTAATTATTTAAGTTTAATTTGTTAATAAAAATTACAACCTACTTGAGCATAAAAAAGGTTTAGAAGTATTCTTGACCTAATGCTTAGAATGTTAAATTTCTTTTTCTTCAGGAGAAAAAAAATTCTCAATTCCCTTTTTGGTTTTCAGGGTCATGCTTTGTGACCCAAAGATCATAAGGAAGTAGGAAAAGGCCCTTTTGTCAGGTGGATTTTGAAATTTATGGTAAAGTCTCCGGCTGACCAGCAGTTCCTCCCTTACTGTGATGGCCTGGCGCTACACTACTTGCCCAGTCTCAAAAGTTACTTCACAGAAAGGTGAGTGGGTCTAGGGATGAAGCAACAAGCCACAGGTAAGAAATGGTAGGAGAGTCTCCCAACTCCAAAGAAGCTGATCCCAAGCCAACGCCATAGGTCAGCCTTAGACATCTCCTTCACTTCCCACCTCTATGTTGGTGATTCTCAAGCTGGGGAAAAAGCATATCGCCTTACACAGGGACATGTATCTTCTTGGAGGAACTGGGGTAAATGCAATTTTATATAATTTAATAAAATTTTTATATCACAAAAGTGCAGATTTTGGAGGACACTGCAAAGTTCATATTAACCATTAAGATAAAAAAGAAACTGTCATAGCTTTTATTCTATGACCTAATACATCTAGTGCTTATTCTCTGCTGCTGGTGTATTCCACTGGAAGAGTTGGCAGAGCACCGGTTATTTACGTCCTCTCTGAAGAGAAGCTTTGAAACTGGCAAGTAAGCGGCTGGACTGTACAGCAAAGCTTTAGGGGTGGTTTATCTGCCGTCCTGTAACAGGGTTCCTCCACTGTTGACTATCTGTGGCACCGATACCATTGGTATGCCACTTCTTGTACTTTGAGATCTGGTGATGGTTTCAACACAGGTCAAGTCTTTGGCTAGAAAATAAACTTATACAAACCACACATTTATTAAGTGAGAAACGCCCAGTTTACAGGAATGTATTATTAGTCGTAAACTTCCTTCTTCAAAATTACTTTTAACAGTTTGAAAATGCCCTGGACACACACCAAGATCACTTAGAATGCAAAATAAAAATTTCCTTTAACAATTAATTTTGGCTTGTAATAAATCAGAGAAATTAGGGTTTAAAATGTCTTAGTTCTGATTTCCTAATAAAATCTCAGGCCCCTCAGACTAAAATGCTCGTGATGTTTATACCCTGCTCCAGTGACCCATTAGGGGTCAACACAGAGGGTCGGTCCTAGGAAGGACTGGGTTTAAGGAAACCCAGAGCACCTTGGAATTCTACTTGAGCCCGTGATTCCAATCTTTTTAATGCTTTATTTTACTAAAACAATAACCTATGAAAATGAATAGACCTGAGACTCACACGCCAAGGGGGCCCATTGTATGATGAAGAGCTAAGGAACACCGCAAACTGGGGGCGGGGCAACGAGCCTGGGTTATTTCCCTACGGCATAATTAGGAGTTCAGCAGTTGAAGTTCTCGCAGTAAATGGGGTAGCAATAACTACATTTTCACACTGCCCAACCACTTTCTTGCCCGCTCTGCTACCCCTGCTTTCTTTACTGCCCTCTTAATTCACTACCAGCTAAAAGGAACAAAAACCTCGCTTCCTAAGCACCTTTTGCATCACCATGTCTCTTTGCAGCCTTGTTTAAAGATGAATGGTTTGGGGGTTTCGCTACACCGAGAAAACGATTCCGGCCCCGGGAAGCAGCCTCCGCGCCCCAACCTCCCCTCCGCGGAGCCCTACACGGGTGTGAAGGCCGCATCGGCCGGGAGCGCGGCTCGGAGGCCGGCCCCAAGGCCAAGCAGCCAGCAGCCACAGCGCAGCTCTGGGCTAGCCTCGGCCTTACCGGAGGCGTAGATCGCCCGTGGAGCGGAAGCTGGAAGCCGCCGCTCAGCGCGCCCACCCCCGCGGCACGGGCGGGGGCCAGCGTTTCCCCCCACCCCCTGCCATAAAGCGGCTCAACGGCCGCCTACTCAGCCTAGTCCCGCCAGCCTCGCCCCGCCAAGGGCGGGCGCCGGGCCGGGGGCGGGGCCAGGCGCCGCACACCCCGGCCCCGCCCCCATCCCCGAGGTGCTGAGGGGAGAGGAGGAGCGACGCACTTGGGCCGCGCCGCACGCTCTCCGCTTTCCTCAGTCCCGCGTGCGCGCGCGCGCTCGCCCAAGTCCCGCGGAGTTTAACACAATGCCGACGCCTACGCCGTGCGCAACGCCCCGGCCGGCGCAACAGCTCCGGCGCCGGGGGCGGGGGGGTGGTGGCCAGACAGGGCGAGGGGAAGAGCGCGCGCGAGAGCGGGAGACAGCGCGAGACCCGAGGAGGCCGGAAGCGCGCGTGCGCGCCCCCGCCCGCGAGCGGGGAGGCGGAGCCGCAGCAGTAGCGGCAGCAGCTGTAGGAGCCGCTGCAGCTGGGAGAAGCGCCAGAGAGGCCGGGCCTGCTCCGGTCGGACCGGATCCCTCCCCTCCCCCTCCCTCTCCGCTCCCCTCCCCCAAACCCACTTCCGCAGCTCGCAGCCTTGCCGCCGAAGAAGCAGCGGCGGTAGCAGCAGGAGGCGGCGGCGAGGCGATTACGGAAGGATTACGCACCTGACGGGCCGGCCTCTTGGGGCTCCAGCGCGGGACGCTCACCGGCCGCCGCCGCTCGGGACGCGCTTCGCGGTGGCGGCGGGAAGGGAGGGACCGGCGACGGGGAACGGAACGCGAATCGCCCCCCTCCCCTTTCTCCCTCCCTCCTCCTCTCCGCCGCCCGCCCTCTCGGCTTCCGTCCCCTCCCCCTCGCGCAAAGCCCCGGATGGAGCTGCTGCCGACTCGCCGCCGCCTGGCTCCGGGGGATGGTTTTGTCAGGCGGCCAGAGCCCCGGCGCCAGGCGCAGCCGCCCCCGCCCCTGCGGGGCGCCCGTGCCCTCGCTTCCCAGAACCGGGTCCCCGTGTGGTCCGGGCCCTCCGCCTGCCTTCAGCTGAAGCCCCGGGACTGGGGTCATTCGTCTTCTTTGTTGCCACCGTCGCTGCCGGAACCGTTTGCGAGCTCCGGTGGCCCCCGCCCCCCCCTTCGCTTTCCCTGAGCCCGGGCCGGGGGCGGCACGTGGGCACCGGCCCCGGGAGGAGGAGGCGGTGCGCGCTTACCTGTCGCCGGTGCCGCTGCGGCGGGGGGTGTGGAGGAGGCACCGCTGGGCAGCCTTGGCCGTGCTCTCCCCGCCGCCGCCGCCTCTGCTTCTCGCTGCTGCTGCTGCTGCTGCCGCCGCGGTCGGTGTCTCCGGCGCGGCGGCGGCGGCGGCGGCGGGGCTTTTCCTGTCCGGTTACGTTAAGGTCACATGACCGAGAGAGCGGAGCGACTAGTGCAAAGAGGCTGAGAGCGGCTCCCGCCGGGGGGGAGAGGCGGCGAGAGAGCTGTGGCGGCAAGAGCCCCCTCCGCCCCCCCAGCCGCCTCCCCTCCCCCCGCCCGCCTCCGCCTCCTGCTGCTCTGCCGCCGCCGCAGCCGCCGCCGCCTGCAGCACTAAGTACGCTGCCGCTCCCACCCAGGCTCCGCGCTCTACTCCAGCCAAACTTCTGCAGACCATGTGCAGCCGAGGCGAGGAAACTTCTCTCCACCTATTGGGGCTGGAGGCTTGAGTCACAAGCCCCATGTTTACATGAAGTGTTAGGTAGGACAATCCTGGAGATGCTCGGGGAAGGGATGGAGAATTACTGCTTGGATCCTTCTGCAAGCTTGTGCTTGACATCTCTGGCCTATAGCTTTGTCCCTCTGCTTCCCGTATTAGCATAAGTTTTAACCTTGAAAGACTTGAAATGGATTGGACTTGAGAACCAGGGAGATAGTTGTGAAATTACTAATAGTTTTTTTACCGCCAGTGGTAATTGAGAAGGCATACTGGAGTAGACATGCTTGCTGGTGCTGTGTGTAGAGGTAGAAGTGCTTCCTTACCGACCAGATGAGTGTGATGTAAGACGTTTCTGTTAGGATTGAATTTGGTGCTTATTTCAGTAATTGGGTTTTAGCTTATGAAGCTTTGGTCCAGAAAAGTCGAAGTCTGCAAAGCGTGTTTGTTACTTACGAACAGTTTACTCTCCTTTTAAGCTTTGGTCTCTGAGATATTGTTAGAGTGGATTCCAGAGTTGGCCATTCTGTTAAATTTAGAGGTCCTGAAATCTTTTAACGGGGAGGTCCTGAAACATGGTAACAGGGCAAGCATGGGGTTTAATATTCATTGATGGTCAATCTTAACATGTTAAAGTTTACTTTTGCGTCGTTGCCATTTTGCTAGAATTTTATTTATATCTTTAGAAGTATGATTTAGTCCTTTGAGGAATGCATTTAACGATTTGTTTTACATATCTAGGATTTTGAAGACAAAAAAGAATATGGCTTGATTTGTAAGAAAATGGAGGCAGCAGTTCCTAGGGTACTCTGGTTTTAAAGCATGCTATCCTGGATATAAGCTCCTTGATTTGATGTGGAACCCATTTTGGTTGACACAGCCAGACCTAAGCACAGTGCACTGGCACATAGTTCACAAAATACTTAAGGCAAGTTTATTATCTTAAGACAGTTAATTTAACATACAGCAGTGTCCTGCTAAAAATCTGCATGTGATTCGGTAATCCAGTCGTACCTGGGGCTGCTGATGACTAATTCCTTCTTCTTTGAAGACAAAATAAGCAGCTGTGTAACTTTAGTGGTCCAGAAGTGAGTAATAGATTTAGTACGTACCTGCCTTGAACTTTCTTGTTCTTTGATCAGCTAGATAAATGACTTGTGAATGGCTAAATGTCTGCCTTGCAAAACCAAACTCTGACCCTGCTATAAGCATTTCTGGTGCACTATCACTAAAACATCAAAGTTGGCCATTAGACTGGCATGCCAGTTTCCTTGGATTTGCTTTACAGTTGAGATCTGTTTCATCTCATTAGGAAACTAAAGTGATTTTGATTGGTAGACATCGTTAGAGATCTTTGGGTTCTTAATTCTTTTAGACTTTGAACTTTCAAGTTTATAGTCTGATGAGTGCTTACATGGAGAGTGAACTGATTTAAGAGAAACCAAAGGAAAAACTGAGCAAAACTAATGCTGAAGTTTTAGATGAAGCCATAGGGCAGACACTTGGCTATGTGTCTCAAGTATTTGGCCTTGAGTCAGAGTAACTATGCTTATTCTTAAGATCAACAAATATTTTCTCAGTACCATACTCTATATAGTTGTATAGAAATAAACCCTGGGGTTATTCCTGAAACTGAATCTCCTTCCTAGAGAAAGTGCTGTCAGGAGCATCCTAGTCTTTTCTTTTAGAGCTGCTGCTCTGGAATTTAGAACTGGGGTGGCTTTGCTGCTAATTCTTGGAAGGCATAATGATGGATACTTGGATTTTGCCGAGTATGTCAGTTATTTTGATTTTTAGTCACCATCATCAAGTAAAAGCATCATAAGGAGTGCTATACAGACTATATCTGCTTTCTACAACTGGTTGAAGTAGAAACATTTTGATGGATACATATGCAAAGGTTGGGGAGAAAACTTAGTTCTTGCGGAGAATGGCTAGTAGTCTGTCCGGATTGGGCCAAAGGAAGCTGTCAATTAGTCTGGTTATGGGAGAGCCACAAATGCCCTGAGTTAAGTAATAAGAAAAAGAAGTTAAGTCATCTGTTTAGTGTTTGTGTACTGATCTAGTTTTCATTTTGAAAATAAATTCGGCAAATTGGGATTTCAAAAATAGTTTCCCACATTTTACCTCAAAGAAAATCTCAGTGCAAGCGAATAATCGAGTGGACTCATCGGAAGTTACGTACGCGTAACTGCTCTGCAGAGTCTTGCGCTGCTGAAAGCTTTGATACGTGTTATGCTGAGGTGCAACCAGAGATACATGCACTTGCTTGTGTTCTGAAGAGGGGTAGTTCCAGGGAGACTTGGACAGTGGGCAGAAAGCAGTTTAACAGTACTGTACTTTCGGGGTTTTTTTGGGGGGGGGGAGTGGGCAAGAATTTGTGTGCGCTCAGGTTGAAGATGGAATTTCCTTTAACACTGATGATGAAAGTAATAGTAAGAGGAAGTAATACATGCGGGTACATCCCAAAGCTTTTTCACTACATAATTTTTTGAAGAATGTCTTACGGGTAATTTCTTAAATTGGGAGAACGACATGCTTTTTTACATGCTAGATTTCTAAGTCTAGGGTAGATGCCACACCTGTGTTTGCAAGCTTAACGTATAAGTCAGAAAAGATGTATTTTGTGTGTCTTAGATTTTGTTGTTTTTGTTAAAAAGTCTATAGAAAATGCTTATTTTATAGTTGATTGTTATTGAGACTGTATTCCTTCAAGGATTCCCTATACTTTAGCAATTTTTTTTTGTTTGTTTTAAACCTATTAGCGTAGGCATGTGGGTTTCAAACTTTTCCTGTTGAGATTCTAAAAAAATATATTTTATTAAATGCTACCTGGTACACACATATATGTAAAGTTGAAACAAAATTTTCAGGAAATAGTACTTGTTACTATGGGTATATACTCTGCTATCTTTTGTCCCATTTTTAAAAAAAAATTAGCTGATTGTGGTACCTTAAATTGATTTCATAAATCACAAATGGATCAGGGTCCACAGTGTGAAAAAACTGGTATTTCAGTTTTTAGTATTAGTTGCTGTTACAAATTATCCCAACACTTAAGTGGTTTAAAACAGTGAACATTTGTTTATCTCTGAATTTCTGTGGGTCAGGAATCTGGAAGTAGCTTAGTTAGGTAGTTCTGGGTCAGAGTCTTCCATGAGGTGTTTTTTATGTCAAGATGTTGACTGAGTTAGGATCTGCTTCCAGGGCGGCTTACACTCCAGCGGGTTAGTAGTTCTCGGTTCTTCTCTCTGGGGCTGCTTGAGTGTCCTCACAACATGGTGGTGGTTGGCTTCCCCCAGAGCAAGCGATCCAAGCAAGAGCGCGGAGACATCACCATCCGCCACACGCTGTTAGTTAAACGCAAGTTACTCAGTCCAGCCTGCAGCCAAGGGGAGAGGAATTAAGCTCCATGTCTTGAAGGGAAGAGTCTCAAAGAATTTATGACATTTTAATAACTACCACAGTTCTATATTTTTCCTGTTTATGGATGAATTAGGATTGAACCAGAATTCTTGCTGAAGTCAATCTGTAAGTAATTATCTTAGTTAATTAAGTCAGTTTTTTCTCTGAGGGCCTTTAGTCACACTCCTTCCTCTAAAATTTGAGAAGACAGGCTCAAAGAAGTTAGGTAATTAACTAGCCAGGCCCATTCAGTCTAGGAAAACGAAACAGATTTTCTCTGACTTTTTGTCATGAGAAAATAATAATCTGTGTGCTGATAGAGATGAGAAAATTGGCTGATTTTTAAAAAAAAATCTTTTCTGAAGAAGTTATAGTGTGGAACTTTTGTTCTCTAGTCTTGCAGCTTGTATTTTTACATGATCATAGTTATAGTGTCAATTTATTTGGTCTCTGGATAATGCTTGATGTCTTTATGAATTTGCAGACTCCTCATACCAGCACCCCTGTCCCAACTGATTTTTAGAGGAAACGGAAAATGTACTTATTAAATGAATTTTAACTACTTTATGGTTAGCTCCATGTGCTGCCTATATTACTGACCCTGAGATTGTACTGTAACTGTAACTAATTGTACTGTAACTCTTCCAATTAGCACATTTCCAGGACCTAAAAGAAGATGTTACAACTAAAAGGTAATCAGGGTGTGCGTGTAAAGAAAACTATACCATGTTTTTCTGCTGTGAATTTTTCATGGAAACTTCGGATCTAGAAGGCTTTGTTATAAGCCTAGTTTTGGCTGACCGCTCCAAGGAGTGGGATGAGTCCCTGGCATGGGTAGCGTGAGTGAGGCCAGGATGAGTTACCAAGGCTCACCTTGATTGTGGTTTTTTTTTTTTTTTCCATTAGGCTTTTCTGAGTAATAGGTGGGGATACAGTAAATCGTCTTACACTTCTGCTGTTACAGAATTGGATAATGGCTGCTTTTTTCTTAGACTGCTTTCTAGTTTGTCTTACCACCAGGACACCTGACAGTTCTATTCTGCCCTAAAGCACTGATTGTACTTACTTATGTAATTACTTTTCTTGGTATTTATTTATATATGTTGTATCTCCTATCCCCCTGTAAGATCCTTACAGGGACTTACTTTCATATATACTGCTGGTACTCAAGCACTTGAAGAACTGAATTGAATTTGTAGTTGAAGGACCGAAGATGATAATTTCTACCACCACAACTGAATGAAGAAATGTTTATTTTTGAAGAAAGCCTCTGGATATATGTGGTAGGTGCAGCTGGTGTATGTGTTAATCACTATCTCTGTTCTTTAGATGCCCACAGTCCAGTGGGGGAGAACACAATCATATACTTAATACACAGTTTGTTCTGTACTACACATGTGCAAAATGGTGTGCTGGTACAATGAAGTTGGTGTTAGAACTGAATCTTGAAGGGTGAGTGGATAAGATAAGATGTGGTTTTGTGACATGTTTGGGGTTGTGCATTTCTCAGCTTTACTCCATTATACATCTACCTTGAATTGTTTTACTGTTGGCAAGTGGCCGTCATAGTTTGATAAGTTGCTTCTTTCTGTGGCATGCATGCTCTTGGTATATTATTTCTCTAGAACTGTGCTGGTCCAGTTCAGTAGCTCCTAGCCACATGTGGCTATGTAAGTTAATGTCACACTAGCCACACGTGCTTCAGTATCCACATGGGGCCAAAGGCTACCATATTAGGTGACACAGATATTGAACATTTCTCTTGTCACAGAAAGTTCTGTTGGACAGTGCTGCTCCAGAGTCAGTCTGCACATTTTCACATTATCTGTAGAGTGTTAAGTTAGGAATAGAGTGAGAAAACTTAACAGCTTCCTGACATTAGGAGAGACAGAGTGGTTGGTGTTTATGAGTAGAGGGCAGAGAGTATATATTTACAGTGGTTAAGAATATAGGCTTTGGAGTCAGATCTGGGTTGGAATCATACTCTGTCCCTTAAGCTGTTTGGCTTTGGGCATGTTATTTAACCTCTGAGCCTTAGTTTTTGTTTTGTTCAAATAGGGATAATATTTATCTCAAAGGGCTGTGTGAGTATTAAAAAAGTGTATGTTAAGGGGCTTAGCACAGTGCCTCAGTAAATGACAGGATCATTAATATTTTAAAATAGTCACTGATTTAAAGAAATCTTTAGAGTTATCTTAAAGTAAAATTAACTTTTTTTCCTTTTGGTGTACAGTTCTGTGAACTTGAATATAGGTGCACATTTATGTAACCCCAGTCAGGATACAGGACAGCTCTGTCACTTCAGAAAACTCCCTCATGCTGTCCTTTGGCATACTAACCTCCTCCCACTCCTCTCCCTGGCAGCCAGTGATTCCTTCTCCATCACTTTTTGTCTTCTCTAGCATGGTATATAAATGGAATCATATAATATGTAGTCTTTTGAGACTGGCTGCTTTCAGTCAGCTGAGTGGAAGAGTCATAAAAAGTTGTAACATGTATTAATAGCACAACGGATTTTTAAAGATATAGTTGTGAAATATTAAACAAAAAAAGTGAGTCTGAAATTCTGCTTATAGAATTGTGTGTGACTGGAGTTTTTAATGTTTGAAAGTGAAATTGATGATGAAATATATAGGGGAAAACTACTTCCCCCAATTGATGACAGCTGTGTACGTATCAGCTTGTTTTTCTTTGTGAAGATAGTTGATCATTGGTAGGAGAGGATCCTGTTTTTAGTTTTATTAAAGATCTGTAGAGTTGCCAGCACAGTCCTGATTTGAAAAAGGTGGTTGTTTAAACATCATTAATTTCTAAAAATGTGGTCTGAAGATAACAGCTGGCTGCTTTGCCTAGACCTTCCCCAGCTTAACCCTGAAAGCCTGGCTGCTCCAGAAAAGCCCCCAGTGCCGGGAAACCCAGGATCTAAAAGGGCCACTTGAAGGAAATTGGAGGATTCCAGTTCCTCAGATTTCATTAGTGAACCATCAGAGAGGTATTTGATACTAGTTTGTTGTCCTCTGTAAGTCTTCATTTGAGTGAGTTTAAGAAGCACTCTGGTCCATTTTCATTTTTTTCTTTCTCTTTGTTTTGGCTGCACTGCTGCAAGGAATCGTAGTTCCCCAGCCAGGGATCAGACCCGTGCCCCCCTGCAGTGGAAGGCAAGGAGTCTGAACCACTGGACGATCAGGGAAGTCCCAGGTCCATATTTTTATGTTAGCTATATATATATATATATATTTTTTTATTTTTATTTTTGGCTGTATCGGGTCTTCGTTGCTGCGCATGGGCTTTCTCTAGTTACTGTGAGTGGGGGCTGTTTGTTGTGGTGTGCGGGCTTCTCCTTGCGGTGGCTTCTCTCGTTGTGGAGCACGGGCTCTAGGTGTACGGGCTTCAGTAGTTGTGGCACACGGGCTCAGTAGTTGTGGCTCGCGGGCTTAGTTGCTCTGCGGCATGTGGGATCTTTCTGGACCAGGGATCGAACCCGTGTCCCCGGCATTGGCAGGCGGATTCTTAATCGCTGCGCCACCAGGGAAGCCCTCAGACATGTTTCTTAACTAAGGATTCAAAGGGGATCCTGGGGATTTGATTCAGCCTTCATTTACTCTCAGAATCATATATGGGTTTTTACGCAGATGGACTGTACTAACAGTTAACTCATAACTTCACATATGTTAATTCCATTAATCCTCACAGACATTTTGTTCTGAGAGAAGCTGTGATCTTGAAAAACTTTTACGTTTGTATTATACCTAAAATAATTAAAAAAAACTCTATATATAAAGTTGAAGCTTTTATCATAAATTTAAATACTTGAAAAATGTGTAATTTCTGACATAAGTATTGATACTTTAAAATATTTAAATTATATATAAACAATAAAATTATAATTTATATCTTTAATATATCTTAGTGGAATGTAATACAATAAGTTGATGTCCACCGTGATCCATTTAAACGTAAGTAAACGATCCAAGTGTTACCTTCCTTTTTCTTCTTGAAAACTGTATTTGTTACATTTCCCCCACAAAACGTTATCCTAATAAATTTTTATGCTTGAAGGTCTCACTGTCTTTTTGTTCTTTGTTACGTATTTGTGTATAAGTTGAAATGTTAAATTTTAATTTGCCATGACCATAAAGCACTAAATGTTCGTGTTCCTTTTTGTTGTACTAAAATTTTATAATTACACAGTTGACCCAGACAGCAAATTGTACACATTGATACTTGGAGTAAAATTTTACTGGAAATGGCCCCTCTTATTAAAGAAGGCTCTGTTGACCAGTATTTCAAATTGTCCTTTGGCTTTCTAAAGATTTTGAAATGCAGGTTAAGTATATTTAAAGGTTTTAAAATATAGTGGACCAAACTAAAATTGAAGATGGGTGAGATGCCTTCTGTACATTGTGAGATTGGGAAAATGGGAAAGGAGAACAGGCTTGATACGCTGCTTACAGGTGACAGTGCAGGCACAGCGATTTTATGAAAGTGCTGATGTGGAACTTGATCTAGAAAGCTTTTTTTTTTAAAGGTAGAAATGAGTTTTCTTTTTTAAAAAACTTGTTTCTTGGCTGCGTTGGGTCTTTGTTGCTGCGTGCGGGCTTTCTCTAGTTGCGGCGGACGGGGGCTACTCTTCGTTGCAGTGCACGGGCTTCTCATTGCGGTGGTTTCTCTTGCCACGGAGCACAGGCTCTAGGTGCGTGGGCTTCAGTAGTTGCAGCGCTCGAGCTTAGTTGCTCCGCGGCATGTGGGATCTTCCCGGACCAGGGCTCGAACCCGTGTCCCCTGCATTAGCAAGCGGATTCTTAATCACTGCGCCACCAGGGAAGTCCCTAGAAAGCAATTTTGTTTTGTTTTTTTTTGTGGTACGTGGGCTTCTCACTGTTGTGGCCTCTCCCGTTGCGGAGCACAGGCTCTGGACGCGCAGGCTCAGCGGCCATGGCTCACGGGCCCAGCCGCTCCACGGTATGTGGGATCCTCCCGGACCTGGGCACGAACCTGTGTCCCCTGCATCGGCAGGCGGACTCCCAACCACTGTGCCACCAGGGAAGCCCTAGAAAGCAATTCTTAAATTATCTATGCCCACATGTTGCATAGTCCTTGGTATAGGTACCTGAAATAGAAGACCGGTACTCAGGAAGAACTCTTGCGGTGCACTGAAAGACACCAGGATGGGCAACTTCACACTGTTCCAGCAAATATATACATGAATGTCATCAGTGAGGGTACAGATAAATGTGTATTCTCTTGGGAGTATACCATTTAGCAGTTAAACAAGCTATAAAGTGACTGACAGTGTCCCAATTTAGAACAGTAATACTCTGGATATGTATATAACTTATGAAAAAGTCATTGTGATGGCGAGAGGGTAGTAGGGCAGGGGGATATGTGTAAAAATAAGGCAAATGAAGATAAAAAGGACTTTTTTTTTTTTTTTTTGCGGTACGCGGGCCTCTCACTGTTGTGGCCTCTCCCTTTCCGGAGCACAGGCTCTGGATGCGCAGGCTCAGCGGCCATGGCTCACGGGCCCAGCCGCTCCGCGGCATGTGGGATCTTCCCAGACCGGGGCACGAACCCGCGTCCCCTGCATCGGCAGGCGGACTCTCAACCACTGCGCCACCAGGGAAGAAGCCCCAGGACTTTGTTTTTAAAAAGTTAATTATCAATTCAAGATGGTAAGCACATAAGTGTTAAATTCTTTGTACTTGGTATTTTTTAATTTTCCCTGAGTATGTGAGAAACTTAAAAAAAATATTCCTCTGTGGGAAGAATATTTTGACCCAACTTGGTAGTGAAAGGATGGAAAGTATTGATTAATAAAAGGAAAGTGCCAGTGAGCAGTCAGACTCAAATTACGCCACCTAAAAATAAACAGGTATAGAAAGTTCGTTTTTGCCATTCAAGCCTACTTATTTTATAAATTTCAACACTTTGGAGTTCCTGTATGGTTTTCTTAGGGCCAAGCTTGGGATTCCCTGGGGAAAGGTTAGGAGCAATGCCCAAATTCCCCAGATGCCCAGATTATCCAAAGTTCTTTAAAATATAAAATGAACATTATCCTTTCAAACTGTCAGTGTTATAGACCCAAATGCCAGATTCTTTATAGTTTTTATTCAAGCAGCAATACATTTAGAAACTGAAAAAGATCACTGTGACAATTTCTTGATTAAAAAAATTAAATACCTATTAATCTCAACAGGTGAGCATTTATTTTTGATTGTAGAGCTTCAATATATCTTGCAATGACACTTTTCCTTTGGTCGTCACTTAATCAGAAAAATGCTCGTCCCAGCTCAAACATTACCTTACAAATAAAAAGTGAGAAGTATTAATAATTTCATGGCAAATCACTGGTACAAACCTTAAAATGACTTTTCTAAGGTCGTGATTAATGAAAAATGCTCCCGAAGTTAAGAATAACTTTTTTGTTATTACAGGGCATTACAGGGCAAGCTGCAGATTTGAGGCACAGGTGCTTGGTGTTGGGTTGAACATTATACATTTACAGCTAGAACTTGCCCTAAATGCCATCTTTAAAAACGTGGAGGGAGGGACTTCCCAGGTTAGTGCAGTGGTTAAGAATCCGCCTGCCGATGCAGGGGACATCGGTTTGAGCCCTGGTCCAGGAAGATCCCACATGCTGCAAAGCAAATGAGCCTGTGCGCCACAACTACTGAGCCCACGCGCCACAACTACTGAAGCCCTCACGGTTAGAGCCAGTGCTCCGCAACAAGAGAAGCCACCGCAACGAGAAGCCTGCGCACCACAATGAAGAGTAGCCCCCGCTCGCTGCAACTAGAGAAAGCCTGTGCGCAACTAAGACCCAATGCAGCCAAAAATAAATTTATTTAATAAATAAATTAAAAGAGCAAATAATTTAAGAAAAAAACGTGGAGGGAATTCCCTGGTGGTCAAGCGGTTAGGATTTGGCACTTTCACTGCCATGGCCTGGGTTCGTTCCCTGACCAGGGAACTGGGATCCTGCAAGCTGCGCAGCATGGCCAAATAAAATAAATAAAAATGTGGAACTTTTCCAAAAATCATACTTAATGCATTTTCAAAATATTACCACAGTCACTTGAAACCTGCCTCACTTCCAAATAGACTTAACATTTAGAACAAAGTCATGCTCTTTCCTGCTATTGTTTTCTGTCAAGTTACTTTCATAAAAGTTACCTACCTCTATGGTGATAAGGATGACAATCATCCCTTCCAGGCGCAGCGTCCTCTTCTCAGTCAGGTGATTCCGCATCAGATCTGTTAGCTCCATGCAGTGCTGAAGCTTTTCATTCATGACCTGCATTAGAAAAATCTCAAAGTATCCTGTATATTTAAACATTCACTTACGATAACAGTCGCATGCTTCAAAATTATAAGTTTGAAATAGGTGTGCAGTGAAAAATCACTCCTTCAATTCTTGCTCCCCAGCCCTCCCCAAAGGCAGCCTACCAGTGCCACTTGTCTCCTTTCTGTGAATCCACCTAGAGACGTTCTGTCATGCACAGATTTGACTGCAAGAAATACTTTGCATACTGAAGCTCTTATATTCATAAGACTTTGATGGAAGATCTAAAAGTTCTTGATTTCTAGTTTTTCGTTGCTGCCCTTGGATTTTCAGCAGTTATTAAAAGCAAACCTGAAATACTCTTTTAGCATGGCCTTAAGATGACAATGATTACCTTCTACTAAAACTGTTCCAAGCCCCGCAAACACAAAACTTGACCTGCTGCACACTCGCCACTAGATGGCACTGGGTTTTTTTTTGTTATTTTTTTGTTTTTTTCTCACTGTCATGGCCTCTCCCGTTGCGGAGCACAGGCTCCGGACGCGCAGGCTCAGCGGCCATGGCTCACGGGCCCAGCCGCTCCGCGGCATGTGGGATCTTCCCGGACCGGGGCATGAACCCGTGTCCCCTGCATCGGCACGCGGACCCTAAACCACTGCGCCACCAGGGAAGCCCGATGGCGCTGCTTTTAATGCTTAACTGCAGAGGTTCTGCATTCTGATGCCCCACAAGCTGGCTGAGGGGTTCACAGAAAACAGAATCTTTGAAGTTAAGACTTGAATGTGACCACTGGCAAGTTATACTTCCTTAATCTCTCTGTATCTCACTTTCTTTTGGAAATTACACAGTCTGGAAACAAATTTTTAAAAAGTTTTTGGATTCCCCTTGATAACTTCTGGGGTACGTAGGCTGAGAATGCAGGTATGCTCAGTGGAAATCTGAGACAAATCACAGATGCATGTTTGGGGACTGACTGAAATGTGCTAGTGCACCATATTTACTATCATTTTGCACAGAGCATTACTAACGAGAGCGAACACGTGGAAGCACACTGATAATACGTATTTGCCCACGCTTCCAGACTTCATGTAATCCTGTAGTCACCAATTTGTATAAATGTTTAGAACAGTGCCTCTTTCTTTTCTCCCTTTCTTCGTCTTCCTATTTCTGTTGGCTGCTCGATCTTGGTCTAGAAACATACTCAGCCTTAAGCTTCTCTCTTCGAAATGCTGACCCAACCCTTTTTTACATTTTCTTTCAAGTTTGACTAAAGAACAGACATTTTCTTTCTCCACTTCTCACCACCAACTTATTCCTTAGCCCTTAGAGGCTGTAGCTATTACCTCTGCTCCCCCGAAACTTCCAGATGTCTCCTAAACAGTAACACCCTTTCTTGGTTAGATTCTGAAATCTCAATTAAGCATTTGACAACACCTTGAAATGCACACTTCCTTTGGCTTTTTCTCCCCTAGGGACTAAGTTCTGCCTCCGACCATCACTCTTTTTCTGAGTCTTCTCGGACCTCCCCTGGCCTGTGGATGACACTTTCCAGGGTCCTGATCTGGTCCCTCCTGTCCATCAGATCCTGCCCATCTGGTTTGTGTAGGCGCTTCCTGAACTTCAGTCATTTCCATCCCACCGTCACTGCTTCTGTGATACACATGTGCCAATTGGATTTAAAGTCAAAAAGACTTACAAATGGGGACTTCCCTGGTGGCACAGTGGTTAAGACTCTGTGCTCCCAATGCAGGAGGCCCAGGTTCGATCCCTGGTCAGGGAACTAGATTCCCACATGCATGCAGCAACGAAGAGTTTGCATGCCATAACCAAGGAGCTGGCGAGCCACAACTAAGGAGCCTGTGAGCTGCAAGTAAGATCTGGTGCAACCAAAAAAAAAAAAAAAAACCACAAAAACAACCTTAGAAATGTTTATTTTAAAAGGAAACTACATTGCCAAAATGGAAAACCAGTATGATGTGAAATGGTGCTGGATACACAAAGCTGAGCCTGGTGCCTGGGAATTTGGTAGATTATACATTAGAGGGCCGGTCAAGAGCCACTAAAGCCAAGCTAAGCATTTCTCCTCAACTCTGAACAGAAGTGTTACTTGCTTCAACGCTTACATGTTATTTCAGGGTCCATGTGTTACCTAAGTTCATCTCTTGTACAAGTGTATGTATTCCACATTTTGAGAAACACTGGTTTAAACTTTTTTGATAAGTCCCAAGTATTAACTGCTTAATCCCGATTTCTCCTCTGCCCGAATTTCTAACTGCCTATAAAACATCTTTTTACTATTTTCCTGCCGGCACCTTAAATTTAGCATTTCTCAAACTATAGTTGACATCCTGTTCAAGCCTATCCCTCTTCTTGGGTCCCTAGCTCAAAGCAGGTCACGCTATCTTCTCGGGCACCCAGCGTAGAAACCTTTGATCTCTATCCCGCACTCCTGGATCCCTGGCACTTCAGTTGTCCTTGCTGTATGGAGTTGAGTCTATCCTCTCCTTAGCATTTCTTAATACACCTAGTAGGCTTTCATCAACCATCTGTCACCTCTTCAGACTGGTCTGTTTGGTCGTTTTGGTGGTGGTGATGGGCTGGGGGGTTTCCAGGTTTCGTTTGCACGGGCCACCAGAGTTCTCATCCTGAACAGGATGGATCGTTTCACTCCCCTGCTCAGAAGCTTCGAACGTCTTGCTATTGCCTTCTCGATGACATGAAATGACCCCAGATGGTTTAGTCCAAGCACTCTTCAGTGGGTGGCGCCCTCTTCACGCCTGAAGGCGAGGTCTCTGTGACCCTTCCTGACCTCCTGCTCGCTCAGCACTCCCACAGCACCTCGCTGTTTCCCTCCTTTAGAACTTACCTCATTCTGCCTCATAGCCACCTGCTACCTGCCCGGCACCCTCCGCTCCTGCCCCCTTGCTTTGGAGAGTTACTCTTCCCTGTTTCCAACCACATGATGCTGCCAATCTTAGTATCACTACCCACCTGACACCAACCCCTCTCCCCTCCCCCGAAAAGCCCAAGGGGGAGACGGGGTCAGTACAAGACCCAGGCTTGGCCAACTGTGAGGCCCAGTTGCCTCATCACATGGCTGGTCAAAGCACGGACACGTGGCCCAGTCCTTTGACGCTGCCAGGCAGAGTAAAATGTCGCTCGGATATTCCCTCTTCCCACACCCCTTCCCCCCATCGCCGAGAGAATGCCACCAAGAAGGAAAGGATGAGGCCAAATGGATACGGAGGATGCTGAGGCAAGAAACAGTCCTGGTGACCCGTCTGGGTCTGTGCAACAGACATTCCGTTTCACACCTGCTCCCTGTTTCTCAGTCCCGTGAGCCAGTACACGGGGATAAGTAAGGTCATTCCAATTGTCCTTCTGTCGTGTGCAAGCAAGGGAGCCCCAACTAACATATGCTTCCTATGTCCTTTGGTTACAGAATCAGACGTGTTTCATGCGCACAGATGATGGAGCAGAAGAAAACGGGGACAGGATCACAGAGGTGGTAAATGTGAAGTAGGCTCTAAATAGGCAGGTGCCAGGAAGAAAAGGTGGGGTGCCAGGGGGACAGTATTTCTAGCAGAGGAAACAGCATGGAGGCAAGTACAGCTAGATAGCGAAAAACCTGAAAGTGCTTGGAGGTAAGGTTAAAAAAAGGTTAAGTACTGAATTGTGAGAGGTACTACAGACCATAGGTGGTAGGCAGAGTAATGGTCCCCCAGATATTCACATTCTAATCCTTGGGACCCACGAGTATTACATAGCAAGGGATACTTAAGACTGTGCAGGAAGGAGTTAAGCTTGTTAAGTCAGACGATCTTTAGATAAGGAGACAATCCTAGATTATCTGGGTGGGCCCAGGGCAATCACAAGGGTCCTTAAAAGTGGGAATGGCAGGCAGAAGAGCTCAGCGATGCGAGATGGAAGAGGGGCTCTGAGCCAAGGGCAGTGGGTGGCCCCTCGGAGCTGGAACAGCCCAGGAAGTGGCTCCCACCCAGAGCCTCCGGAGTGGGACGCGGCCCTGCCAGCGCCTTGATTTTGGCTCAGTGACTCCCAGGTCAGACTTCGGACCTACAGAACTGTAAAATAATACATCTGTGTTAAGTCAGTCTGTGGTAATCTGTTGCAGCCGCAGTAGAAATGAATACATAGCACGATCATGTTGCAACTTTCTTCTGCAGGTAAGGGAGTCCTTTGTCCACTCTTAAAATATTTGTTCAATGTTTACTATACTGTGCTGGGCAGAGGAGATGAAATGGTGAATAAGACAGATATGTCTCTGTCTTCTGGCTACAGGGCCCAGCCTAGAGGCTGGGAGACAAAGAAGAAGGTATTAGGGTGAACGGGGGTGGGAGATGCACATCAGCCGTCAGGGCGCAGGAGGCGGGTCGGTTTGGTATCCCTCCCTGTCTCACCAGCCCAGGGCCTATCGTAGAGACTTTCAATAAATATCTGGCAATGAATGCATGACACTTAGGAGAAAACGAAAGGATGCTCTGACTGCATGTGGAAGATGAAGGAGAAAGAGGAAACCATGGTGAGTTTCAAGTTCCTGCTTGACTGACCAGGTGGTCGTGCTATTAGCTGAGACAGAAATAGAGAAGGTTCAACTGCATTTTCTGGGAGAAGACAGTGAGTTTCATTTTGAACTCTTAATCACTGATTAATTCTACAAATATTTATGGAGCACATATTCTATGTGAGGCCTTTGCCAAGAAGCGGGAAGGGAGCCAGGAAGAAGACGATCCTGTTCTCTGATTTCATGAAGCCTGCGTTCTAGAGGGGAGTGTATCCATCACATATTTACAGGGAAAGCAGCTTCTACCTCTTTCGCTGCTGTGTTTTAAGGAAGGAGAGGGGGAATCTCACGAGTGCAGCTCCAATTTCATATAAATCCCCTTTTCCCCTCTGAATACCTGCTACTTCTACTTTTAGCCACCTTGCCCCAGTTCCTACACAGATTCCAATAAGGATGTGGAAGAAATATGTAATTTATAAAACACAATTTAAAAGAAACAAATTTTAGCTCGTAAAGAAAATTTAAAGTGGATTTCCAGGGACTGCTTGGTAATATGGACGGAATGTTCGTGTTCCCCCAAAATTCATGTTGAAGTCCTAACCCCCAATGTGATGGTATCTGGAGATGAGGCCTTTGGGGGTGATTAGGTTTAGAGGAGGTCTAAATTAACATCCTTACAAGGAGAGGCAGAGACACCAGAGTGGGTGCTCTCTCCCTGCCTTGTGAGGAGGCTACACCGAGAAGGTGAGGAGAGGCTTCTCACAAAGGCACTGAATCCGTGGTGCCATCAGATCAGTACGACGTGGTACGTGAACTGCCGCCCCCAGGAGTGCGCACCACGTACTGCAGAAGCACATGGGCAAGTGGCGCCCGATTGAAACAGACCTTTATTTTTATTCTTCAGGACACTACCTGAGTTATTTTCCACTTGTTTTACAGCACGGATTAAGTGCAATGTACGCATTATTCCAGGTACTCAGTTAAGGATTCGGAAGTCAGCAGCATTATAGTTATACAGAACTCACATAAGATTTTTTTGAAAAATACCACGGAACTGACCTGTTCTGGGGCTCTTCCAGTTTGGGGACTGAGGGGACCTGCTCCACCTGCTCCCTGGGCTGCGATCAATTTCCCCACACTGGGGACTGAGGAAGCCTCTCCACTCAGAGGAGCACTGTCCCCAGCGAACCCCAAGTGCCCTCCTGGCACATACCCTCCCTCTGCTTCAGCAAAGTGAAGACGCAGAGGCACTTTCTCCAGGTTTCCCCTTCCTACTTGGCACTGTGATGCTGGTCCAGCTAGTTGATTACTTCACTGCGTGTCAATGTTCACGATCGATCCTGTTTTAACATTCCTCATGTTCAGCTGTGGCTTTCACGCTAAATGCAGTGTTCATGTTGAGTAAGTTCCTATCTTTACACTTCTCCTCCTCTGGACCACACACTCAGGATGTTTCCTGCTCAAACCACCTTCACCGTTGGTGACTTCAGTGCTTCTGTTCTCTTTTCCTGTACTCTTGTCCACGAGGGACATGTGAAGGACACCGTGGGCATCAAAGGTGCCGTGATTTGAGGAAGGACACAGGATGGGGGTGGGGACAGGGCGAGGATGCTGGAGCGCACACTTCCCAGGCAGCCGGTTTACCTTGGTTGTTGCTCAGCCACCGTTACTGACTTAACTCAGCACAACAGGCTGGTCATCAGAAGAGGTCTGATGCATCTGCCTGGTGGCGATCATCTTTATACTTCACCCCAACGGTCGTGGTTCCACTAAACATCTTCATTCCAAGAGAAAAAGGGGAGACATCCAAAAGCCATAACTCTTGAGCACTTTCAAATTCGTCCCTAGTAAATACGGCTGCTCATCAAGGTTGACGCTTTTGTTTAATGTCATTAGAGAATTCTCACAAAAGGTTTATTTTCAAGTTTTCCTTGAGGCATAACTTACATACAGTAATCTGCACTTGTTTCCATTCTAAGTATACAATTTGAAGACTTTTCACAGATAGACACTATGTAAGTAACACCACAGCGTTTCCATCACCCCACGATCCCTTGTGCCCCTTTGGAATCTACTGCCCTACCCACCACCCCACCTCCAAGCCCTAGGGAACCACTGATCTATTTTCTGTAACTATAGATTAGATTAGCCTTTCTAGAATTTCCTATAAATATAACAGCATGTATTCTTTTGTGTCTAGATTTTCTTCACTCAGCATAATGATCCTGATTTCATTCATGTTGTTGCATGGATGGGTAATTCATCGCTTTTATTGCTGAGTGGTACTCCACTGTATGGCTATCCCACAATTTCTTTATCCATTCACCTACAAATGGGCATTTGATTGTTTCCAGTTTTTGGCTATTATGACTAAAGGTGCTAGGAACATTCAGGTACAAATCAGTGTGAGGACATATGTTTTCATTTCTCATGAGTAAATACTCAGGAGTGGAATTGCTGGATCGTATAGTAACACAACAATTAAATTTCTGAGGAACTGCCGGGCTGTTTTTGCAAAGTGGCTGTAACGATGTATATTCCCACATTCCCAAGTAATGTAAAGTATTCCCAAGTAAAGTATCATACATTCCCAAGTAATGTATGATACTTCCATCTGCTCTGTATCCTTCCCAACACTTGGTATTGTCAGTCCTTTTAATTTTAGTCATTCTAGTGAGTGTGTAGTAACAGCGCATTGCAGGTTTAATTTGCACTTCCCTGGTAAACAATAACGTTGAACATCTTCTCACGTTCATTTGGCCGTTCACATATTTTGTGAGACGTCAGTTTAAATCTTTTGCCCATTTAAAAAACTGGGTTGTCTTTTTGAGTAGAAAGAGTTCTTCCTTTTTTTTAATGCATAGATCTTTTTTTAAAAAAATTATTTATTTTATTTTTGGCTGCATTGGGTCTTCGTTGCTGCACACAGGCTTTCTCTAGTTGTGGCAAGCGGGGGCTACTCTTCGTTGTGGTGCGCGGGCTTCTCATTGCGGTGGCTTCTATTTTTGTGCAGCACGGGCTCTAGGCATGCGGGCTTCAGTAGTTGTGGCACGTGGGCCTAGAGAGCAGGCTCAGTAGTTGTGGCGCACAGGGTTAGCTGCTCTGCGGCGTGTGGGATCTTCCTGGACCAGGGCTCGAACCCATGTCCCCTGCATTGGCAGGCAGATTCTTAACCACTGCGCCACCAGGGAAGCCCCTTGAGTAGAAAGAGTTCTTTGATTATTATGGACAAGTCCTTTGTCAGGTTATATATTGAGAATATTTCCTCCCAGCCTGTGATTTGCCTTTTCATATTCTTAAGAGTGTCTTTCAAAGAGCAGTGGTCTTAGTTTTGATGAAGTTCAACTCATCAAATTCATTCCCCAAGGTGCATGTTTTTTTTTTTTTTCCCTAACAAATCTTGGCCTTCCCCAAGGTCATGAGGCCTTTTTCCTATATTTTCTTCCTGAGGTTTTATAATTTTAGCTTTTATATTTAAAAGGTCTCTGACTCATTTAGAAATGGTGTGAAGTAAAGGATAGGGTTCATTATGACTATCCCATTGTTCTAGCACCATTTGTTGAAAAGATTAGGAAAAAAATAAAGAGAGCCTCGAAGACTTGCTGGAGTATAATTAAAGGTCTGACATTCACGTCACAGAGAGATAGTAGATTTCTCCTCAGAAATCATGGAGGCCGGAAGAAAGTGACACAGTAATTTGTAGGTATTGAAAGAAATGAACTATCAACTTGGAATCCTCTGCCTAGTGAAAAACTCCTTCAGGAATAAACGGGAAATCTAGACGTTTTCAGATGAAGAAAAACTAAGAGACTATGCTTTTGCAATCTTACCCTGAAAGAATGGCTACAGAATGTTCTTAAAACAAAAGAAACAATAAAAGAAGAAATCTTGCAAAATCGTTTAAAAAAAAAAAGAACAGAAAGAATAAAAATGGGGGTAGATACAATAGGATTTCCGTCTCCTCGTGAGTTTTCTAAATTATGTTTGATGTTTGCAGCAAAAATTGTAACACTGATGAAGTTCTCAAAGTGGGGAGTAAAGGGATGTAAAGAGCAGTAAGGTTTCCACGCTTGATTTAATCTGGCAAAATGCTGAAACCAGTGGATTGTGATAAGCTAGGTATGTATAATGTGACACTTAGAGCAACCACTAAGTATCTATGCAAAGAGATACACTCAAAAACAATACAGATAAATCAAAATGGAATCCCCCCAAATGGCTAAGTAACTCACAGGAAGGCAGGGATTGATACAGGCGATGGCTTGGATGGATCTCAAGAGTATTATACTCATTGAAAACAGCCCATTTTAAAGTCACACCCTGTATGATTCTATTTATAGAACACTCCCCAAATGACCAAATTATAGAGCTGGAGAGTAGATTACTTATTACCAGCGGTTAGGGATGGTCGGGGAGGGAAGGGTGTGACTATAAAGGGACAAGCACAAGGGAGATCTCTGTGGTGATAGAACAGTTCTGTATCCAGATCTGGTGGTTACCTGGATCTACACGTGTGATTAAATGTGACAGAACTATGCACACACATGGTACTACTGTCCATCTTGTCTTCTGCTCTCTTTCCCGTGTGGTTTACCTCCACCGTGACGCCCTCCACGCACTTCCATCATTCCATCAGCTTCCTCCCTCCTCAACTTTTCTTCCACGCTTCTCAATGCTTTCAGACAGTTCTAACTGGATGTCTTCTTGCTACTCTACTCTCAACACATCCTAAATGTGGCTCCTCCCCTCCCCCCAACCTCTCTACGTTTTGCCATCTTTCTACCTGTCACCCACAACAAACGTCAGTCATCCTTATTCTTCCTTCTCCCTGGCCTCCCAGTACCAACCAGTTCATTTGTCTTAAAGGATTCTTTTAAAAATTCATTTCTGTTCTCACTGCCACCAGTAAAGTTCTGGACCCCATGAACTCTTGCTTGAAACTTGATGAGAAACTTCCTAACAGACCACCAGGCCTCCAAACTCTCACCAACCTTATCTAGTCTGTAGAGCAAATATCAGAATATCCTGTGACGTGAAAGCTGAAAACTGTCTGTACACAGGAAAACTAGAACGGGAGATCTAGAGATCTGAGTAGAAGTCAAACAAGACATTTCCCCAAAAGCAGTTAAACACATTTACTTAGTTAAAAACTTCTCTTCACACAGTCATACAACTTATAGGTGACACTGTGTCACTTCCAGTAGAAGTGCAAAATACATACCTTAACTCTACGCGTAATGCTGAGGAACCGACAAGTTTTATCATAAAGTTCTTCCAGATTTTCTCTGTCCCAGTAGAAATCAGGAGTGATCAAGAAGTCTGAACTCAAGTTTATATGGTGTCTTAAAAAAAGGAAAATCATTAACTTTTAATTTTTATCTTGAATTAAAAAGCATGGTCTATTTTATTTCTTTTTTGAAGAAGATATTTATTGATTGATGACTGAAGTATGGTTAATTTACAATGTTATGTTAATTTCAAGTGTATGGCAAACTGATTCAGTTACACATATATATATATTCTTTTTTAGATTCTTTTCCATTATAGGTTACTACAAGATATTGAGTATGGTTCCCTATGCTATACAGTAGGTCCCTGCTGTTTACCTATTTTATATATAGCAGTGTGGCTATATTAATCCCAAACTCCTAATTTATCTGCCCCCATCCCCTTTGGTAACCACAGATTTGTTTTCTATGTCTGTGAGTCTACTTCTGTTTTGTAAATAAGTTTATTTCTTGTTTACATGGTGCTTTATAAAAGTAGGCTTTTTTATTTTTTATTTTTTTTGGGGTACGTGGGCCTTTCACTGTTGTGGCCTCTCCCACTGTGGAGCACAGGTTCCAGACGCGCAGGCTCAGCGGCCATGGCTCACGGGCCCAGCCTCTGCGGCATGTGGGATCTTCCCGGACCGGGGAACCCGTGTCCCCTGCATCGGCAGGCGGACTCTCAACCACTGTGCCACCAGGGAAGCCCAAAAGTAGTTTTTAATGCTGATTCTTGTAATATTTCTGAGAAACATGTAAACAAAAAATTTTCAAAATGTGCAACCAAATTAATTCAATCTTTATATTAACATTTATGAAGTAGAGAGAAAAAAACCCAATTAAAAAAATTTCTAGGGACTTCCCTGGTGGTGCAGTGGTTAAGAATCCACCTGCCAATGCAGAGGACACGGGTTTGAGCCCTGGTCTGGGAAGATCCTACATGCCGCGGAGCAACGAAGTCCGTGCGCCACAACTACTGCGCCTGCGCTCTAGAGCCTGTGAGCCACAACTACTGAGCCTGCGCGCCTAGAGCTTGTCCTCCGCAACAACAGAAGCCACTGCAATAAGAAGACTGTGCACCGCAACGAAGAGTAGTGCCTGCTTGCTGCAACTAGAGAAAGCCCGTGTACAGCAGCGAAGACCCAACGCAGCCAAAATAAATAAACTTATTAAAAAAAAAATTTCTAAGCTTCTTTATTAAAATTTGTTACAATATACATGCACATATATTTTTGTGTGTGTGTGTGTGTGGATAGGTAATCAGATGGCTCAAAAATAAAAAAGACAGAAAAAGGTAAAAATTGACCAATCTTACTCTTATTCTTATCCCCATTTTTCCCTTTCTCCCACTCCCTGAGGGTAGCCGCTGCTAGTTTCACACACACACACAAACACACACACTCTCTATTTCTACCTTTTTTACATATGAGGCCTGAGTTTGCTTTTAAACAAAAATTTATGTTATAGAAGTAACACATAAATAGCTGTTCACTATAAAAAAAAACCCTAGAGAAGAACTCAGAAAACACTGGTAGGCCCGTTACCCTAACAAATCAAATCCTTTCGGCCCTGCCAATACTCTCCTGTGTCCTTCCAGATCTGCTTCCATGCACACACGTGCACGTGTGTGTGTGTGCGTGCACATACACCTACGTGTCTGGTAGTATGTATACGTATCAAGATAGAGATGAATATTTATGTTGTTTGCTTACAAGTAGGATCATACCATGTATAAGCTGTGACTGCCACATTTCTACTTCTATTTCTCGTCATAGATTCGCCACATTCCTTTGAATAACACATAAGCACTCTTATTGTAAAGAGACGAAAACTCAGGATAACCACAGTAAGACTCTACGAAACTATTCACATACCTAAGTATATCAAGTCCTAATTTCTGAGTCCTAGTATTATAATTCGCTACATCAAGTTCTGCTCGCATGACCAAGAGAAGAGGGGAGAGGAGTCTGTCTCCCCCATTTCTTAGCGAGCTCAAGGCTGTAGATGTGCTGTGGGACGCTCTCATGCAGGGCTTTTTATTTTTGTTGGTGCCCTGAGTTAGGGTCCCTGAGCTTTGAGAAGGGCCTAGATGACGCAACACTGGACCACTTCTCTCCAGGGCAAGTAACTAAGGAGAATGTGGAAAAGCAACTCTTAGGTAAACTATTGACAAGGAACTCCAGTAACTCACCCCACACACGACAAGGGCCGAAACACTGAGAATCCTGCCTAGTGAG
Organism: Monodon monoceros; assembly: GCF_005190385.1. NCBI lineage: Eukaryota > Metazoa > Chordata > Mammalia > Artiodactyla > Monodontidae > Monodon > Monodon monoceros. The sequence continues at coordinate 74,261,166 of NW_021703771.1, forward strand.
AATAACACCAAGATTCAGGGTGTTTCATTCCATAAATCTTGGGAAAACTACAAGAATGAAATAAACTGAAGGCCTTTTAACTTAATTTTGAACGACGTACTATTATATTTCATCAATTTTAAGACACTCTTCTTCCCATTTTAACATCTCTGAAAGTGGGAGGCATCTTTAAAATTGATGATGTCTTACAGGTGGCAGTTGAGACTTAGTTGTCATTGCCTTAGATGACTTATTTCTCTTATTCTTTCCTTTTTATGTGTGCCCAAGAGGAAATGTGATCAATCTACATCCAAATAAGACTGAGAGCTATTTCCGTAGTGCAAAATTAAAATTCTGTGATAAAAAAGCGTTGTCTCGTATGTTAGTGGGCAGCACTTTCACTTTCTTGTGGCGTCGTATGGTGTCTCAGAGTCGATGAAATATGGTACATCACTTTTCCGTAGCAATGAGGTCTATTCAGCGTTATGATGCAGTGATATACTTTTACTGAGAATTACCCTTGTCCAAATTCTAGAATGCATCTTTCCACCTTTGAATAACACCTACTACGCTCGCTGACGTAGGTTTAACGTAGAGTAATTATGGTCTCTCTTGCACATGCACAGTTTCTTCCAGTACAGTCCTAATACAGCCCACCTGCTTCTAATGGGTAAGAGTTCTCCATGCCTATAGTGAATGAAATAAAAACAGCTGCAATTCCCATACAGATATAAATGTTCGCTCTTTACTGTACAGCTACAGGGATATTTTCTGGAGATGGTTAAATATATGAAATATTTCATTTACAGAGAAAATTTTACCTTAAGGCAAAGAGTTCACCCATTTTCTGCATAACTTCTTCATGAGATAGTTTCACTTTCTTCCCAGCTTTTAAAGCCTATTTGGGAGGGGAAAATAGATACATACGTACACAGCTTTCCCTTCTCACTAGCATTTTCTATGACGTACATTCCTAATCGCTTAATGAAAAACCAGGGGCTCTTTTCCCTAGTATAATTATTCTTTCACAGTAAAAACAAAGTTAATTACAGTAAGCATGATTTTTAATGTATTCTGAAGTTTTGATATAATTTTAGATGCATTTTTCATGCCACTATTTTCCTTGTAATTTGTCAAGACACTTTTTAATCGAGAAAAGTGGTCATAATTTCCTTCCTTAGAGAGGAAACATTTCATTTTATTTCCCTTCAATTCAGTTACATTAAAAATACTATACCATTAGAGAAAAGTAACTTGAATTTTAAGTTTTAAAAGGTTTCTTATTTTATCATTTTATACGTAACCGGGTTTTTTTTTTTTCCTGCTTAAATTCAGTGCAGCTTTCTTAATGTTTATTATTACTTTATTGTACTTCTAAATTCATCATTATAGTGGGAAATTTGTATTTTTCCCCAATAGAACTCAATCCTTGAAAACAAGCATAAAATTTGTATAATTACCTCTGGAATCGACTGAATAGATTCAACAAATTTATCCAGTGATGCTTCCCAGATAGCCAGTTTCACTGGGGGAAAAAAAATTAACAATAGAACATTTATCATCATATTCATGTTTCTACAAAATGTAAAACTGCACAGTACCTTCACTGCCATTTCAACAATAGTTTAAGAAGCAGATGTCCAAAAAATTTGAGACTGAAATTTAAGAGTCGTTACTTATTATTACAAAAGATGGCACTAGGTAGAAAGAAAGAGACAGAAGAAAGTTGAGTGGATTTCCAAGCCCTGCTCGCAGACCAAAACTACACTGGGTAGAATCCCTGATTTTCTCCTACTGCATCTCAGAAGCTGAGAGGAACGAAGGGTGGCTCTGTAGAGGGGCAGAAATCAGGCCTTCCTGACCTTCCCTCCACTCTGGGCTGTGGGTACAGCTCAGAAGTCCCGAAGCCTCCTGGATGGTATGTGCAGTCCACCACAGCAGCAGCCTAGTGCAGACTGGTGGCAGGAACATTTCTTAGAGAACTTCTACAGTTCTATTCAGGTGCATGGATCTTGCCGAAAAAACTGAGAGCCACTGTGACTCTCTGTCCCATTCCTGTGAAAAACCAGAGTGTATTTTTCTACATAGAGGCCTGTGCCCAATCACAGAAGGCTGTGCTTTCTCTGCCTGGATTAGAGACAATCTAAGACTAACAATCTCAGAGAGAAGGAGAGGGAAAAACAAAGGTAGTGATAATAATAATAACAGCAACAACATAAAAGAATATTTTTGGAGAGGTAAGCTTTATCAATACCAATAAGGAATGAATAACTATAGCACAGATACTATATATTATACTCTATGCTACATATATTTTTCTCTTGGAGGGAAAAAAAAGGAAAAGGAATTATAAGGCTTTGCTGAGTGCTCTGCGAAAACATGTCAAAGTCTTTACTAAATATTTCAGCTTCCCTCGATGAAATGAAAACTATGTGATACCGTCTCTGATAAGTAGTAGTAACTTACCTGAAAGGCAAAGAGCATTTGAGAAAGCAAATTTCTCTAGAATGACGTCATCTAAATCTAGCTCTGAATTTAACTTGATTTCCCCTCTGTGAAGTTTTGACTGTCCCCTGAGAAAAGAAAAAAAAGTAGTTTCTAAATCGCAAAAAGTACCTTTTTTCTTTTGAAAAATAATCTTTATAATCTTTCTAGAGGTCATTTTGGCAATCTGTATCAAGAGTCTTACAAATGTTCTTATACCATACGATCCAAGTAATTCCACTTCTAGGAATTTATCCTAAGGAAATAATCAAAGATGCAAGGAAAGATTTGTGTACAAAAAACTTTCTATGGGGACTTCCCTGGTGGCGCAGTGGTTAAGAATCCGCCTGCCAATGCAGGGGACATGGATTCGAGCCCTGCTCCAGGAAGATCCCACATGCCGCGGAGCAACTAAGCCCGTGTGCCACAACTACTGAGCCTGCATGCCACAACTACTGAAGCCCATGCACCTAGATCCCATGCTCTGCAACAAGAGAAGCCACCGTGATGAGAAGCCTGTGAACTGCAACAAAGAGTAGCCCCCGCTCACCGCAACTAGAGAGAGCCTGCGCACAGCAACGAAGGCCCAACGCAGCCATAAGTAAGTAAATAAATAAATGAATAAATAAATAAATTTATTAAAGAAAAAAGACAAATGAACAGAGATATACATTAAAAAAAAACTTTCTATGGTCAAATGTTGAATAGTAAGAAATCAGGAAAGAAACTAAAAGTTCAACAGAAGAACGGTTCATTTATAGGAATTCACACAACAAAAATGAACAAGCATGTTTTGAAAGGATATTTAGTAGAAAAGGGAAAATGACTACAATAATTTGCTAAGTGAAAAAATGCTGAATATAAAACTATGTAACTATACACAGTATAATCTGAAATCACATGGACATGGTGAGTACGGGGAGGGAGATGAGGCAGCTGTGACAAACCAAGATGTATATGTAGAGAACTCTGGAGCGACTGGGGAGGAGGGGGGAAGGGAGGGAATCTGGGAGTGTAAGTATCACAAGCAAATAGGAAAAGTAGAGGCTAAACCTTCACGAGATACGTGAGACCAGAAGACATAGACAAAGGTTGGTGGACGAGAAGACGATACAGGAAAGCTCATCGCTGTCTATTATCACTTTGCTCTCATCCCAATTAGTCTTTCTATAGCTGGTGTCTCTTCCAAATTTCCCTAAAGCTCTGCTTGTGTCGCTTCCTTTCTCAATACAAAGACTTTTTTTCCTTCTCACATTCCACTAGACCAGTACCTCCCTGAGAGAAAAGACCTTCATTCTGCCTTCTCTCTCCGCCCTAACATCCCTCCTCATTTTTGCACCCTTGCTGTGACATGGAAATTGGTCAGTACGTTGCCTACCCATACATTTGACCTGAGAGTGGTACAGCAGTGGTACCCCCATTTCCACAAGTGGTTCTCTTAGAGCACCCTGTCATTATACTTTATACTTTTTACACTCAAAGTCAATGGGAAAAAAGCAAAAAGGATTTACTTCAGAGAAGACTTTACTAGAATAACTGAACAGGTTCATTCTAACGAAGGCACACCGTATTACTGATTTTGGCCGCTTAGGAAACTTTCTATTTTGGGGTTATACTATCTACTTGTTTTAATTTATGGGTAGCCTGAGAAGCTATAAAAATAATATCTACCCACTAATATTTATTAATTGTTTCAGCTCTGTATTTGTACCAATAACTTTTTTCTTAAAATTAGTCTCCAAGTTAATAATTTATCTTCTCTACTGCTGTACCTAGTTATTCCAAGCACCCTTTTCATAAACTTGATAAAAAGTTGCTTACTCTGTTTTTGAGTAGTTAAGCTCTTCATTCTCCCAGTGCACCAATGCAATTTCATAGGGGTGAATTTCATGTTTTTCAAGAACTTGCATCACATGCTTCATCTAGAAGAAAAGGAAGATCAACCTGAAATTATAACCGACTCCCTCAGTACAGGATAATGTTATAGAGTTAATGCTTATAACATTTTTAAAATTACATTTGATACCATTTCTTCTGTTCTTTAGGTTTTAAGGAGAAAGCAAATTCATGGTGATACTAAACTAATTGGAACGATATATTCATTTGCTTTTACATTTGGAAAACACAGACAAGCTTAAGGAGGAGAACAAAACCTCCCATTATCCCACGACCCAAAGAAAACCCCTAATAACATTATGGTTTGTATTCTTTAAATCTTCAAAACAAAAAGTTTAAGTAACACACTTGTAAAAATTTAAACACAGAGGTATAGAAAGTGATTCTCTCTCTGTTCTCCCGAATTTTTTTTTTTCACACACACACACTGTATTTTATTTTTACAAGAGATAAACTGACACCAAGCATTGTAACTGGATGGCCACAACAAAAGCAACAATGATTGCAATTACCAAACATGAAACACACTCACACTGTGTCATAATATTGACATTCAGTCCAGGAATCCTCCACTGTAACAGCTCCTTCACTTTGCAGTGAAAATTGATTTGTGTATTTTTTGCCTCTGAGTCCTTGTGGGATTTTTTTTTTTTTAATTCAAACAGAAAGTCACAAAAATTATAATCACCCTCATCAGTTCACTCAGTCCCATGTAATTAATTTTTTTTCATCTTGATCTTTTGTGAGCACTTTTATGAATTCATCAGTTTTCCATTAGAGTTCTGAAAATGCTTATTCGTTCAGTTCAGCAGTATAGTCAGTCTCCTGAATTTCTAATCCTCTAATGTAACCACCATTAAACTTGGTGCATACCCTTCCAGACTTTTCCCTATTTGTATATGTATGTACATTTAGTTTGCTTTCTATATAAATGGGATGATACTGTACATATGAACATTTTCAATGCGATTCTCCTTCATGGAGGAAACGTAATTGATTTAACCGTCTTAAATGTCCATCCATGGGTTTTTTTTCCCATTCTCTACTATCACGATGTCACATGTGCCAGCCTTATGCGTGTATCTTCAAGGACTTGTGGGAATATTTCTTTAGGATTTGTTGGAACAAAAGACATGCACACTTATAATTTTGATAAATGTTTCTAAAATGCTCTCCAAAACAGTTTTTCCAGCTTTAGAATCCAAAGATTTACGAGAGCATTCTTTTTTTTTGAACATTATTCATTTTTTTATATAGCAGGTTCTTACTAGTTATCTATTTTATACATATCAGTGTATATATGTCAATCCCAATCTCCCAGTTCATCCCACTGCCCCCCCTTCCCCCGCTTGGTGTCCATATGTTTGTTCTCTACATCTGTGCCTATGAGAGCATTCTTTTATTTATTTTTTTAATGAGCGCATTCTTAAAAAACACTGGGTATTGTCAGCCTTTTACATCTTTGCAAATTCAAATAGCCAATTTGTACATTTTTCTTACATTTATTGCTCATTTATATTTCCTTTTCTCCAGGAAACCGCTCCCCAGTCTCCCTCCCCCTGCCCCCTATGTGTGTATCTCCTTTCAGTAAAACTGGGTTTGTATGAGGCATATTTTTTTTACCAGCTCTGACATTATATTGGTTATATTTTGTAACCTGCTCTTTTAATTTAACTGTAGCATATACACAGGCAATTCCTCAGGAACTGGTTTCTTCCCACGTGACTTTTAAGAGCTGTAGTATGTACATCCTGAATACATACTATGGATGTATTTAACAAACTTGCTATTGTTATGTGTTTTGGTTATTTCTCATTTTTGCTATTGTAAATAATGTGTTGATGAACATTTCTATACATCATCATATATAACTGTGATTATTTCCTTTGGATAACTTTCTAGATGTAAAATTGCTGAGTTAAATATAAAGCTTTGATATGTATTACCAAACTGCCTCTGAAAAGGTTGTATTAAACAAATCATGATCGGGATATTGAAGAAATTATTTCCAGTGAGCTAAAAAGTTCTAGAAAACTTGATCTAAAATAAGACTCAGTGCAGCCAGCTTCCAGTGAACTGTGTGTACATTACTCATTTTGTAGGTTATCACATGAGAAGTATACTTCCTTCTGTCTGCAGTGTAGCTAGGATAGTTCTGATTTTCCACAAATTATTGTGTGCTCAGAGAATGGAAAATGTAGGAAACTTCTAAGTCAAAAAGAAAATTTTGGAAGATGACAGTGCTAGAATCAACATCACATAATGCAGAGCAAATAAACTGAGGATTATCTGTTAATTTATCTTCCAATTGCTCAGATTATTAAGTGCCAATTAACAATTTATTCTCAGAAAACTAAATTTTAATACTTTCACACTTTATTTATACTTACAGTTTTGTCTGTCACATTCCAGAAGACAGCAGCTCCTTCCCTGGTTTAAAAGAATAAACTACGTTAAAGGTGGAATACATTCTTTAGGGCCACACATAAAGCCATGCTTAGGTAGCTTCTAGAATGCATCTAGAAGGCCAATTTTAAAAAATATGATTTATTATTGATTTGACATGATGGTCCCTGGATGGATATGATAAACAAAAGCTATTTTTTGAATTTCTGATAAAAAACCTGACCCCTCAAAAATTCATGGATTTCTCCTGTGGTTTGCAGAATAAACAACTATTATTGTAAAACCATGTAACTTCAGGTATCTAAACTCTTTCATACCTGATGCAATTCTTTTTTGTTTTTTTAAATTAATTTCTTTTTGGCTGCGCTGGGTCTTCGTTGCTGCATGCGGGCTTTCTCTAGTTGCAGTGAGCGGGGGCTACTCATCGTTGTGGTGTGCGGGCTTCTCATTGCGGTGGCTTCTCTTGTTGTGGAGCATGGGCTCTAGAGCACAGGCTCAGTAGTTGTGGCACACAGGCTTAGCTGCTCTGCAGCATGTGGGATCTTCCCAGACCAGGGCTTGAACCCGTGTCCCCTGCATTGGCAGGCGGACTCCCAACCACTGCGCACCACAGAAGTACCCTGATTCAATTCTGGTGTACAGATATCAGAATAAGGAAATTTTTGAGACCTGTCTCATTAGCTCTCATTAGGCAGATTCTGCTATCAGAAAAGAATAAAGGGTCATGCTTTTAATATCTGTGGAATAAAGAGACTGAGATAAATTAAAGCTTCAGATGGTAAAGGCACCTATGAAATCATGCCAGCCATCCCTACAGTGCTCAGAGTAGACCTGCAACAATGCCACAGGAGGCCCTCACAATCCAAGTCTGCCTTTGACAAAATTTAAGTCTAAAAACTGTTAGGGAACTTGTTTTGATTTCTGAAGTCTGATGTGTTGAGCTGTTTTAGGTAGTAAATTAAAAAAAAGAAAAAAAAAAAGAAAAAGGAGTTACAGCTCTGGGTCATTGCACCAGAGGAAGGAAGGGTAGAAATGAAAGAAAGGTAGGGGCTTCCCTGGTGGTGCAGTGGTTAACAATCTGCCTGCCAATGCGAGGGACATGGGTTCGAGTTCTAGTCTGGGAAGATCCCACATGCCGCAGAGCAACTAAGCCCGTGTGCCACAACTTTTGAGCCTGCACTCTAGAGCCCACGTGCCACAACTACTGAAGCCTGCGTGCCTAGAGCCCATGCTCCGCAACGAGAAGCCACCGCAGTGAGAAGCCCACGCACCGCAACCAAGAGTAGCCCCTGCTCGCCGCAACTAGACAAAGCCCGTGCACAGCAACGAAGACCCAACGCAGCCATCCATCCATCCATCCATCCATCCATCAATAAATGGTAAAAATATGATGTTCCCATTACCATTCTTCAAACCATCTTGAGCAATGTGCTTAGTATGTGTGTGGGTCTGTGCTTAGCATCTGGGATGCAAAGATGAGTATGGTCTAAATCCTCTGCTCAAGGAAGTCCCAATCCAGAGAACATTGATCCACGGACCACCAATTACAATAGTGTGATCCACGCTGTAACAGAGTTACGCAGAATCTAGGTGGATGTACACCGGAGGGCCACAGTTCCTAAAGGACTAGCAGAGCCAAATGAGAAAACGAGGAAATACCCCTGGGGAAATACCCCAGGCTCCAGGAAAAGGTGCAAGGGGGGCAGGCAACGTTTCAGAATAAAGAGCCAGTAGTTTGAATGGCTGCGGATGAGGGGAAGGGGAGGGCACTCAGGTCAGAGGCGGGGAAGAGCCAACCCCTGAAGGAACTTCGTGCTGTGACAAGGCGTTTGGTCACATTCCGTAGAATTTTAAGGACAGTATAGTGATCAGAATTACCCACTGAAAAATTGCTCTGCCTACCAACAGACAGACAGACTGCTGGTGGGGTGAGAAGACAGGCAGGGAGACCAAGCAGTGAGTGTGGCAAAAGGCCAGGGTGGGGTCTCAGGATATGGATTTGGGAGGTGTTTAAGGCCACAGCCAGAGCGCTGGTTCAGAGAAGCACCTCAAGGCAGATGAGAGATCCCAGGAACTCTGCAGTATGGTGCTCAAGCCACGCGTGACTACCGGGCACCTGAAACAGGCCTGGTCCAAACTGAGAGCTGCTATAAGTGGAAAATACACGCCGGGTTTCAGAGACTTAGTATGAAAAGGAGAATGTAAATCTCACTAAAATTGTTGACCGATTACATGCTGAAATGATAATAGTTTAGATATGTTGGGTTAAATAAAATATACCAGTAAAATTAATTTCAGGCAATATATGATGTTATTATTAGTGTTGGTCAAAATTAAATTCATCTTTTTTTAAATTAAAAATGCGACTACAAGAAAATATATTATTACATTCGTGGCTTGCATTTGTGCCTTGCGTTGTATTTCTACTGGATGATGCTGATCTGGAGGACCTCAGAAATCCAAATTCCTTACTCAAGTCAAAAGGGGTGTTTCTCTACCGGCACTAAATGTTGAACTCTTGATTATGTCCAAGGAAAGTAAGGCATCCACAGGAACAAAGACAGAGCTTCCAGTTATCATCAACTGTAAGAACTAAGACCACAGAAACTTCATCAAAGTCTGGATTCTCATGGATGTTCCATGTATTTCTGTTCTGCCACTTATTAGTCCTCTGACTGTGGGTAATTCAGTTAATCCCTCTGACCCTTGGGAATAAAAGATCTTCCTCAAATGTTGTGAGGATGAGATTATTTTAAATGGTTTCTATTATCATTACCACTTCCACTCAGCTACTCTGGAGCATCTGGTATTAAAACAACCTTAAAAAAAAAAAACACCTTTAAATAAAAGGAATAAATGTATGTGGATCAGGGTCCCAGTCTGAAGTCTCCAGAGAGGTAAGGTGATCTAAAACTTTAGCTTCAGAGGGCGAAGATGGAAAAGGAAGAAAGACAGCGGGGCAGGTAGCACGCACCTGATGAGGGGCACTGAAGATGAACGGGAAATAAGATGCTTACATATTCTTAGTAAATGAAAACCCACATTTACCAATAAAGGCAAGTACACACCAAGTTACCCGAATGGGCCTCTGTTAATGACCTCAGCCTGAGCTTCCTTCAGTCTCTTGCTCTCAGGAAGGCCGGAAGCTGGGGGGAGTCCACTCGGTTCCCTAAATCCCTGTGTTCTGCAGGGCACCATTATTTCCACCAGTGGTTCCTGACCTTAGCTTTGTCCAATGCTCTTTTTTTTTTTTTTTGCGGTACGCGGGCCTCTCACTGTTGTGGCCTCTCCCATTGCGGAGCACAGGCTCTGGACGCGCAGGCCCAGCGGCCATGGCTCATGGGCCCAGCTGCTCCGCGGCATGTGGGATCTTCCCGGACCGGGGCACGAACCCGCATCCCCTGCATCAGCAGGCGGACTCTCAACCACTGCGCCACCAGGGAAGCCCCCCAATGCTCTCTTTTTATAACGTGTTAAGTGCACCCTTTACTGTCATGAATTATGAGCAGTGCGAAAAACTTGCATATATGATACAAAGATGACATAATGCTTAAAGTTAATTTAGAACAAAATGAATAAAAAATCCCTAATCTTTTCCCTAGGGGGGAAAATTCTTTATTTCATAAGAGGATTTACCAGCAGATACCTAAAAGTGACAAACTCTCCTATTCAAATAAGAACCAAAGGATAAATTTAAATCACAAATAAATTTTGAAACATCTTCTGTTAAGAGAGAAGGTACACCTGCATCTTTGAGGAACACATTACCTGGCCACAGCCCATCTTCCAATGGAGTTGCTTTCTTGTCTTACCTGAAGAAGAATATTGTTCCAGGATCACCTTCTTTTGCAGAATTTTCCATACCTATCACCAAAATATTTGCTGCATCTGTGATAAATGAGCAAAAAGCTATGTCACAAGGTGACACAAGATTTAAGTCACCTATAAACTTTTAACAAAGTATTTGTGATCATTGCTTCATATACCATGAAGTGCTCTACAACACACTGTCCATTTTTCTACTAAGGTTTCTAAAAGTATTTAATATATGAAAATGAAAAGACCATAAGAAATTACTTGAACAAAATATTCAACAACCTGTGACACTATTATTAGTGCTATTTAAAACTCATTCACGCCCATTTTGATTCAGTAATCGCTAGTCCAGTTGATAATTACTAAAGTCTTAGTATCAGCACAACTAAGGTTCAAGAATTTGGGGGGGTGGGGGAGGGATGGACTGGGAGTTTGGGGTTAGCAGATGCAAACTATTATATAGAGAACAGATAAACAACAAGGTCCTACTGTATAGCACAGGGAACTATATCCAATATCCTGTGATAAACCATATGGAAAAGAATATAAAAAAGAATGTATCTGTATAAAGGAATGTATATGTATAACTGAATCACTTTGTTGTACAGCAGAAATTAACACACTGTAAATCAACTATAGTTCAATTAAAAAAAAGAAAAAAGAATTAAACTTCTTTCTGTAAAAGTAATTTAAAATAAAATTTGAAGCGCCATTAATATATTCTCTTCCTTTAAATATCATTTTATTAATAATATAATTTTAATATTCTCAAACTACTCTTTCCACTGAATTTTAAATTATATTGTATAAAGTGTGGAAAATAGAAAACATACAGAAACAAAGATACAGTCCATTTCAAAACATATCTGATTTCAAAGTTAATCATGAGAACTACCATGATAATCACCTGTAACTATTTAAATATTTTAACATTTTAAATATTAAATACATACATATACAAATATTCACCAGTAAGTAGTTACTTTGTATATTAGTTTAGTAGTATTTATTATAAGTATATAAATATTGTATAATGTAAACTATAAATAACATGTTAGTCTATCAATTAATAAATATACTAATATTAGTATGTAACATGTTACATAATTTCTTTTTTGAAACTAAATACATTTTAATAGAAAACAAAATACAAAATAACCCTTTTCAGAAAACAGAAATATTTAATCCTTTTCCCACAAATTAGAAGTTGCTATATCCTCAGAGCATAGTTTTCGATGCGTGTGTTTGTATTTAAGATTTGTTTCACAGACTGTTCATTAAATTGCTACTGCAAAGCAGGAGGTGGGAGGGACGATCTCAGGAGAAAAAGACACTGGAAAAGCCGCACCTCGGAATCATTTGGAAATTCAACATTTTCTAATTCTATCTTTTGATGTTTCACTTCCAATTATTTTCATTTCTTTACCACAATCTGTCCTTTTAGGGGAGAGAATTGTTGAATAGAAGTGCAGCCACAAAAAGAATCTTTCTTTCCCACCAACATAATTTCTTAACATAAAATTAGGATCCTCAAAGCTTCAGAGCTCCTAATAGAGGTTGGGGAACGGGGGATTCAGAAAAAGACCAACTCCTAAACTCCTTTTCTTTGGTGAAATCACACTTCCTTGAGTTCTACATCTATAGAGGGCAAGGCTCACCCATATAGCCAAGACCACCACAAATGAAGTGGGAAAGATCCAGGCCAGTGAGAATAGTACGAGAAGCCCCCAAGTGTGTGATGCACAGGGGCACCCTGCCGACAGCCTCTGGAATCAGCCAAGAATACCGCAGGGCAATTTTCCTTCTTAGAGGCCCTGGACATAGCTCTGTTTTTCTAAGTCAATTATGTTCGTTTTTTGCCACCAAATAGTACAAACAGTTGGTTCAGATCATCAAGGCTGAGAAAGCACAATGACATTTCGATTGTTTCTTACAGGGTCGGTGACTCTTTTAAGAACTTTCTCTGTAGCAGAGAGGTTTTCAACCTACTGTTTTTTGCTACTTTGAGGTAAATTCATGAATCTTCCATCAAAGTGTTCCAAGTCATTTTTTAAACATAAAGCAGGTGATTTCTCAAGAAGCCTTCCTCACACTATCCTAAAATCTTCTCAGTTTAATTCTCTTTTAAAATATTCATTGAGCTTATCTTTTAACTAATTCTGTTAGTTTTAAAGTGTTGGACTGTACTGGTAAATTTTTCTTTAAAGGCTCTCCCCAACATTTCTATCAATTATATGGTTCTTCTGTAATACTAAAATAACTTTTTAACGTGACAGAAATGAAGTGTCATGGCCTTTGATCATCCCAAGTAAGAGTGATCCTATAAATACAGCTGAATAAACCATATTGATTTTAATCTTCGAACTAAGTTCTCTGTGAATATGTTTTAAATTTCCTATCTTTGTATGTCATTTGTATAAAGAGATTCAACGCCACTTTTATGATATAATCCTTCAAATAGAAAATGAGAGGCTTCCCTGGTAGCTCAGTGTTTAAGAACCCACCTGCCAATGCAGGGACACGGGTTTGAGCCCTGGTCTGGGAAGATCCCACATGCCGCGGAGCAACTAAGCCCGTGCATCACAGCTACTGAGCCTGTGCTCTAGAGCCTGTGAGCCACAACTACTGAGCCCACGTGCCACAACTACTGAAGCCCGCGTGCCTAGAGCCCGTGCTCCGCAACAAGAGAAGCCACCACAATGAGAAGCCCGTGCACCACAAAGAAGAGTAGCCCCTGCTCACCGCAACTAGAGAAAGCCCGTGTGCAGCAACGAAGACCCAACACAGCCAAAAGTAAAAATAAATAAATTTATAAAAGAAAGAGAAAATGAAAACTAAACAAATGCATATTTAAGACAGTTATCATAGGAAAATTATTTTCCAATACATTTTAACATACTTGGCCCCAGGTTCAAGAAGATGTACCTCTAGGCAAGCTTGTTACTTCAACATATCCATGGGAGGCCAGGTCTTGAGAGAGACTTCCAAGATGGTATTCATCTGCGGTTGCAAACGCAGTACAGCGCATCAGGTCCTGTGCCAGAGAGAAGAGAATGAGATGGGTTACCAAGAGGTGCCTGTGATGGTTGTCTCTTTACAGGGAGGATGGCGTGCTGCAAAGCTGGCACTCGAGAGTTTTATCCAAACATTTCAACGGTTCAGACAAAGGATGTGAGAAGGATGCAGAGAAAGAAGTTACAAGGAGGCGGATTTCAGCTCAATCTATGCAAGAACTTTCTCTTAATAGTCAAAGAGATGGAATGGGCTATCAGAACAGGGAGCCACACCTGCTGGTTGTGCTTCAAGCACAGACTGATCAAAAAATAGAGAGGATTTAGGCACCATACAAGGCGCCTGGATGAGATGCTAGTTAAAGTCTGTCCAACCTTGAGTTTCCATGGTTCTTTTTCACAGCAGCATTATTATTTGAGGTCATTTGATAATTTGCCACTAGCCTTGTACAGGCAGAGACTACTTTGAATCTACTAAGGAATTACAGAAATTTTTACTCTAGTTAATTGTACTCTGGTTAAAAGTTCTGTGAATCTGAGAATGTGTCCAGGTTTGGTGAGTGCTTTGGATTTCTGCACTAGGAGTCTTACCTGTGTGTACATGCATACATTTATATTGTGTGTAGCTATACAGTATACATATGGTAAGCATATGGTACAGCACACAGTGTTTTTGTCAAACTGTAGGTCACAAGCCGTTAGTGAGTCCTGATATCAATTTAGTCGGCCCAAACCAGCTTAAAAAAAAAATAAACTAGGGGCTTCCCTGGTGGCGCAGTGGTTGGGAGTCCGCCTGCCGATGCAGGGGGCGCGGGTTTGTGCCCCGGTCTGGGAGGATCCCACGTGCGTGGAGCGGCTGGGCCCGTGAGCCATGGCCGCTGGGCCTGCGCGTCCAGAGCCTGTGCTCTGCAATGGGAAAGGCCACAGCAGTCAGAGGCCTGCGTACCGCAAAAAATAAATAAATAAATAAATAAATAAACTAAACAGAATAAAACAGAAAATATTAGAGTACATAATTCATAGTAAGGGTAAATTTTATTTTATGACATTTTCTGTCACATATATGTCTATATAGGTATCCTGGGTCACTGCATATACACTGTAATGTAAAATAAATTTCTCACTATGGAATACGGTCAATAAAGTTCAAAAGCTATCGGCAGAGGTGTTAAGAGTTCAGGCACAGAATTAGATTCATTAAAAAAAAAATCAGAATAACAATAATGCCTACTTGATAGGGTTGTTGTGAAGTTTAAACAAGCTGATGAATGTCAACTGCTCAGAACCATGATTAGCACAAATGTTCAACATTTTTTAGATAATACTTATTATTACGGCACATGCAGGTATGTTTAAACCATCAAAATTTATGGGAGGCTAAAAAGTTTATCAAAAGTTTATCAGATTTACATCTGAATTTTCATTTGTTCGTAATTTTATATTTTAGTGTCTATTAATCAGAACATTAGTGATTCTACTGTCTTTGATACATATGGTGCTTTGGCCCATATGTATCAAAAGAGGTATATGAGTCACTAAATCAAAATTTATTCCTAGGATTTACTCATCTTGGCTCCTAAATTCTTTCCCTTTCTGCTACATTCCTAGTATGAAATTCAAGAAAAGTAGTACATAAATTTCTTCCTTCCTCCCACTTTTGTTACCTAACTCCTGGCTCTTTCTCAAGAGATGACCTAACTCTGCTTTTTCTTCCATCTGTTACACAGTTCTAATGTGTGGTTTAAAAAGTAGCAGAGGAATAAACGGAGGACCTGAGAAACCTAAAATCCGTAAAATATCCACTCATAAGCAAAACATTCAATTGTCTAATTGATTTTAATTCAATTAGAGGAAAAATTAAAAGTCAGACAAGCAAGCTGAAATTGTCACTGAATGTGAGCTAAACGGATGCAGGATCCTCCTGTTGCAGATATCTGATATGCTGATTCCCGTATTCATTATGAAGGTAAGAACACGTTAATTTACAAAAACATATGGACCCATACAGTCAAAGTAAAGCTGGTTACTGGAGTATAGGAATCAGTTATGTGCTTAAGGTTTAGAAGTGCCAGCACTAGTTGTTCTTTTAAGGCTCCGTGGAGTTAAAAAGAGCTGGCAGGATGTGAGATTAAGCTGGCTGAAAGAAAGGAATCCTGGAAAGAAGCATCAGGTAAGGCCATGGCAGGCAGGCTCTACCCTACAAGAGCTGACAAACTTACTCAAGTTTGCTAAGCAAAATCCCAGTGCATTAGGTTGCATGTCAGAGTGACTCTGGGGCTGCTAGAGCTGACATGCTTAGTTTAGGCTGGAGTGGGAAGAGAAGGCGGCACGAAGGAGAAGACAGGAGATAAGGAGAAGGTCGACAGCTAGTCCAGCGGAGGGTTTCCCAGAACTGTACTAGAAACGGCATTGCCGACTGTTTCTAGAATCATTGCCGTAAACTGGCAGCCCAGACAACCATCCAACTCAAGAGCTGACCCACATAGTGTTTTCAAGATTTGAACAAACTATCAACAATAAATGGCCATTTGACGCACAATCCAGATTTCCACCATCTTTCGCTCCAGTGGAAGATCTAGCAGTAATTGACCAGGGTCGGTGGGGGGCGGGCGGGGGGCGTGATTCTCCAGCCGATGCAGTCCCTCCCACTCCCTGGTTCGTGCCTGGCTTCACCATCATCTTTCTTACTGACCAGGCCCATCTGTGCTAAAAAAACGTATACTATTTTACCTTCTCAAAAATGGAACACGTCGGGCTTCCCTGGTGGCGCAGCGGTTAAGAATCCGCCTGCCAATGCAGGGGACACGGGTTCGAGCCCTCGTCCGGGAAGATCCCACATGCCGCGGAGCAACTAAGCCCGTGCGCCACAACTACTGAGCCCACCTGCCACAGCTACTGAAGCCCGTGTGCCTAGAGCCCGTGCTCCGCAACAAGAGAAGACACCGCAATGAGAAGCCCACGCACCGCAACAAAGAGCAGCCCCTGCTTGCCACAACTAGAGAAAGCCCGCGCACAGCAGCGAAGACCCAACACAGCCAAAAATAAATAAATAAAATAAATTTAAAAAAAAAGTGGGACAAGTCAAAGCATTCAACCACTACTTCCATGAGAAAATATATGCTGAGCTCCAAAGAGTCAGGTTATAAATTTTTAAACACAATTTGTTTTTAACTTAGTCATTCCAAGGATCTTTGCAGATTTTCTGAAGATGGTCACCTTTCCTTCTCTCACCATCTCCTGTTTAGTTTGGCTCAGAGTCCTAGCCAATGTCTCACAGCTTATTTGGTTTAGCCTACGTTACATAACTTACATGGCTCGCCACACTACTTTCTGTATCCTCCTTAAACATCTGGGATGTGAGTCTCTGTTTAAGTTATGAATCTTCTGTGAATAGATGATTCACAAGGTTTTCCAATTTGACTTGTTAGAAATATCTTTTTTGGGTTTTATTTCCTTTGTTTTTCAATTTCAAGATTGTATTTAAATCCACTTGGTAAAGGGAAAGAGTGTGTGTCATCTTTGCATTTTTTCCCCCTATTATTTAAAGATGTTGTTATTCTGCAAGAAGCTTTCATCTTCAGACATGTCTTTTTCTGGATTTCTATAATGAACCATTATTTTTTGAGCATTAAATATAAATATACACCAAATTTCAGGTTCTAGCATGGGGATCAACAACTTGTTCTTAAATAAATGTGCCAAACCAACCTAAAATAGTTATTGGATTTAAGACTTAAATTTAGGCCTTTCTATTTTAAAATGTTAAAAGAAAACCACCCAAACCCAAACAAAACAAAACCAAAGCCAAGAAAACCACCATGTTTCATTTTTCTGGCCACAGAAAACATATTCCAGCAGATGGGGCTAGAAATTTATATATGATTCTTGTTTTAGAGCATCACATACTCTGACAGAATACTTTTCCTGAAAAAGAAAGTTTATTTTTATTCGTGTTCTTTTACTAAAACAAGAAATTACTGCATTACAGTAATGTTGCTCCTATATTACTAAGGGGAAAAAATGCATGTTTTTCCTGTTATGTACAGATTATAGGCAAAAGTTAGAAAACACAGATGCATTTTACATTACTAGTATAAAGCTTTAGCTTTTAACCTTTCTGACTACAACCCATGGTGAGAAACCCTTTCACATACACGGTACCTACACACACACAGACACCCACACCAATAATGGACACAAAAGCTTCACAGAACAATATTTACCTTTATCATGAGTAATGCATTGATACTTTGTATTCTGTTTCATCAAACACACCAAAAAAAACCCAAACCTATTAACAACCCACTGGTTAATTTTACTACACACTGTGGTGTGAGCCTGCAAACTACTGCTGGGCGTCCCAGCACCCTGCCTTCTCTGCCAGCCTCCACGCTGCTCAGAGGTTGGTCCTTACCCTCGGGCATCGTCCTCCTCAAAGACAGGACAGGCCAACAAGCAGCACTGGCCCTGCCATGTTAAGTGATGAGCCAACGGTATGTGGGCTGAATATCTCAGCAGGTTATGATCTCTACAAATGGAATCAGGTGAAGACTTGATTCTAATATAGAGGGTGAGTGGCCTCACCCCGCCAATTCCAAGCACATGCCATGTGGCAGAGGTAAGAGGGTGAGCTCAGGCACACACGTGGGGAATGAGACAAAGGGTACCTCTTTCTGGTACAAAGTAGAGTCCTTTCCTGACTCAGTCCAGAGGGGAGGAAAGGGCTTTACCACCAAAGGGGACTCGCCAGCCCCATGAGGCCCACGTGGAAATGGAGGGGCCCTCTATTCGGGACAGATAAAAGCCAGTCTTCAGCCCTGGGCATATATTACCTCGTTATACCTCAAGACTGTGTTCTCCTGTAAGATCATTAGAAAATAATGTTCCAAAAATCATACTCCCTCAGGTCACTTTCAAAATGCCTTCAGAAATAGAAAAGATTGTCTATTATTTTCCTGTACTTCCAGAGAAACAACATGCTGTTTCTGTTTTCGCGGAATTCCAACTGAAGTCACAGCTATTACGTTACATAACATGTCCTATGTCAGGACCCAGGAAATAAATGACTCCTTAAGTTTGGTGATAGAAAAAGTTATTTCTTATAAGACATTCTTATGTTTTTCTTTTCTTCTTGTTAGACAACAAGAAATGTACAACCCAGGAGTATTCCTGCCTTTCTTTAATCATTGGGCTTCGTGGAACTAAATATTCAACTAGATTACTCGTATCAGATATCTGATAATATTTACTTCGCTGTTCGTATCAACTGCTTGCTCTATTTTAAATGTAATGCTTTTATTATCTCATTTGAAACTTATTAAATTTTGACAATCTACTTCAAATCCTTTCCTGGAAGCAGAAAGGAAAAAAGTCCTGAAGAAAAATAAAAAACGGAATCCAGGAACACTGCTTTCAAGTCTACAGACAGCCCAAAGCAATAATGCCTCTTTGACAGTTTACAACCGACAACTACAAAAACAAGTGCCATTTCTGACCTCACCAGCCTTTCATAAGAAACTTGCTTCTGCTCTGCGCTGCTAGATGTAACGGAAGAAAAAAGGGACTTGGTCCTCCTCTTTTTTGGATCTGCTGTGAATTCAGGTTTTTACACTTAATTTCATCTCAGTCACTTAAATACTAAATTTCCCAGATGATCACAACACTAAACAACATAATTAAACACTCAAGAGCTAGAAAGAAAGGGGTGAGGGCAGAATGCATCCAAAACTCCCATCCTTCATATCGTGGGTTCAAGGAAGCCAAACAAGAATGTAAACAAAGCTAGAATCCAAAACAAGTCATTAACCAACTCCTAGCTTCACAACCTGAGGACAAGACGTGAAGGCCTGTACACCTTTTTAAAGGAAGTCAACCACGCAGTAAACAAAAACAAAAACAGAACAGGTTAAACGCTCTCAAGGTCTCCTTCTCAGAATCGAGATTGTAAGGTAGACAGTATAACCTGTTTTCTGATAGATTCAGAAGGCTTCATCAAGTGTTAAATATTCGACATTCCTACTTTTAATGTTGATGGCTACAGACATCAAAGGTCCCTTTGCTTCTCTTCTATCCTTTCCTGTTTAATAAACATTTATTAAGTATAAGGCACAGTTTCAAGTAACATGCGAGATACACAGGTTACCAAAGGGCTTGATCCTGACCTTAAATATTTATCATTTAGTGGGCAAATGCGAACTGTAGTTGAGAAATTCCCATAAACCTCTTAACAGTGAATGAAAACAACCACTTCAACCTTCAAATGATAAAAAAAAGCAAAAACCTTCACTCTGCTTTTTGGATTCCACCTTGCCATGTCCTTTCACCACCCCCTCCCATGCAGTCACCATTGGCTAATGAATGTATACCTGTCTGCATACTTAATGAAACAAAATTTTTTTTAATTTAATACAGAATTTCTACAGTTTGATTTTTTTTTTTAAATGGGGGCTTTTTATAGCACTGTTCCTAGAATGGACTTACTACTAGTCTTTTTCAAAATTTCCTTAGGCCACTAATCCTTTCATAAACTATATTTTTATATTTAATTGCCTCTATTTTACCTTTATATGTACCACTAATTCCTAAAATTAAGATGTTGATTCCCTTTGGAGATGACAGGTTTTACTATTAGGCTTCAAAGATCCTGAAAGAAGTGCTGAGCTGATGGCTGGCTCTCCTATGTTGGTAGTAAGGCTGAGGTGGGATCCACAGGGGTTCAGAGTGATTATTAGGGAACAGAGGTGCCACCCACAAGTGTTTTTACCTTGTTCACAGGCAGAACTGGAAGGTTGGTCCTGGATGGCTGCCTGGTCCTTGATGCTTTCAGTGGTCTCTTGATTTGCGGAAAGTCTTGTTTAGAAACAAGTGCTTCCGTTGACACAGATGAGGAATGTCTCTTCGGTATTTTTATAAACCACTTAAAACCTAACAGACTTGGTTTGTGAATCACTTTCCTATGAGTACCAAGGGAGTTCCTGGTTGGAAGGTGCTCTTTTTCATCTTGGTAACGTGTGGTGTTTAACGGAGAGAGTACATTTGTATTTGATATTTTCCGGTTCATTTCCAGGACCTGGGACTTATTCAAACCAACAACTGCTGTATCAGGAAAGAACAAATTCACGTTCTGACTTCTTGTCAGGGTGTTGCATGTTGTGGTCTCAAATTCCTTAAGTGGGTTTAATGTTCGATGAACAAGTCTTTGGCACTGACACGCTTCTGATAAAATATAGTGAGATCTGGCCAAGGATCTGAGAAGTCTGGCTGACATTACCACATCTCAAGCTAAAAGAAAAAGAATTCAAAGTTCAAGTTTTTTAATAAAAAATATTTAAAAAGTATATAGTGTTTTCCCAGGTAACAGGTATATTTCTGTAAAACAATTTGCAAAACAGATACATCTTAACTTAAGCCTAGTAAAAGAATGAGGTTAAAAAAATACATACAAGTGTTTTCACCACCTCTCTTTTAGTCAAACTTTAGCCTTCTTTCTGGAAGGTTATAAGACTATAAAGCTATTGAGGGACTTCCCTGGCGGTCCAGTAGTTAATACTCTGCGCTCCCAATGCAGGGGGCAAGGGTTCGACCCCTGGTCTGGGAACTAAGATCCCACATGCCGCACGGCGTGGCCAAACCAAAAAAAAAAGTAGTTTATTTGTCCTTTAAACACACATCATTTTTTTAACACCTTAAAGCAACAGACAATTATTGGTGCCTATCAGAGGTGATGTTTGAATCGGGTTTCAAAAGGGCAGAGGGATCAGCAAGTCGAACACCGCAGGTAAACAGTATTGTTCATCTGACAAACAGGATGCAACTTCAGGGGAGCCAGGCGTGAGCTGCAGCAGCAGCTGAGGGCTGAACAGGAGCCTGTGGCTGCGTCCTACGCACTGGTCCTGAAGAGTTTCTATAGGAGAGGGAAGTCGGAGCTCTTCATGTGAGACTCACGTGGTCAAAAGTACATTCAAGAAACATATCCTTGGTTAAAACTTAGAGGAGGAACTGAGAGACACTAAGAGATTGCTTTCTGAGTACTTTGTACCCAGCAAGCGCTCTGCTTCACCTCACGACAATCCTGTGAGGTACTTCACAGGGGAAACTGAGGCTTAGGGAGGCTGACTGCTTACAATCAGTGATGCAGAGACAGAAGGAAATCCCAGGCTTTTCCAGTTCTAGAGACAACACTGTAACCACTGCATATATATTATCTCCCTTTAAAAGGATGAGGGCAGGGGGCTTCCCTGGTGGTGCAGTGGTTGAGAGTCCGCCTGCCGATGCAGGGGACATGGGTTCGTGCCCCGGTCCGGGAAGATCCCACGTGCCGCGGAGCGGCTGGGCCCGTGAGCCGTGGCCACTGAGCCTGCGCGTCCGGAGCCTGTGCTCCGCAATGGGAGTGGCCGCGGCAGTGAGAGGCCCGTGTACCGCAAAAAAATAAAAATAAAAAAATAAATAAAATAAAAGGATAAGGGCAAGGATGAGTCACTGCGATATTTAGGAGGTAGAACCTGCTGCTTTCAAAATATCTTCAAAAGTTGGAATTCTCTGTTTAGTTCCAGTCCAACTAGCTATTTTAGTTCACCTTTAGTTAGTACTATTACCTGCCAGTTGAACCAGTGGGTTTTGCAGAACCTAATTATACAATATTTTAGGAATCTGTTTACGCAGACCTGGATTCTTCCATTCTCTTCTAGGAAATTCTTACCTCCAAGCTCTAAATCTTGCCTTCCCACAGAGGCTGGGACAAAGAATGTAAAAGCTACAGGACAAACAAGTGTGCTTTCTATCTTTGCTGAGAAAAAACAGAGGGGTAGCATTTAAGGTATCCGACACACACACAAAATTATTTAGGCTTTGTTAAAAACTGGAACACACCTCAGGAAAGTGAAATTTTAATTGCACAAACTAAATTTAAAGATAAAAATACACTACACTTTTAATTACACTAAGAGCTTTATATAACATTTTGGGTACCGAATTTCCGTGCTCTGCATTGCCCTTGTCATATTTCTTGATGGTTTCTACATCCGTGCAGATTGGTGGGGGGCGTGATCCCCCCCCCCCCGAGTGATCTCATCTTCCATCCTCCCTTAGCCACTCACTCCCAGGGTCTTATGCTCCGAGCTATATCGTGGCCATTAGGCACCTAGGGCTATTGAATACTTGAAATGTGGCTCAATAAAATTTAAAAAATAATTTTTTTGGTACCTTGTATTTTATACTTAATATAAAAAGTAAAATATCTCAATAAGTTTTATATTGATTACTTGTTGAAATAATATTTTTAGATATATTGGGCTAAATAAAATTAACCTCACCTCTTAATTTTTACTTTTAAAGTGTCTAGAAAACTTAAAATGCCGTGTGTGGCTTGTATCGTATTCCTGTTGGAGGGTCCTGCTCTAGACCTGTCATTACCAATAACTGCAACCTCATGTTCTCAATTTCAAGCATTCTACTCTCCATACACCACCTCTGATCTTTCAGCCTCACTCCTTCTATCACCCAATTCCAACAGTTCTTCAACCCCAACAGGACCTACAATTCAATGATCCAACCACTTTTTCACTGTCCCTCACTCCCCACATCACTTCCTCCACACTTAGTTATATTCCATGGACCTCAAATCCCTTGTACCCCACTCTTCCACATACCCACGTGGCAAAACCTCAACGTGAATTAAATATAATTCACCCAATTTATGCCTGGACCCCTGCACCTCAACGTGGCTGGAGATGGACAACCAACCAACAACCATCTGGTCTCACTTTAAAATCATGACCACTCACTTCGGGTGGGCCTTTCATGCTGCTCAACGATCTTAAATACTGTACTTACATACTATATTTTTCTTTTTGCTCTCTCCTCACACCTTCAATGCCTCCTCCTTTCTCATTCTCAATAACGACCTTGCTTCCTCTTTGGTTGACAAAACAGAAATAATCAGGAGAGAACTTCCACCAGCTCTTGCCATCATCCACCTGCCCACCTATTGCTTTTGTGCCCATATACTTTGTCTTCCCTTCTGCTGCTACAGATGAGGTGCCCGTGGTCCCATCTACAGCCAGGTCCTCTGTCTGCACACCAAGTCTCTTCCCTCCCTGCCTACAGAAGACATAGTTAAGCCCTTCTCCCCTCTCTCCCCCATGCTATTTATTTTTCCCTTTTTACTGACACATTCCTATTAGCATACAACTAGGCTCTGATTTCTCCCACCTTATAAAAACAACTCTTCCCCGACCCCCATCTTCCCTTCCATATACTACACTTGTTCTCTGAGCTCCTTTCCTTTTAGAGTTTTATTGCCTCTCTCCATCTCCTCTTCTCTGATTTTTTTTGAACCCACTCCAATTGGGCTTTCATCTCTGTCACTTCACCAAAGCCCATTTGTCAAGGCCAGCAAGGACCACCACATTTATAAGTCCTCTGGTCACTTCTCAGTATTCATTTTACCTGACTGACCAGCAACATGTGATACAGCTGATCACTCCACCCTACTCCCTCACTCGTTTCTGGGATACTACACTGGCCATTTTCATCCTACCTCACGGGTAGGATGTCTCTTTTGCTCGTCTCCCATCCCAAGAATGTAATGTACCAAGGCTCAGTATTTGGGCCACCTTTCTTCTCTATTCTCAGCTCTTGGTGATCTCACCCAATCTCATAGTTTTATATAGTACCTACAATTGATGAATAGCAAATATTTATCCCTAAACTACTCTGATGAGCATGAAAAATGTAACATGCTCAAAACTGAGCTTCTGAAATCTTCCTGCAAATCCTATTCTTCCCAGTCTCCCCCACTCATAAAATAGCAATTACATCCTTCCCTTTGCCAAGGCCCCAAACCTGCAGTCCACCTTATTCTTCTCTTCCTTCTCCATACCCAATCTGTCAGCAAATCCCACTGGCTTTGTTCGGACTGGTCCTCACCACCAACACTGCCACCACCCTGGTCCAAGCTGCTGTCCTTCCCAGGGATTATTGTTGCAGCCTCCAAATTGGTTTCCCAGCTTCTGTTCTTCAGATTCTTCTGAACACAGCAACCAAACTCAAATCGGATTACATCTTCCCTCTTCATAAAATTTGATGATGGCCTCACATTTCACTTGAAATAAAAGCCCAACACCTTCAGATAGACTGCATGGCCCTCCATTCTCTGCCCTTTATCACCACTCTGACATCTCCTCCAGCTTTTTCCCCTCGCTCATTTTGCTCCAGTCACTCTGGTCTCTGGATCTCTGCACTTACTATCCCTTATACTCTTCTCTCGGGTGTCTGTAAGCCTCATTCCCTCACCTCCTTCACACCTTTGCTCAAATGTCTCCTTCACAGTGAAGTCTTCCCTGACCACTTCATTTAAAACGCACACCAGCACCCACACTCTAGCTTCCTCCACTATTTCTCCATTGCATTTAACATCACTTGCAAACACGTTGTGTTCTTAATTTATTAACTCACACAACAAATTATGAACTGAGTGCCTACCATGTGACAGAAATTGTCCTACTTGCTAATACAGCTGAAAATAAAATAGACGAAAATCCCTATCTTTTGAAAGTTACATCACAGTGGGGGTGAGAGATAATACACGTGGTAAACCACTAAAATATACATTAAATAGTCACAACGCTACAGGGAAAAAAACAAGAGGAAAGGAGACTTTGTCTCGCTCCTGTAGCACCTAAGCTCCTTGAGGATAAAGATTTGCCTCTTGTTCATGCTGTGTCTCCTGTAACCAGAGTGCCCAGCAAACATCAGGTATTCAACTCGTATTTTTTGAATGAAATACAAGGCAGCTACTCAGTTCTTGGACACATTTTTTACTTTTTAAGAACATACCAACTAAGAAATCTGTATCAACTAGGCTATAAGTCAATGGATAAGTGGCGCTAATCTCTGGAGCACACCTTCCAATTCTTTAAGCTGCTCAAAATTATTTTATTTTGCAGTTACCGCTATGCACTGGCTCAAAGGGTTCAGTACGTGGGTATGGACGGAGTGCTTTTCACTCCCAGCTAAATCGACCAAAGATCACTGTAATAGGCAGGAGGCCTCCGCTGTACTGGTGAAACACGTGAGACGTTCAGGGCGGCGGGGAGCAAAGGGCGGACCTCTGTGGGAGACCATACAAGCTCCCAGAACAAGGTAGTGCACTAACCTCTCCGCGGGAAGAAAAGACAGACGCGCCAAAGGCGCACGCTCCTGCCCCTCCGCCGCAGGCAAGAGACAGAGTACCGGCTGCTGTCCCGCGCTCCCGCAGCCAGTCCCAACACCGACCCAGTGCCCCGCCCAGCGCCCGACACTGCGCAGGCGCACAGGACTCCTGGCCCAGCGGAGCGTAAGCCGCCCGGTCCACGTGACCGTCGGAGCACGTGACCCGTGCTGCCGCGACCTTATCCGCTCCCTGGTCCCTGCGACGTCCCGGTCCCTGGTTGCTTCCGCCTTCCGCCCACTTCCTTATTCCGCTTCTCTCGTCGCCCCTCAGCCGTCCCCGCCTTCGTCCCCGGAAGATCTCCGCGTCCTCGGCCATTGTTTTTCTCTTCTACGGGCACCAAATAAAGTTTCTTCATTCAAAAGCAGTTTTTTAATCCACATCCCTCCCTTTCTCAGCTCCTCCCCCGCGCCTGCACCGCCTCCTTTCCTGCGGCGAGTGAAACCCGAGCGTTGGCGTGGGGAGCGCGGAAGGTGATGGCGGGGCCTCCGGTGTCTCTCTCGGCACGGGACGTAGGGTTCGTGTCGCTTTCCTCGCCAGCTCCGCTCCTTTTCCTCCTCCCCACTTTTGCGGAGAGCTGGGCCTCGTCGGGAACCTGTGGGTACCAGCGGGGAAGCAGCGGCGGGCCGGAGGCGCCTGCTCCCCGCTGCCAGGGAGTTCCATCCCGCTGTCCAGGCTCCGCTTCCCGGGGGCGGTGCCTCGGTTTCTAACGGCTCGCGGGGAGGCGAGGGCTAGGAGGCTGCTCTCTGAGCTCCAGGCTCGGATCGGCTTTGCAGCTTTTTCCTTAAGCTGATTCGTGGCTTCTTCCCTGCCTACACGGGAACGGACTGCGAACCCCGACTGAAAATCTCCGCTTACCCCCACCTCTCTCTACAATGGTGGTTCAGGGGTTTTGATAGTCTTCTATTAATGTGAATCAGTTAGCGCGTCTTTCAAGTGGTTCGATACGGTTTTTTTTTTTGGTTTTGGTTTTTTTTTTAAACTTACGCATGACTGTCTTGAGAGTGTATGCTTCCTTTCAGAGTGTTGCAGCGCGTGCCTTTAATCATATTTTAATTAATAAACCTACTTTGGGGGGGTTAAAGTTGTCTGCAAAAGTTAGGGGTCTGAGATCTATCGAGAAACGTGTTTCTTCCTATTGCTGACCAGATTAATTCATAATCCCGCTATATAACAAGTGCCTGTACTTTCTTGCGTTTTAGGCGTCATGTTATAGATTCTATAAAATTATTATATCTCTCTGTGTAAATTGAGAGGCCCAGTTTATATTTGAAATATGTCCTTACTGCGAAAGATGGCAAAACAAAGAGAACTTGGAAGAAATTGACTGTACCGGCAGTAGATTGAGGCCAAAGAGGCCAATGTCCCAGAATTTAAGCATGTGCTCACCTTCAGGCAAATATAGGGAGTGTCTGCGTCCTTAAATTTTGAGTCCTAGGCATCTCTGCTCTCACCCAAGTCCTACACCTGAGACCTTACCCTTAGAGATGGAAGCCTCTGAGGAAATTTACTAGCTGGAAAAATAGAATAATTTTCCAGTTAAGTAAAATCTCAAAGGACTGGCACTTCTTTTCGTATCTGCTGCCTTGGAAAATTCAAGTGTCAATTGATTTAATATTCTTTCTCTTCTCCCAGGGAATTAGTAGTAATTGTTAAAAGTTAAATTCTGATCAGAGCAGTTACTATGCATATTAAAAACTACTCGCCGTAAAACACCACAGAATCAGAAAGCACTTTTCCTATTTTTTTGCTATTTTTTTGAGTTTTATGGTTAACATTTGAGGAAGGCTCTTGAAAAAATACTCAGGGTATATAACCCTATATTTAAAAATTGCAATAAGGTCTTTGAATTTTTAGTAGTGTGATGATCCCACATTAAAGTTAGAATAGGAGATTTGGGCAGAAGTATTCCAACTTTCTTCATTTTTACTTTGTCTCTGGTGATCTGAAGATATACATGAACTGATAAGTTTTGTGCTTTCTATCTAAAAACTGCACAGTACTAAAGTCTTTTTTCTAACCGAATCATGTATGTCCTTAAACTAAACATACAGTGATAATCTGTAACCCTTGATTTTTGCATGTCTAAAGTCAAGAATATCTTTAATTTTTGATTCAGGTATACTCAAGTTTTGTTCCTCTCCAGGTTTCTTCATTCTTCGACACTTTTTGAAAATCTCTAATTTTCTGGTTGGGAGAGCAAGATGGTAATCTGCCTTAATTTTGTTTAGGGGCAGAGAGGATTTTCTTTAGGCAGGCAAAGAAGGCAGCAAGAAAAACCTTAGAAAAGAATTAAGTTGGCTAAGAGTATAGACAAAGAAGCAGGTTCATAAATATTTTTCATTATATTTTTCTAGCACAGTAAAGTCTTTCAGGCAGTTTTCCATCCATTGCCTCGTTCATCTTTCTAAGTAGAAGTCGCTTAGTAAGTAATAGACCTAGGAGGAAAGGCTGTTTGATTTTTAGGATAACTCTTTTTCTGTCCTATCACATTGTTAAACTGGTTTCCGATTAAGGAAAATAAAAGGAATACAATGAGAAAGATAAGAAAGAGGACTCCAGGGTAGAGCCTGGAATTTGAGGCACAGAGAGTGCTTAGCTTTTACAATATACCAGAGAGGTTTTCAGATTTTCCTGTGTTACTGTAGGAGTTGGGCAATGCTGGTTTACTTTACAGGGCTTGTATGAGAAGGAATTTGAATTTAAATGAGGTGTTCCAGAAACTGAAAGATGACCAGCCTTCTAATGTTAATGCTACTAAGTAATATACTGTGTATATGACTCTTTTCTAGGTCATTTGCATATCTTACAGTTAAAGACAGATTACCACAGATCTTAACCAAGGCTATTGATACATTGCATCGACATAAAAGTGAATTTTTCGAGAAACATGGAGAGGTAAGAATTGTGTTTTAACATTAATTCTTTTTTGGTTAACTCTAATAGAAACACAATAAACAGTTTTCCCTCTGTGGTAATGGTCATTCCACCTGGAGATAAGTTCATATGGTGAAACGTAAAAGAATAAAGGCAGGCTAGATAAGGCAACATAATGTTGATATGAGATCTGTGTTGTTCTTTGATTTTTCAACTTAAGAATTCTAAATTTAAATGTTTATAATAGTTTTTGAAAGACATAAAATGTAGTTTTGAAATGTATTAGTTTTTCCTTCTTAAATTTAGATACATAAACATTTGCTACCCTAGAGGAATTATGTATATATGTGTATACATATATACTTATATTTGTAGATGAAATACTTATATATAAATTAATTACATGTAAACTAATATGTGTGTGTGTGTGTGTGTGTGTGTGTGTGTGTGTATTTTTTTTCCCCCTGTATTTCTGCAGAAAGGCCTGGAAGCTGAAAAGAAAGCAATTTCTCTTCTTTCTAAATTACGGAATGAATTGCAAACAGATAAACCAATTGTTCCTTTGGTTGAGAAGTTTGTTGATACTGACCTATGGAATCAGTACCTAGAATATCAACAGAGCCTTTTAAATGAAAGTAATGGAAAACCAAGGTGGTTTCTCTCACCGTGGTTGTTTGTAGAATGCTACATGTATCGAAGAATTCATGAAGCAATTATCCAAAGGTAAGTATATAGCCATCAAATAACAAATGTTTTAGATAATTTGTGCTTTTTTAAAAATTATAAAATGGTAAGTTTTAAAATAAAAACCAGTAGAAGCCTGTATTCAGTTCAACAGATATTAGTGGCACTATTGGAAATTTCTGCAAATGTTACTGCTGTAATACATTCTTGGCAATTACAATCCACTTGCCCAGAAGAGACCTAAGATTGAATATCTGACTAGGATATTCAGATATAAAAATCCTTATAAAAACTTACTTATTTGTAGAGTAAAACAAAATGTACTTATTGAGCAGAAAATGTTAATTTGAAATAATTATTTATATAAAAAATCAAGACAGGACAAAGTAAGCATATGTTTTGTTTATAAAAATAGATAATATGTTAGAATTATTTGGTGAAAGGAGTCACTATATTGTTTTACGCACTATCTTAATAATTTTTAGCTCTTTATTTAACAGCTAGATTAGAAAAAAATAATTTTTTTAAATTAATTAATTTGTTTTTTTTTTTGTCCGCGTCGGGTCTTAGTTGCGGCACATAGGATCTTCATTGTGGCGCGCAGACTTCTCTCTAGTTGTGGCGTGCAGGTTTTCTCTTCTCTAGTTGTGGCGCACGGGCTCCAAAGTGGGTGAGATTAGTAGTTGGGACACACGGACTTAGTTGCCCCACGGCATGTGGGATCTTAATTCCCTGACCAGGGATCGAACTTGCATCCCCTGCATTGGAAGGTGAATTCTTTACCACTGGACCACCAGGGAAGTCCCCCAAATAATTTTTTATAGGTTTGTTTATACTAATTTAATTTTTCCTAGGAAAATTCTGACAGAGAACTGACCTGTAGAGCAGAAGAAAGTGTAATATGGATCATTCTTTTAGCTCACAGGTTACAGAAATACAGGTTTGCTGAATAAGAGGAATCCTTAGGTATCTGTTCCTAAACATAGCATAGGATAATTGTAAACAATTGATTAAACCAGCACTACTATTAAAATAAAAAGATGACTTTGGGGCTTCCCTGGTGGCGCAGTGGTTGAGAGTCCGCCTGCCGATGCAGGGGACACGGGTTCGTGCCCCACTCCGGGAAGATCCCGCATGACGCGGAGCGGCTGGGCCGCTGAGCCATGGCCGCTGAGCCTGCGCGTCTGGAGCCTGTGCTCCGCAACGGGAGAGGCCGCGGCGGTGGGAGGCCCGCATACCGCAAAAAAAAAAAAAAAAGATGACTTTGGGGAACATGCGTAAATTTGAGTCTATTCACTATTTTTTTTCTGTCTTCATCTTTATAAATTATTTTATCATCTTTATAAATTACTTTAAAGTCAAAAGTTTTTGTATTTGCTGAATAAGTATGTTTTAGGTCTTGTGCTTTAGAAGCAGAATACAATGTTAAAAAGATAGCACATTTTCTGGCTCGCAGATCCAAGCAAAGGACTATAGCAAACACTAGGCACTGTCATATATTGAACACCAGCTCTGTTCTAGTTACTTTGCAGCCCAGTGAAGTATAGGTATTATGATTTCCATTTTACAGTGGAGGAAACTGAGGCTCAAAGAGATTAGTAAGTTGCCCAGGGCTGCATGGTTAGTAAATGGTAGAGCCAGTATTTGAGCCTGGTCTGTGTAAATTGGATTAGAGCCCTCAAACAAGTAGTACATTTGGATATCTTTCCAGGACTAAGGTTAGTCTGACGTTCTGGGTGATGGTTTCATAACTTTGGAAAATATCCATGGTATTAGACAAGGCTGCTGAAGTGCTGAAATGCTGAGTGGCACCCTGAACAGGCTTAGTGGAGTTTGGAAGTTAGAAAGGTAAAAGGAATGCTGTTTCTGAGTTTGATTTTGGAGGCGGATCAGGTTCAGAGAATGAAAACTCTAAGGCAGGAGCTTACAAACCTGACTGCACATTTGTCACCCAGTTGGGGAAAAGTTTTTTGTTTTGTTTTTAAACATACAGATTTGGAAATTGTTACATTAAATCCTGATGATTTAATTTGTCTGTGGTGGGGCCTGCATATCAGTTTTTCTTTCCAGGCCCCAGGGAGACTCTGCCCAGCCTGTGCTGCTCAACCCATTGGTCCAAGAATAGCTTGATAAAAGGGGTAGAGGCAAAATTCAGCTTTAAGTTCCAGGAATGAGAGTATTAGTCAGCCATGGATGTGGAACTCTGCTAAGGTGATCTCTGTGGCAGATACTTGAAGGTCCGGGGATTTGTCTGGTACTGTACCATACTCCAGGTCAGGTCGGTGCAAAGAAAGGCTGTCCTACGCAGAACTAGCACTGAAGTAGTTTGTTTGTTTTAATTGAAGTACAGTGATTTACAATATTGTGTTAGTTTCAGGTGTACAGCAAAGTGATTCAGATAAATATATATGTGTGTGTATATATATTTTAGATTATTTTCCATTATAGGTTATTACAAGATATTGAATATAGTTCTTTGTGCTATGTAGTAAATCCTTGTTGCTTATCTATTTTATGTATAGTAGTTTGTATCTGTTAATCCCGTACTCCTAATTTATCACTACCCCTGAGGTAGTTTTTAAGTGTCCAATTTGTTAGGGCTCTTATAGGAGGAATTCCTATCCTGTGTCAGTGACGCCTCCAGAGTGACCAAAGAATGGTCTTCCTAACTTTTGCAGGATCCCAAAGCACACATTAGCTTTAAGATATGTTTCTGTTGATTTTGCCCCTTACACTGAAACATACTTCTAATTTTCTTTGTCAAGATGTATATTTTGTTTTTTTTAGAGTTAAATGGTTGAAAATCTGCAAATCTAAATTAAGATTCAAAGTTTTAGCCATATGTAAAATTTAAATATATTAAGTAAATATACTTCAGATATTGAAAGATGAAAGTACGGAGAAAATCGCAGACATTTTTAAGCTCTTATTAAAGTGTGATATACATGCAGAACAGTGCACATGTCTTAAGTGTTCAGCAGTCTTTACCAGAACATGCTGTGTCCCCAGTGCCTGGATCAAGAGGCAGGATTTAGGCCCCTTTGGATCCACTTCTAGTCACCACCATCACTGCCCCTTAAGGGTAACCACTATCCTGACCTGCATTAGTTTTGCCTGTTTTTAAACTTCATTTAAATGAAATTTTATGGAAGTAGTTCTGTGTCTGTTTTCTTTTACTTAGCATTACATTGGTGAGACTCATCCATACTGTTGCGTATAATTGTAAACCATTAGTTTTCATTGCTGTATAGCATTGCTTGATATGAATACAGGACAATCTGTTGACCTGTTCTATTGTTGATGGATATTTGAGTAGTTTCCAGTTTCGGGTTATTATGAAGAGTGCTGCTACAAATACTCGAACACATATTCTTGGTGAACATACGTGTGTGTTTCTGTTGCGTATATACCTAGGAGAGAACCCCTGGGTCATTGTGTACACATATACAGCTATAGTAGATTCTAAACTAGCAAACGTTTTAAAATCTGAAATCATTTATAGCTATGTGAGTTTGCTCTCTTAAATATAAGGAACAAGTCTCATTCTTAACATGAGGTGTGACTTTAAATTAATGAAGGATTTGTTAATAAAGCACTAGAACAAGGGTCCACAAACTTTTTATGTGAAGGGCCAGATAGCCAACCTTTTAGGCTTTGGAAGACACATGGTCTTTGTTGCAGCTCCTCAGCTCTAGCGGTGCCAAAGCAGCCATTGGCAGTATGTAAATGAGCATGGCTGTGTTCCAATAGAACATCAGTTATAGACCCTGAAATTTGAATTTCATGTGTCACAAAATCTTCTCTTTTAATTTTTTTCAACTCTTCAGGAATGTGCAAACCATTCTGAGCTTGCAGATCATACAGAACAGGTGGTGGGCCAGAGGGAGTCTGCAAGCTGCAGTCTGCTGACCCCTGTAGTTGAACCCACGCACCCAAATAATTTTTGTCCTTTTAAGTCACCTCGAGAGACTGATTCACTTCAGCAATGCTGCCATTGCTAAAAACGTCTTTTAATTCTTTGGAACTTCTTTCAGAGCCAATTTACAAACCTCAAAAAAAGATTAGTCTCATTATTTTTTAGTCACTCCTCATTTTTGATCAAAAATATTTTATTCCATTTGATTTACATGCCTCATTCTACTGAAATTGCTCTGAGTGACTTTTGGCTGTTTCCAAAAACAAATTAAACTCCAAAGGATGAAGGTATACTGTCACTGATAGGACGTTTAATAATGTGCCACAGGTTCTGAAGAAAATCCCCAGAGAGGAATTCCAAAAGTGCTTTGAGCAATGGCAACATTCTTGGACTAAGGGTGTAGCTTCCCAAGGTGACTGACTGAGAAGGGAGGCAGCCATCATTTGGATGTGTAAATTCTGGTATGTTTTTGGTTTTGATTTTAATCAATCCCATTGCATCAGCCATATTGCCTTTTTACCCTAAGGTAGAAGACCCATGGAAAAAGTAGCTAATTTTGAAGAACAGATGATCTGAATGTTGTTGACGTTTGATTCTGTAAAGTCTTTTATGTTAGTATTTCTGTCTTCTGAGTTGTGTTTTTCTTAGGCCAGTATTAATATTATTTGATCTCTCAATGGACAACATGAAGATGTAGCCATGGCACATACATCACCGTTGGTCAAAGTCAACTTGGGAGTAAAAGTTGCTAAAAAATTAAGAATCTACACATAAATGATCAAAATTTGTCATTATAATAAAATTTACATTAATATTATCTGATCTAAAGTAGTCATTGGGTTCCCATAATCTGTATTTGACTCTATTAGTAATCACTACATTGTATTCAACTATTCTGTTTATATGTTTGTTACTTGGAACCTGGCCACCCTGAGCACCCAAAAGAATGTTTGTCGAACTAAAGCAATTGTCTTGAAATTTTGTTTCTTTTTCTCCTTTTGCCCTGAAAACCCACTGGGTAAGTAATTATAGATACAGTCCTTATAATTATTTAATGCTTCCGGTAAAATATTTGATTAAGGAACATTTGACAATTAGTTAAAATGAGTGTGGGGATTTACTTTTGCATAATTTGTTTAATTTGATTTATTTTGTGTAACTTGACCTATGTTATACTTAGTAAAGATTACCAGTGAGTTTTTAGATGGGCTGCTACTATTCTCTTTCCTTTAATAAACTGCAATTACCCAAATATTAAAAAAAAAAGGTACAGTTATATAAATGTTCACTTATGCTTTTTTCCTACTTTAGTCCACCAATCGATGACTTTGATATATTTAAAGAATTAAAAGACCAAAATTTCTTTGAGTCTCAGGAATCTATCATTGCTTTATGTACTCACCTGCAAGAGTTGATGAAAACTATTGAAGACCTAGATGAAAATCAGCTGAAAAATGAGCTTTTTAAAGTTCTTCAGGTAAATGTAATAATTAATCTCCTGAGTTTATTTAAATAGTTGAAAAATAAACTGGTACACGTTTAACAGCAAAGCATGTTTACATATTGTCATTTAAGTTATCAGTGATCATTTTTTATCATTTTAATAATTATTCGAGAGATGAAAATCCATTTAATCTCTGAAAAGGGGTTTTGAAGTTTCTTCTCCTCCCACTGGAGGTTTTAGTGGCACAGGAGTCATCTGGCTTCATAGCTCTGTCATTCTTGAGAGATACTGAAGTCCACAGTCATCTGATCGGCCCAGCCTGACTTGGCTTTGAATGTTGGCCGTGTCACTTACTTGTGTTTGGACCTGAGGCAAGGTACTTGATGTTTCTGAGCTTCAGTTTCCTCATCGGTTAACTGAGGGTGGTACTATGTGCCTCGTAATTTGACCTGAGAATTAAACTAGCTTCGTTCCTGTAAGTGTTGGGCACAGAGTGGAGCACAGCTGTTGTGCAGTTGTGATCAGCAGGTGGAAACAATCGGGTGGCCCATGGCCTATTTCATATGCTTTTATTACATTTCTTCATCTATCTTGTCTTAAGTTTAGTTTTGAATTCTCATTCAAAACATCCTAAAATTTAAAATATATCATTATAATCAGAACTATTTGAAAGTATGTGGTTTTACACAGCAGTTTCCCCAGCCCTTATTTCCCGACAGACGTTCGAAACATTTCCATAAAGAGATGTTTGAAAGTGGTCGGAAGAGACATAAAGCGAGGAAGGGGGACCTGGAGTGGTGGGGGAGGGGTGCGGAGCTGCAGTTTTAAGCCTGGCCCCCAGGGAAGGGCCTGCTAAGGAGGGGGGCGGGCCCCGAGGCAGGTGAGGGAGGGGGTCCCCTCACGTCTGGGTGGAGCTTCCTGCGGAGCCCTGAGCGGGGAGCCTGCCAGGTGTGTGGGAAACCCTGCCGGGGAGGCCTCAGGGAATGGGGAGCAGAGGTGAGAGGGCCTGCGGGCCGCGGCTGCACAGAAGCCAGGCTGCCTCCAGAGCAAAGGCGAGATCTTTGGTTTTTACTCACAATGAAGCGGGAAGCTGTTAGAGGGTTTTGCTCAGAAGAGTAACTTTTTAAAAAAAATAAATTTATTTATTTTATTTACTTTTGGCTGCGTTGGGTCTTCCTTGCTGCGATCGGGCTTTCTCCAGTTGCAGCGAGCGGGGGCTACTCTTCGTTACGGTGCACGGGCTTCTCACCGCGGTGGCTTCTCTTGTTGCGGAGAACGGGCTCTAGTGCGCGGGCTTCAGTAGTTGCAGCACGCGGCCTCTAGAGCGCAGGCTCGGTAGTTGTGGTACACGGGCTTCAGTAGTTGTGGCTCGCGGGCTGTAGAGCGCAGGCTCAGTAGTTGTGGCGCACAGGCTTAATTGCTGCGCAGCATGTGGGATCTTCCCAGACCAGGGCTCGAACCCGTGTCCCCTGCATTGGCAGGTGGATGGATTCTCAACCACTGCAGCACCAGGGAAGCCCAGAGGAGTAACATTAAATGACTTATTTCAAGGATTACTTCTGAGGACAGGCTGAAGGCACAAGGGTGGGAACGGGGAGATTTGTTACTACAGTGACTCAGGTGAGGGTTGGTAGCATCAGAGATGGTAAATGTCACCAGATTCTGGATGTACCTTGAAAGTAGAGGCTACCGAATGTTCTGATAGTTGTGGGATGTGATAAAGTCCTGATGAAACTTGGAGGGCGAGCAGAGTAAGCTGAATGATGAAGCAGGAAAGGCATATTTTGAGTTTGGAAGAAAAGTGGTCATGGTTCTGTTAACTAATAAACCGGAGTATTATTTCCCCCTCTCACTATTATACTTAGCTTAGAATTAGAAAAGAAAAGAAAAAAAAAATCAGCATGTCACTCGCTGCCCCTAGCCAGCCCATTCTTTTGGGAAATCATCTTCTTTGAATATGTTCTTTGTCCCGTAAGTATAATAAACTGTGAAGAAGAAAGCGTACTGATCTATCTTCTGTCATCTAGTTCAGCCAGCTACCCCAAACTGCCCCTCTTCTCCCACGTAAAGGAAGCCAAAGTTGTCCCCATTAGTGCTCACAATGACCAGCAGGTTACCTCCCTACAGGAAGCCTGAAGGTGTCTTAGTTTCTAGGGAATTATTGATGCTTTTAAAAGCCACAGCACTCCACCGCTGTTCACACAAATATTTCAGTGTCAACTTCATCAAACACTGTTCTAGATGCCGGGCATGTGGTGGTGAGGAAAACAGACTAGTCCTTGTTGCCATTGAACTTGTAATCCTGAAGGAATATAAACGAATAATGGCACAAATAAATACAGAATTACACACTGGAAGATGATCTGAAGGAAATGTGCCGTAGGCCAACAGAGACCCTGACCTCAGCTGGAGAGTGCTGTCATGTGTGCCGTTGTATGTTTCTTCATCAAATTTGGACGCTTGAGTTATCTTTCTTTTTAAAATAATATTCTTGGTTGGAACATGCACTTTCCTCTTATTTTGAATCACAGAATACTAGAGGCTGTTTGGGCTAACATTTATTGAATACTTCTGTATGCCAGCTTTTGGGTACATTACTTACATGCATTATGTCAAATACTCAGAATGACTCTACGAGCTAAGTGCTATTATTATCTCATTTTTCAGTTGTGGAATTTGAGCCTTAGAGCTTAATTTACCAGTGGTTGTTTATTGGAGATGCTAGGATTTGAACCCAGGTCTGTCTGATTCTAGAGCCTACAGTTCTAAACGTGTAATTTTAGTTAGAGCTTAAAAAAATGGGGCTACATGCCATTTCCTACAAAATAAACTTGAGTATTTCAAAGTGGAATAATAGATTATTAGAGTTGGAAGAATCTTTGGTTATCACCATGTTCAATTTCTTTATTTTACAAGTGAGAGAACTAAATCCCAGAAAAGTTGCCAGGTCCTAAGGATTGGGGGAATTTTTATTTTCTCTTGACTCTGGATTATAAAGTAAACTTTGTAGCCTCATTTTTACAGCATCTGATCATGTTCTAGTAATATCTGCAAGATGCAGAAACTTTCACTCTGATTAAACAATGTGAGTGCTAAAATCATTCAAACTGTTTTTTTTCTTAAGTTCATTGCATACTGGCTAAAGTTTCATTGTTTTACCTTTTTTATACAGTATACTTAGAGTAAATGTAGATTGGGTGGACATTTTATATTAAGAATTTTATGAATACTTTTAGCAACCCCACCTCCCATTACATCCTACGTAATAGAGTTTTTGTTGGTTATTCAAAAGAAGGGTAAATGATTTGTGCTTTTTCTTTTTCAGATTTCACTGTGGGGAAATAAGTGTGATCTGTCTCTATCAGGTGGGAAAACTATTTCTCAGAAGATCAATTTAATAAATTCTTTGGAAGACCTAAAACCTTTCATTTTAGTGAATGACATGGAACATCTTTGGTCATTGCTTAGCAATTGCAAAAAAAAAAGAGGAAAAGCATCTATTACTCGAGTGGATATTGTTCTGGATAATTCTGGGTTTGAACTTGTTACAGATTTAGTATTAGCTGACTTACTGTTGTCCTCTAAACTGGCTACTGAGATCCATTTTTATGGGAAAACGATTCCATGGTTTGTTTCTGATACTACTCTACATGATTTTAACTGGATAATCGAACAACTAAAACATTCTAATCATAAGTGGGTGTCCAAGTGTGGGGTTGACTGGGAAAACCATATTAAAATGGGCAGATGGGTTTACCTCGATCACATGTTTTGGACTCTGCCTCATGAATTCAGTGCAATGCCTCAAGTCGCTCCTGACTTATATGCTACACTACAAAAGGCACATTTAATTTTATTTAAGGGTGATTTGAATTACAGGAAGTTGACGGGGGACAGAAGATGGGAATTTACCATTCCATTTCATGAGGCTTTGAATGGCTTCCACCCTGCACCTGTCTGCAGTATAAGAACATTAAAAGCTGAAGTTCAGGTTGGTCTGCAGCCTGGGCAAGGTGAACAGCTCACAGCTTCTGTGCCCAACTGGTTGACCGTTGGGAAATACGGAGTATTTCAGTTTGATGGTCCACTTTGACGTGCTGTAGGAACTCTCAGTTGGGTAGGAAGATCTGACAGTCACTCTTCATCCCCAGAAAAGCTCTGGGAAGCTTGGCTTCTCCGTGCTCTTTGACACACACACTGATGCTTTCTCCTTTGAACGTTTTGCCCCACTACATTGTTTTGGGGGTAGGTGGATTACACTGGTTACAGGTAGTTACATTTATGTTGGAATTTTAGTAACTTATTTCAAGTTAAATGCATCATTTCAAATGGTTTTAATGAACTTATTTTCAGTTGGGCAGAAATATAAGTGAATTCTGCTTTAAAAGTTAACATTTTAAAAAATACTATGCTGCATGGTATTTAATATTCTAGGAGGCATGGAATTTTACTCAACTTGATTTTGGGCTCTAGAGATAAGGGCTCAGTGAAGATACAATATATTTACATGTTAAATATGCTTTGTAAAGAGAGGCATTTCTTAACAACTGTGATATCTGAACACACGAAAGTAAAACTTACCTCATAAGTTAATTCTTAATTTTGTTCTCCTTGAATTTTATTTCATTTCAATAACCTGTATTATTTGCACGCATTTGTATTTTGATTGACCTGTAGAATGGATGGTAGGAGACACAAAACTGAACAGAATGAAACAAATAGTACTTGAAGAAATGTAATATCTTTTACAGTAATTCTATTTGTGATGTCCATAATCAACTGAAGTATATTATTTTAACACATAAATGTTTTAAATGAATGAGATTGCTCTACAGTTTAAAAAAAATGCTTTAGGTAGGAAAGATTCTTCTGCATTGACTTTGTACTACCAACGAGTTAATTCACCTTTTATAATCTTATGCATTTATTGGTGATCACAGCTATTAAAGACTAAGTTTCAGGTCAGTTTGTTTTGAAACTGAAATTGGAAATAAACCTGGGAACGTTTTCTTGCACCAGAATAATAAAATGAATTGTAAATTGTACTGAAAATCTCACTGGTTTTATCTTCCAGTGGGGGAAGGTCAAGAAGGGAAGATTAAAGATGAGGTCTTTATGATGAAGAAACTCATAATGTATATTATAGATGTTGTCCAAGCAGTTGTTAAATTATGTCACTTAAATGAAGTGATAGTCTGTGCCCTTGCTAAGTGCTTAAAATTGTTTTGGTAAAATGTTTATATAAAGCTGCACATTTTGGATTTACTCATTTCCTTATCTACATGTGTTCCTGTTTTAAACGTTGTTACTAAAATACTGAGCACATGAGAATTACTTGTAGACACTTGCCATAAACTAGAAGACAATTGTATATTTGTATTGACTTCGTAGCCACAGCAGGAGCTATGGTATATAATACATTACTTTTTTCCAAAGCATGGGATTTTTTTCTATGTTCATGTTTTATTAAGAACATGAGATTATGAGGAAGTAGTTCACCCTCTCCTACAAGAAACAGAGCAAGGAAGCAAACTAGAGCAAGCAAGAAGATGGCACCATGGAAGAGGAAGTCAAGGCGGCACTTTTAAAAATGCTTATTTAGCAGGAGGGAGGGGCCTCTTGGAGTTTCACCAGTTGATTTTTTTTTTAATAATTTTTATCTATTTATTTATTTTTGGCTGCTTTTGGGTCTTTGTTGCTGCACGTGGGCTTTCTCTGGTTGCGGCGAGCGGAGGCTACTCTTCCTTGTGGTGCGCAGGCTTCTCATTGTGGTGGCTTCTCTTGTTGTGGAACATGGGCTCTAGGCATGCAGGCTCAGTAGTTGTGGCTCGCGGGCTCCGTAGTTGTGGCTTGGGGACTCTAGAGCGCAGGCTCAGTAGTTGTGGCACACGGGGTTAGTTGCTCCATGGCATGTAGGATCTTCCCAGACCAGGCCTCGAACCCGTGTCCCCTGCGTTGTCAGGTGGATTCTCAACCACTGCGCCACGACAGAAGCCCTTAACCAGCATTCTTGAGATAAAATTCACACACCATTCATCCATTTAAAGTGTGCAGTATTTTAGTACAGTATGTTCACAGAGTTGTGCCCCCATGACCACAGTCTAATTTCGGAAAGTTTTACCCTCTCTAAAAGAAACCCTGCACCCATTGGCAGTCACTCGCCAGCCCCCTCTCCTCAGCACTTGGCAACTAGTACGGTTTTCTGTCTGTGGATTTACCTGTTCTGGACATTTCATATATAAATAG
Organism: Monodon monoceros; assembly: GCF_005190385.1. Lineage (NCBI taxonomy): Eukaryota > Metazoa > Chordata > Mammalia > Artiodactyla > Monodontidae > Monodon > Monodon monoceros. The sequence goes on from NW_021703771.1 coordinate 74,302,133, forward strand.
AATATAAAATATGTAGTCATTTGTGACTGGCTTCTTTTTAAGATTCATCAGTTGTAAGGTGTATCAGTACTTCATTTTTTTTTTTTCCTGAATAACATTCCATTGTATACCATTGTATACCATATATGGGTCTACCATATTTATCCATTCATGAGTGAATGGACACTTGGTATGTTTCCACTTTTTGACTATTATGAATAATGCTGCTGTGGACATTCATGTACACGTGATTGTATGTATGTGTGTTTTCAGTTCTCTTGGGCATGTACCTAGGTGTAAAAGTGCTAGATCCTGTGGCAGTTACATTTAACATTTTGAGCGACTGCCAGACTCCCAAAGTGTTTGCAGTGTTTTACATTCCGCATGAGGGCTCCAATTCTACATCCTTGTCAGCACTTGTTATTGTCTGTGTTTTTCATTATAGCCATGCTACTGGGTGAGAAGCAGTATCTCACTGTGGTTTCAATCTGTATTTCCCTGATGTTGAACATGTTTTCATGTGTTTATCGGTCATTTGTATATTTTTGGAGGAGTGTCTTCAATTCTTTTCTCCATTTAAAAATTAGATTATCTTTTGTCGTAAGAGTTTTAATTTTTAAAATTGTTATTTTTGGCCATGTTGCCATTTGTCATGCAGGATCTTAGTTCCCCGACCAGGGATCAAGCCCTTGCCCCCTGTGGTGGAAGCGCAGAGTCTTAACCACTGGACAGCCAGGGAAGTCCCAAGAGTTTATGTTTACTTATTTTTTATTGTAAGAGTTCTTATATCTTTTGCATACAAGTCCCATCAGATATATAATTTGCAAATATTTTCTCCCATTCTATGGGGTGTCTTTTTGTTTGCAGCACAAAAGTTTTACGTTTTCACGAAGTCTTCTTTATGTTTTTTGTTTCTCTTTTGTTGGAAAACACTGGTTTTTGAACTGCTTCTTAACATCACCTAAGGGCCTCTGAAATGAGGGCTGGAGACACCCAATGGACAGGGCTCTGCCTGTCGCCTTCTCCTGCTTCCCCACCTGTTTCTACCCTAGCAGATTTGGCCTATATATTCTGTTTGGTGTAGGTACAGAGGAGCATGATGAGGGAAGCTGGGGCTCTGGAGTCAGCTGGGGGTGAAGTTTCCACTGAAGAGCTGAGGGATCTTGGGAAACTCCTAAAATAGCATCTTCAATTGTTTCAACTGCTAACAATACCATACTTGCTTAAGTATGAAGTAACTCCTGGGTAAAGCAGCCTATAAATTTCATGCAACCCTTTTTTAGCAAGACATAGATCCAGTATCTTAGATATATTATGATGAAAATGTGGATGAAGGGCAGGTAAATAGGTGGAGGATGGCGGTTTATACTCCATTGATTTATGTTACTTTTTGTGTTTTTTGTTTGTTTGTTTGCGGTACGCGGGCCTCTCACTGTTGTGGCCTCTCCCGTTGCGGAGCACAGGCTCCGGACGCGCAGGCTCAGCAGCCATGGCTCATGGGCCCAGCCGCTCCGCGGCATGTGGGATCTTCCCGGACCGGGGCACGAACCCGTTTCCCCTGCATCGGCAGGCGGACTCTCAACCACTGCGCCACCAGGGAAGCTCTATGTTATTTTTTGATTAAACATCAAATGAACAAGATTTCTTGAGATGACCCAGCTTTTTTCTGTAATTCAAGGTGGCATTTTGGTGTTTGATAAAATGCAGTAATGCTTTTGAACTTTTTAATAGCCAGAACCCATGTTGTTCAACCTCAAGGTCATGTTTCTATAAAAGAAATTCCCACTGCAAAAGGCAATACCAACGTAATTCAAACTGTTTTCTTAGATTTTAAGAAAGCCCTAGGGTGAATTGAAAACACAGTTCAGAGTTAGAATTATTAAAATTTCCTCTCCCACCCATTTTCCTAACAGCTCCCTCCGCCCAAGCTCTCACTGAGCCTTGTTCTGGAGCCTCTAACTCCACAAAACTTTCTCCCCTCTACTCTCCTATTTCCCTGGACTGGGTGTGGGGAGTCGAGGAGACTGAACACTTCTACACATGCGTGTCTTACTACCATGATAAAGTGCTAATGCAGTGTCTGACATTTATGGTATGCGATAAATGATATCCTGACATTACAGAAAATGAATAAAGCAGAGGGAAAAAATGAGAAAAATAATAAGGATGTTATTCCACCACCTCCAACACTCCTGTTAAGATTTGGATGTATTTCTTTCTCCGTGCCTAGACATATTTTTTACATTTTTAAGACAAAAAACAAAAACCAGGTTTGTACTATTTAAATTAAAAAAAAATTCTGAAGTGGTTTTCCAGCTTCTGAAGTTTTAGTTTGGTTAATTGGTTTTGTTGTTGTCATTTTACTTTTGTAATTTTTGTCTGGTTTGCTGTAATTAGTTCCGGCTGGAGGGATGGAAGATTTTTTTTTCCCCTTGGATAACAGTATGACCTGGGACTTAATACTGATCTGGGACTCATAAATACTTGATTGCTAATGCCTGGTCTACTGTTAACTCCGTGACCTAAGTCACATTCTCACAATTTTACTGGAAAAGGAGAAGTTATTTCTGGTCAACTTGAACTACATTCAATCGCAAACCCAGATTCCCCTAGGGAAACGAGCGTCACGCTGAAAGATACCAGCATTCTGGCATCCCCTAGCGGCCACCTGAGTATTCCATGAACCCTGATGTTTTTCCCTTCATTTGTAAACGACAGATACTGTTGGGAGTGGAGTTAGTATACTCTGAGCCATCCAATCAGAGGCCACTGTTCACCTGGTTCTCCTACCTTCCTGCTTTTCTTTGGTGGGTCACATTTCCCCCTTTCAGTTTATTTAACATCCACCTCGCTCTCAGACCTTCCAGAATTTTGGAGAAAGGAAAACCAGTTCTTAGGGAAGACACTTCTAAAGTGTTGAATCCCATCAGTTGTACATTTCTTGGGGGCAGCCACTGACTTCTGTGTGTTTGCTCCCCACACAATGTAGAGCACAGAGTAGGTGTTCAATGAATGACTGATTGGTAGGTGACAAATTCTAGCACTTGAAATAATTTTCTTAACCCCCTGATGTGATGCTATTTAAATTGAAGTCTGAAGGATGAAATGGGTCTACTTGAAAGTCTGATCAATTAGACCAGTTGGTGCTTGTTAAATGAATAAAGAAATACATGTTATATAATTGGGTGTTTTCCATAAATGTATACATCTTTGAATACTGCTTTATCCCTTCAGTATTACATTGTGCTCAGTTTCCCATTTGTTAATTCTTCAAAAATGTGACTTTTCATGGCTGCAAACATTTCATCATATAGCTAGATCATATTTTGTTTTGCTATGTAGATTGTTCAGAATCTTTGCTATTATAAAAGAAGCTGATATGAACATCTTCAGACAACTAATACCCATTAAGCTTTGCAAGTCTTCAGTAACGGAGAATTATTTGAAGCCACCCAATTATTCTAGTCCTAGAATAGTGCTTGTATTAGGCTTTTAGCCCCAAACTCTCAACATTGAGTAATTGCTTTATATGAGAAGGAAGGTCACTTTTTGCCTTACTTTAAAAAAAAATTCAGGGACTTCTCTGGCAGTCCAGTGGTTAAGACGCTGCACTGCCACTGCAGGGGGCACGGGTTCGATCCCTGGTCGGGGAACTAAGATCCCACTTGTTGCGCAGCCAAAAAGAAAAAAAATAATTCATAATATATGTCATGCTGATGACTTTCAATCCTGCTTGAGTTCAATACAAAGTTTAGGCACAAGGGGGAGATCCCTTAGCACGGTAAAGTGGCTGGATTTTTCTTCTGTACTATTTAGAATTGCCGATTTCAGCAAGAAAACCTGGCAGAGTATAATATTAATTGTTGACTGCACACATTTTTGTGGTTTCAACTTTAAAATCATTATGCTGGAGCAAGGATTTGGTAAAACACAGTAAGGTCAATGACAACAAAACTGTGTCCTCATTCCTTTCTTGGCTGAAATTTTCCGTATACATATAATGTTTGTGACCCAGTGTTACAGTGGTTTATCATAGAAGTATATCAAAATAGGTGAATTTGAAAAGAAAATTCAGGAAAAGTGGAAAAAAGAAACAATTTTGTTAACAATGTAGAAAAGTCACCCAAGAAAAAACTTTGTAAGAAAATAAAAAGAATTGCTTGTCACTTCACTTAAACTTTGCTTGAAGGAAAGAAGCAAAACTGTACTTGTTTCCTTATTTTGCTAATTGTAACACAGCAAGTTAATTTTTACCATGATTCAGAAAATTTAAAGGAACTAATATTCCAATTCTATCTTACATTTAGGGAGATACAAATTGGGCTTGGTATACCTCCAATGCAGAAATTCTGCAACTGGGGTCCAGGGGGTTCAGCAGATAGAATTGAGGTGGTCTGTAAGCTTGGGTGAGAAAAAATTGCGTCTTTATTTTCATTAATCTCTAATTGAAATGTAGTATTTCCTTTAATATTGAATATGAGCCATAAACCTCAGCAGTATTAGCAGTACCTGTACTTTCGTCAACTGCAAAAATCACAAGCCTTTTCATATTATATTACGGTTACTTCAACTCTCGTGAATTATTGTTTCATTACATCAAAAATTTAGATGCTTTACCTGGAGAAGTTGATGGCACAAAAACAGTTAATACCTGCTCTTATTTTTCTCCTTTTCTTTCAGTTTTCTTTCTTTCTTTTTCACAGTTGGTGAAAGCCATGATTTGGTTTATTTATTTATTTATTTATTTATTTATTTATTTTTGCAGTACGCGGGCCTCTCACTGCTGCGGCCTCTCCCGTTGCGGAGCACAGGCTCTGGACACGCAGGCTCAGCGGCCATGGCTCACGGGCCCAGCCGCTCTGCGGCATGTGGGATCTTTCCGGACCGGGGCACGAACCCACGTCCCCTGCATCAGCAGGCAGACTCTCAACCACTGTGCCACCAGGGAAGCCCTGGTTTATTTTTATGATTTTGTTTTTGAGATGAAGAAGATACATCATACTGTATTTTTTCTTCCCATCTCAAACTTCAGTTAATATAATTCCTTTATTGTCTAGCTTGATTTCTTCCAGGGGTCCTTAAAAGAAGGAAAAGATTTCACATGTGCACATAGAATGAGTCATCCTTAATCTTACAACTACAAGGCTTTTTTGTGCGTGTGTGTTTGTGTTTTAAAATAAAAAGAGATGAAAAATCATTAGGAATGTTTTCCTATTTAGAACTCTTAAAATATTTTAAAGGTCTTAAAAATCAGAAATCAGAAAAAGCTGTTTAAAGTATAAAGCAAGAAGCAAAATTCAAAAAATTTCTTTTACATATATTCTTAATTTTTATAATAATTATGGCAATCAGTGAATAGCAAGCACATTATAGATACATTATAACAGAATAGATACCATTATGGAGCACTATATTCCAGGCACAGTATTAAGTGCTTTACTCATAACGTGGCATGGTATCTTCATAAAGTTCCCGGAGGCAAATATTTTTATTCCATTATTCCTACAGGCGCACCAAGTCTCAGTGATTTCAAGTAACTGGGCACAAGGCCACTGAACTAGTCAATGGCAGAGACAAAATTTAAACTTTGAGGGCTTCCCTGGTGGCGCAGTGGTTGGGAGTCCGCCTGCCGATGCAGGGGACACGGGTTCGTGCCCCGGTTCTGGAAGATCCCACGTGCCGCGGAGCGGCTCGGCCTGTGAGCCATGGCCGCTGAGCCTGCGCGTCCGGAGCCTGTGCTCCGCAACGGGAGAGGCCACAACAGTGAGATGCCCGCGTACCGCAAAAAAAAAAAAAAAAAAAATTTAAACTCTGCTCTGTTGGACTCCAAAAGTCAAGTTATGGCTTTTATTTGAAGTTACTATGCCTTTCCCATAATTTGTAACCATTTACTTAAGTTCCTTTTAAATATGAGTAAATATACTTACTGTCAATGGAAATTTGAGCCATAAGATTATGTGGATGATCAACCACATTATGAGTTATTAACATGTGGAAATCTCAGCAGCAGAAGAAATAAAGCTAAAGGTCAATTATATGTTTTAAAATAGTCATGTAGAATGGGAGTAGGTGGGAATGGGGATTGTTTTTCTGTATCATACATTTTGTATAGTTTGGGCACTTATGAATTCATGGAATTTTATAGTAGGCTGAACACCACACTGAGAAAGGAAGTCTCTAAGAAGTTTGGTGTAGAGAGCTGAACATCAGCAAATCCAGTAATGAAAAGAAAGCCTCTCATGTTTCAGGCCACCAACCAGCTGAAAACCAGTGGGTAGTTATTTTGAAGGGAAATTATTCTTGCGACCAGATGGAAGTGATTTAACAAGAATGAACTGGCTTATTTTTTCAACTGAAGGGATGATATAAAAGTTGTTTTGCTATCTTGGTGAAATCCAAAATCTGTTCAAATAAACTCTTCCAATTCTTGCCTGGTCTTTGATAGCATTACTGATAAGTTGTTTAAAATTAAATGAAGCACAATTTTATATTAATCTGTAAGCTTATACCTTAATTCTATATTTCTGTTTCGTTTCTCATTAGTTCCCAAATGGAATGTTATTTGAACTGCTGAAACCCTAATAATGATGATCTTACAGGAGACCCATCAGCTACCTTCCTTTATTGAGGGAGGTTCTTGTTCAGAGTTCTTGTTCAAGGAATCTGAACTCCAGTCCCAGTTATGTTACTAATTAATTATGTGATTTTTAGCTAGGCATTCTATTATTGTTGCTTAATGTTTTGTATATAAGCCATAAATTTGCTTTTAGCTCTATGATTTTATGATCCAATTGTGTTTTCTGCCATGCACCAAGACAGCATAATCCTATTTACTCTTGCACAAACGTTGGCATTTTACCTTTGTGGAAAATTCTACTTCCTTCTTCCTACTTATTAATGTCATTTTTCTCTCCATAGAAAACTTTTGTTTCTATTAATCTCTGTTTAACCCATTGAAAGACTGGCTAGTTTCTATAAGACAAATCATGAGGATATAATTAAATATGTCAGTGAGAAGAACCAAATAATACAATTTATCTTCAATTAAAAGAATTGATGAAAATATTGCACATTGTAGACTGTTGACACTATAGACAGACATTCTTTATAGAATGGAGGAATATTTTATTACACTGAGAAGTCTGGCTTAGCAACAGGACTCCAAAGGTAGAAATTGAAGCTGAGACTGTTGAGTGACAATACAAAAGTCATTTTCCCTTCTTTTTTCCTGGCATGGGCACCAGCTGTTTGAACATCCTTCCCTATGTTGGTACCACTCCCTTTGCCAGTGATTGCGCTTAAAAAGGGGCTTATGGAAGGAGATATCCCTCTTCTTCTTCTGGAGATTTTCATGTCCAGAAGTGATGCTATATTTGCTTCATTTTACACACAAGATAAAAGACTCTGAGACGATAAGAAACTCGCCAGTGGTAGCAAGTGACAGGACCTACATTTGAACCAAGAGCCCAAACCCATAGTTTTTGCCCACACCTACACTGCCTCTCATAATAATACTCTATCACACATTTTACAAAGCACTTTATACTCTACAAAAGAATTCTCATACTATGTCATATCATCACGAGAGCACTGTGAGATAGGTTATTCTTACCTTAACTTGATCTAAGGGCAAAAGAGTTTCACACAGCTAGTAAGTGGCTAGATTGGGGCTTGAACCCCAAATCTTCCAAGCCTCCTGCCCTTTAATGGTCCCATACATTCTTTAGGACAAATAGCAAGATCTCTCAGAGATCAGAAATATCTCTCTAGAAAGTTAGACTTTGTTCTATTGGCCACTGGTTCTCATCCTGTGCTTCTAGTAGCTCTTGGGGCTCCATGGAGGAGTGTTGGGGATTTGGGGTGGTGTGTAAGAAGGAGCCATGGGGAGGCGCTTCAGTGGGACTCTAGCACCCCACCCTTTGTCAACTAGGTGAACCAGGGAAATCTCCAAATTGGTCTGTTCTGCACACTCGGCTCCTGAAAAAGATTCCAGTTGGACAAAGATTCACTGGAGAAAAGGAGAAAGGCTTGGAAACCATTGCCATAAGTGAAAGGGAGCCATTGAAAGTTTCTGAGGAGGTCATGTTTTAGAAAGATCAGTCTGGCAGTTTTGTGGCAGGAAGCTTTCAATGTAGAGAGTCTGGTAGAGAGAGACTTAGGAAGGAGGGGATAGAAAAGGAGAGGTTACAAGAGAGGTTACGGGAGCGGATGGGAGAGGGCAGGAAAGTCAGAGCAAGAAGTAGGAACAGCAAAAGTTCAATTTGTCTGGATCTTAGTGTCCACAGGACCAAAATTGTTTTTGCATATTTATTTATTTTATTTTAAAAATTATACTAAACTTGACTTTCTTTCCTTTGGAGTACAATTCTATGAATTTCAGCACATGCATAGATTCGTGACCACCACCATAATAGGTGCAGAACAATTCCATCCATCACCGCCACCCTCGCAAGCTCCCTCGTGCTATTCTTTTATAGTCACCCCTACCTCCACCCATAATTCCTGGAACCACAGATCTTGTTCACCCATAATTCCTGGAACCACAGATCTTCTTCTGTCCTACAGTTTTGTCCTTTTGAGAATGTCATATAAATGGAATCATACAATACAAACCTTTCTAGTTTGGCTTCTTTCATCCAGCATAATGCCTTTCAGGTTCACACATGTTGCCGTGAGCGTCAACATCCAGGAGACTCTGAGACAGGAAATAAGGCTGCAGAAGGGAGCTGTGCCTTAGTAATGCTGGGGCCTGAATGGTTTTGAGCTGGAAAGAGTAATCATTAGGTGCTACAAACTCTCTGAGGGAATTCGTTCATTTATTCCCTTATAGAATTATTTACTGAGCAACAGATATGTGCTATGTACTGTTTTAGGTGTTGGGATGGAGTAATGGACAAAATCAAAATCCTATCCTCAAAGAGCTTACAGTCTAAGTGAGGGGAAACAAGCCCATGTGTGATTTAATGTCAGGAAATGATATACTCTGGGTAGGGGCATAAAGGAGAAGCTGTTTCACACAAGGTGGTCGGGGACAGGCTTTGAACAGGCCAGATCTGATCTTGGTCCCGGATGAAATACATCAGGAAACCGCCAGCCAGTCATCAGGAAAGTGAGAGGTGCAGGTTTAGGGAAACGTGAGTGTAAGGGGCCCTGGGATGGGAGCGTCATTGCCACGTTTGAGGAAGAACAGCGAGGTGCAGCTATAGTAGCCGGGAGCGTGGAGCTGAGGCCAAGTCATGTGGGGTCTTAGGGGCCATTGAAAGGCCTTTGGATTTTTATTCAAAGTGTGATGGGTAGCCATCGGAGGGTTTCCAGCAAGAGTGACCTGCTCAGATGCATATTCCGTAAGGGCCACTTGTGCTTGCTGAACAGAGAATAGACTCTTTTTTTTTTTTTTTTTTAATTTTGCTGAAGTGTAATTGATTTACAATGTTGTGTTAATTTCTGCTGGACAGCAAAGTGACTCAGTTATATATTCTTTTTCATATTCTTTTCCATTATGGTTTATCATAGGATATTGAATATAATTCCCTGTGATATCCAGTAGGGCCTTATTGTTTATCCATCCTATATATAATAGTTTGTCTCTGCTAATCCCAAACTCCCAATCCAACCCTCCACCTGTGCCCCACTTGGCAACCACAAGTCTGTTCTCTATATCTGTGAGTCTGTTTTTGTTTTGTAGATACGTTGATTTGTGTCGTATTTTAGAATCCATATATAAATGATGTTACATGGTATTTGTCTTTGTCTGACTTATTTCACTTAGTATGATAATCTCTAGGTCCATCCATCTTGCTGCAAATGGCATTATTTCATTCTTTTTAATGGCTGAGTAGTATTCCATTGTATATATGTACCACATCTTTATCCATGGACAGAGAATAGACTCTTAAAAGGAAGTGTGCTGGATGGATTGGGAGAGTGGGGAGAAACTGAGGCAAAGGAGTCATGTAATGTGGGCCTGAACTAGGCTGATGACAGAGAAAAATGGAAGAAAGATAAATGTAAAGAAATACTTTAGAGGAAAATGGAGTTTATCGTCTTAAGAGTATACATAGGTTGAAAATTTAAATAATTTCCAAAAATGCAGATAATGCATGGTATATGATAAGGCCATTGTAAGTTCTGGAAACTAAGGATGCTTGGTGAGACTGTACCTAATATTTGCGATTGAATCAATGTAAATCGTGGCTTTCGAAGCGAGGTATGACACAGGAAAAAGAAAAGGAGCGGGGTTACTGTGTAAGAAATCACACACCCCAAAGTCTTAGTGAATGAAGAGTCTTAGTCTTCTCCACAGGCAGAAGCTATTCTGGTCCCACAGCACTGCCGGGGTCATGGGGCGGGGAGGGGGGCGGGAGCAACAGGGCACAGCTAGTTGTATTACAGAGTTGACCCCGTTAAGAAAAAATTTCCCCCTCAAATAATTGTATCGCTCCATGTTTTCTTCTAACCATATTTACACTTAAGAGTTTTGATTTTACTTGCCATTCAAATGTTTTATTTTATTTTTTAATTTTTTAAATTTATTTTTTGCGGTACGTGGTCCTCTCACCGCCGCGGCCTCTCCCGTTGCGGAGCACAGGCTCCGGACGCACAGGCTCAGCGGCCATGGCTCACGGGCCCAGCCGCTCCGCAGCACGTGGGATCCTCCCAGACCGGGGCACGAACCTGTGTCCCCTGCATCGTCAGGCGGACCCTCAACCACTGCGCCACCAGGGAAGCCCTTTATTTTTTTATTTTTAAAAATGAAATGTTTTCTTTTTTTTTCAGATACGATACATTATATAGGTAAGGTTATGTCGGCTGTTATAGCAGATAAGCACCCAAAGCTCAGTGGCTTAACAAATGGGAAGTCCAATCAGCCAGGACGCGTGTAGGGGAGGTGACGGGGTTGTCTGCTCTACGCAGACATTCCGGGACCCAGGCTGATGGAGGTTCGACCACATTCAGTATGTGGCTTCAGATGCCATCCTGGAATCAGGATCTAGCCAGATCGCAGGGGAAGAGAGAGCGTACAGAATCACACGGGAAGTTTTTACAGGCCCAACCTGAGACTGATGTACTTTACTTCCGTCCACGTACCAAAGGCCAGAAATTCAAGGTCACGCCTAACCATGTTTAGTGGACAGCTAACCTGTCCCTGACACATACATGATTGCAATATAATAATTGGAAAACATAAACCTGGGCCCTGGATTTATGTTTTCACCTCGGGGCAAGTCAGGCTGAATTTATGTCTGAGTGTTTGTGACTATATGTGAATCCTGAAATGTGTAAGAACTGATTCAGAGAGTTTTGTTCGCAGATATGTTATAGAATGGCTGCCTCTGAAGCATGGTGTGCTAAGGAATGAGGATAATTCTGACTTTTCCTCATTTTATTTTTCAGAGTGCTGGGAAGAGTCACCTCCCTAGTGAAGTCTTTCACCTACCATCAGGTACATTTGTAACTCCAGCCATGATGACTTACCATGTTTGCAATATTGCTTGGTGACTAATTGTTTTGCGATTGCGTTTTATGGTTTTTCTCTTTTCTGCATCTTATCATTCCTCGTTAACCAGAAAGTCCTCGAGGTTAGACTTAAATACCTTTTACTCTTTTGAACTCACTGTACACTCTGATCACCGTTCTGTATCGAGAGCAGGTATTAAGTAACTGTGGCTGATTTAGCAAATGAAATAAAGGCAGTTTACACTCATAGGTCAGTATTTTGGAAGCACCTCAAGAGACGTCTGTCCCTGAAAAGGCTGAGGCGTTCATTTCTTTAGAAAATGATTAGCCAAAGACTCGGCTTCCTGTAACTTGCTTCCTTCTCTTTCTTCTTCATTAGAGGTTTTATAAACCAAGGAAATTTGTGACTCATAATGCAAGCTTATAAAGAGGGTATTTTAATTGAGGTCAAATCAGTGAATTAGCAGAAGATTAAAATCTCTTTCCAAAAATTAGACAAATTTATTTTTATGATGTTGTTGAGAGGAGTAGATGAGGATGACTTTATATGTATGTATAAGTTTGGCTAAATCGAATTGGTAATAAAATCTAGCCTGGTCCGAGTCAGAAAAATCATCAAAATGTTTTTGAATACTTTTGCACAAACCTCAACAGGAAGTTAGAATCGATACTGAAGACCCAGAGCACATGAGGAACAGTCTTCCCTCTCAACTTCTATAAACTTTTTATTAACAAGAATTATTTGTTGCTTTTTGAAGGAAAGTTGGCATCCTTTTAAAAGAAACCCAAAGCATGTCTAAAATGGGGTCAGGAAAATCCCACACTCCCCCACCCAAAGCCATAAGATTTTCCAAAATAATAAAGACATTTTAAAGATCCAGAAGAAGCTGGGGTTTTGCTTAATTTAGAAACCACATTTGCTTTTGAAAGTTGTTTTTTTTTAATGGAACATTTGTTTGGCAAGTTATCATATTTTTCGGTTGGAATGTGACATTGGTCCTTCAAGAACTTCAACTTGTGGGAGCAAAAAGAACCCGAAGAACTGCATTCCTGTTTTCATCGCTGTCTTGGAGTGACCCTGTCGAAACAGAACCGTGACATGAGGGTCCTGTTGTCTTCAACACCGGACACATCCTGTGTATGGATGACCATCCTGAGGGAAGGCCAGGTCCCTGGGGAGGACTTGGTGTCCACAGGCTTGTAGGCTGTGAGGGTGGGATCTTGCTCTTTAAAAACTTGAAATCCTATTTATTAATTTAGATGAGAAAGTTATCAAATGGGCATGACATTAACAGTTGAGGTTCAGTATCTTTCCCCTGAGCCTCCACTGGACAATATCCTCTCTTGTGGTTACCATTTTCTTCATTATATGTTAATATATTCCATTAAGTTACAGTCCTGTCTTGGCTGGGGAAACATTGTCTTTATAAGGGGTTTTGCATATCTCTGCTTCGGTTTAATCAAATGAGGCCAACTGATTTCTTTTTTTAAATTGAAGTATAGTTGATGTACAGTAATATTATATAAGTTATAGATGTACAATATAGTGATTTACAATTTTTAAAGGTTAAACTCCACCTATAGTTATTATAAAATACTGGCTATATTCCCCATGTTGTACAATATATCCTTGTAGCTTATTTTATGCATTGTAGTTTGTACCTCTTACTCCCCTACCCCTATATTGACCCTGCCCGTTTCCCTCTCCCCACTGGTTACCACTGGCTTGTTCTTTATATCTGTGTCTGTTTCTCTTTTGTTACATCCACTAGTTTGTTGTATTTTTTGGATTCCGCATATAAGTGATATCATACAGTATTTGTCTTTCTCTGACTTATTTCGCTTAGCATAATGCCCTCCAAGTTCATCCATGTTGCTGCAAATGGTAAAATTTCACTTTTAATATGGCTGAGTAGTCGTCCTTTGTGTAAATATATATATATATACACACATATATGTATATGTGTATATATACACACATACATATAAAGCATATATATATATATATATACACATGTAAAGTTTATATATATATAACATCTTTATCCATTCATCTGTTGATGGACACTTTGATTGCCTCCATACCTTGAGGCCCATTGATTTCTTCTTTTTTTTTTGGCTGTGTTGGGTCTTCGTCGCTGCGCGTGGGCTTTCTCTAGTTGTGGTGAGCGGGGGCTACTCTTCGTTGCGGTGCGCAGGCTTCTCATTGCGGTGGCTTCTCCTGTTGCGGAGCACGCGCTCTAGGCGTGCGGGCTTCAGTAGTTGTGGCACACGGACTCAGTAGTTGTGGCTCGCGGGCTCTAGAGCACAGGCTCAGTAGTTGTGGCACACAGGCTTAGTTGCTCCGCGGCATGTGGGATCTTCCCGGACCAGGGCTCGCACCCGTGTCCCCTGCCTTGGCAGGCGGATTCTTAACCACTGCACCACCAGGGAAGTCCCAAGGGCAATTGATTTCTAAGTTCTTGGAGATGAGGTGCCTCTGTTGCTTCTACCTACAGCCTCTTTCTAAGATCCTTATTTTCCAAAAGTAATGAAAATGCTTTAAGAATTTATTCTTATATACTGAGTAGTTAAAAAAAACTTTTTTTTAATCCTGTGATAGTCCAAAGTTCTGAGTAATTTAGAATAAGAGTAAACCCTTTGCTTTTCTAGTGCTTTTTTGCAGTGTCTTGTGGGGGAATTTTCTACTCTGTTTTAAAATAATAATGCGAATAGCTAACACTTACTTTGTACTTTGTCCCAGGGTCTGTCCCAGGCACTTTACATGCATTAACTCATGTAATCCTCGCAACAACTCCATGGGTTAAGTACTGTTATTACCTCTATGGTACGGATGAGGAAACAGGCCCAAGGAGGTAGAGAAATTTGCCCAAGATCACAAGGCTAGGAAGTGGCAGAGCCAGAATTTCATCCCAGGCAGATTGGCTCCAGGGTCTGTCCGTTTAACCACTGTTGGAAGGCCTCCAAGGCCAGAGATAAATTCAAGGACTTTTAGTATTTTTTAAAAAAGGACAAGACCTCTCATACAAGTTTATATTCTACTGGTGCTTTTTTTTTTTTCATATGTATGAAAATAACTAGATCTCATTTATAATCTGATTTCAATTAAGGGTATATCTACTGATTGCCAACTTTGTTAAAGCGGGGGAAATGCTTGACCCTACAGAGTCTCACTGGGTAGTCAGTCTGCTACTTCCAGCTACCAAGGAGGGCTGGCTTTCATCTGGGAAAAATCTGTTCTAATCTTTCAGTAATGCATCTACTGAAGCGACATAGCAGTGATATTCTTTCAACATCGCAAACCTCTCTCTTAAAGATTATATTGCTACATAACAACCAAAAATATGTTTGTAAACACCACTGCTTCTTTTTTTATTCAAAGAATTTCCTAATCTCTTTGATGCTTCCATGCACAATGAATTTCAATTCCTGCGTTATTTCGCCGATAACACTTGTTTTTAAAATCATACCAAATGAACACAGAGCAAAGGCACTTAAAAGTTGTTATTTTGAAGTAACGTTTGGCTTGCTTTTTAGAATACATGATAAATGCTGCAAATCTTTGAACTCATTTTTACTCTTCACTTCATTTTTTCATCCCTAAAGGGTTTAAAATATAGGTAGACTAAAAAATACTATGAGACAGAAAAAAAATAACAAGGATTCACAGATTTTTTTCATTTTGCAATGTGTGATAAATTTCCAAAACTTTCTACCTATAGAGTATTTTGGAAAATCTAATTTTACTTCAGGTGGATCATTTTTTAACAAGAATATAGAATTAAAAAATTTATATTACATGGTCATGTAACTGAATTGGCAGGAAATACATTTGACTCATCCCATTTAATTATTGCTTTTTTTTTTTTTTTTTTTTGGCCCTGTCGGGTCTTCGTCGTGGTGAGCAGGCTTCTCATTGAGGTGGCTTCTCTTGTTGTGGAGCACGGGCTCTAGGCACGCAGGCTTCAGTAGTTGTGGCGTGTGGGCTTCAGCAGTTGTGGCATGTGGGCTCAGTAGTTGTGGCTCATGGGCTCTAGAGCACAGGCTCAGTAGTTGTGGTGCACGGGCTTAGTTGCTCCAAGGCATGTGGGATCTTACCAGACCAGGGCTCGAACTCGTGTCCCCTTCATTGGCAGGCAGATTCTTTACCACTGCACCACCAGGAGGTCCCATAATTATTGCATTATTAAATATGAATTATTTAATGGCAGCTGTCATAATGAAAACACTTGTAGATTTAAATTGTTAACTCCAAGATACCATTCTAAACAAAAACCAAACATCAGATGATACAAACTGCATTGTGAGTGTCAAATTTAATCAGCAATTAATTCCAGTGGAATACAATAGATTCTTGTTACTCACAGTAGTTATATTCTATAAAGTCGCTTTAAACACCGAATTAGCAAATACTGATCCACTGCTTCCAGGGGAAATACAGGCTTAGGTTCCTGTGAGCCTTTGGTCACAGCATCTTCATTAACTGATCAATACATGACCTTGTCCTACGTGTGTTTCTGTTTAGAGACACTTTAATATATATTGTTGATTCATTAATGCTGAACTCATGACCAACAGCCATGAGTAACTCTGTAACTCATGCCTAAATGAAGCTTATCTAACACACTGTTTTCTCTGTGAGGCACATCACAGCCTTATTGGCTTAAGAACACCAGACAGCACTTCATCACTATGCCTGGGGCCATTTAAAATAGCAAAATCACACAAACACACAAAAGCAAAAAAATGCAAAACAAACAAACAAAAAAAGTGGAACTAAATGGACCACAAAAAGGACACTTGTTTACACTCTGAGAGCTGAAACAAGAAGGCAGAGTGTCGCTTTGTTTGATCTCCGCTGGGAACATGCATGTCGGTTGACTCCAATTTCTCACCAGTCTGTGCACGTCAGTGAATGACCGAGAAAGCTCCGTGAGTATTGATTTTGGGGTTGTGAATAAATTTCGGTAAGTAGGTAAATTCGCAAATATTGAATCCACAAATAGCAAGGATTGACTGTATTTGTAAAACTTAAAGATATACACTGATCAGTGTGTCAGAAAACCAGCTTCTTATTTAGAAACCCAAGTTGTTTTAGTTATTATTCACTTATCAAAGTTAGTCCTCCTTCATAGATCAAAGCAGCTGGTACATATCTAACCTTTTAGAAAAGACATTTTATTTCTATCAGTTGAAAAAAATGTCATATTAAATGTACAAACAGCCCATCTTCAAAATTTACAAAAGCGTAATAAAAATACAAAGAAATTTCAAAATAGCAAAAATGTCTCTGCTTTGAACAGTGTCCCTTAAAATGCGGTGCCCTCGTGCAGTGCACAACCTGACCAACCATATGTGGCAGCCTGGATTGTATCTAGGTTGCATAGGGGAAGCACAGTAGGCAGAGTGGATGGGTTCAAGTTTTGAGAAATGCTGTTAAATAACATCAGTTATAAAGAGTAGAGAACTTGGAGGCAGAGAGATCTCACTTGAAATACCTGTACTGCCATTTATGTCATGTGCATGTGAGCAAGTTCCCTCTCTGAACTTTAGTTTTTATATCTGTAATAAAAGGATAATAATACCCACTTCAGAGGAGTTGATTTGAGGAGGAAAAATAAAATACCTATGAAAATTATAAAAAAAAGAGGCATATGATGTTAATAAGACTCTCCCTCTTTTCCTATAAGCAGTGGGGTTTCCTTGAAGTTTTAGAACATGGGAATCATCTGATCAGATTGGGGTTTTTAAAAAATAATTCTTGTGTTGGTTTGAAAATGGATTAGAAGCAGACTGGTATAAAGTCCCAGATTAAAAAAAAACAAACAGAAAAAGCCCTAAAAAACTCCTTAAAACCTAGTCTAAGGCAATCAATTGATAGCAAGAATGGAGAAAGGAGAAACAGACTGAAGAGTTATTTCAGAGTCTGAATTGTGCAGTTGAAGATGTTATCCTTTCTGGAACCCCCTTCCTTAGCTGGAATCCCCCCTCCCCCCAACAGCTGCTGTGAGTGTTGGCTGTAAAAGGCTGTCCCTTTCGCTGGAGACTTGTGCTCCTGCCAATGGCTGACTGACAGGAGACCTGGATGGGGCAGGGGGAGGGGGGTTGCAGGTACAAAGGGCCAGCCCCCTGGAACCAAAGTGGGAAGTTAGTTTCCAGGCTTGCCCCACATGCTGGAGTAGCTCGTTCTCCTGCCCTATTCTGTTTTCCTCACCTCCTTGTCCTAGAAGCACTCCTCAGTAAACCACTTCCTTACGAATCCTGACCACTGGCTCTTCCTGGGGAACTAACGCCAAAGGGGAGAGACTTATCTAAAAGACCCTGCAAGGGAATGTGGAGGAGACTTATCTAAAAGCTGCAAGGGAATGTGGAGGAGAGAGCAGTCAAAGAAGGCCCTTAGGGCTCTTGCTTCATCCCAGACTTGCCATAATCCTCCTGACTGGTTGACACTTCTCCTGTAAAGACACACATGGTGAAGTAGTTCTTCTGACAGTCTGCCGGAAAGTTCACTGTCCCCTTGGGATAAAAAATATTAACACTGACTGCATGATTAATCCTTCCAAATTTTTCCTAAGATATTGAACTATTTTAAATTTGCAACTTTACAACTGAAGGATTGCTTCAGTAAGGCCACGGAGGATGGCGTTATGTACAACGCAATCTCTTTGCTGACTTGAGGAAATATAGGTTGCAATTGAGTGAAAATATGTTGAATTTAAAGTGAGATAAAAATCATGTGAGTTTCGAAAGTATATATTTATCATGGATGTTTTTCAGAACCTTCTACTTACGCAGCTAAAATATTTTAAAAAGCACTTTAAGTTTTTGATAAGGATTTTACTTTTTTTAATAAAAAGAGCAGTCTGTGATTGACTTTAATGCTGAAACCAAAGGTCCCTGAATTGGTTATTTTTTATAAAGAGAGCTCTCAGTGGTTTCTAAGCTTAGCTTATCATAAAGTTATAAAATGGATCACATTTATTTTAGGTATAAAATATGTTGGAAACAGTTATATGTATTGGGAAAAGAAAACGGACTTTAAAAATAAATGATATGAAAATTTATGAAGATCTTTGGAAGTGACAGTGATAGACTGTTTTACAACTAGCTGTGTTGTCCTACTAGGACAAATAAGGGACGGGGATTTGTTTTAGGATAAATTGGTAAAACAATAACCATCGCTAAAGAAGGACTAATTATTAGAGCGATCAAATAGAAATCAGCAAAGCAACTGAAACAAGTCTAAGACAGGGCTGAGAATGGTTATAAAGTCCTTTAAATGCAGTCACTTAAAGGATAGAAGTAGGTTTTGGTGGTCTTTTACCAAGGAATCTTGTGTTGGATGACTAAAGTAGTTTGCAGGTTTGGCAACATTTCATTCAGGTTAGGAAAATATTTAAATCAAACATTCTTTGAAAACAATCTTTAGACAAACAAAATGTTACAGGAGTGCTTTCCAGACAGGTTTCTAAATATATTGAAAGCCCCCGAAGTTTCCTATTACAGATTTTTCCTATGAGAAACTTGTATATTTGCAAGACAGACAAGTAAACAAACAAAAGGAAGAAACCGGAGAAATAAACTTACGAAACCACAAGAAAGCTCCAGAATAAAAGCCCAAGTGCCAGAGAGATGTAGATCTTCCTCGCTTCCCAGAGCTACCGATGAGGCATTTTTTATCTTGTCTCAGATATCATGTTTATTGAATGTATATCTCAACGTGCCAGCTTTGTAAACATATTTCAGGATAAGATTTAACATTATAGCAGAATGAGCCGGAAATTCTGGTTTAAGCTGGGTGTGCCCAGGGCTTCCCGTTCCCAAACTACAAAATATTTGTTTGCCTTCTCCTGTCAGCACCTCAGACTAAATTTGTCCCAAACTGAACTCTCTCTCCTTTGCCCTCCTCTGTTTTATGTCCTCACTGCTTTTCAGGCCTCACTATGCTTTCAGCCTGGCTGGTAAACTCAGCCTCCAGTGGATTCCCCCTCCGAACCTTCCCCTCCTCACATGACCACCCCCAGCCGGCCGGTCCCTCCTCTCACCTGGCCTGTGACAGCTCCCCCTGCAGGCCTCCTTGCCTTCCCTCTCTCTCCTCCTGTGTATCCCACCTCCTGTTGCCCTGTTATCTTCCTTTGGTTGCAGCCTTCGTCCTGTTGCTGTTTAAAAACTTGGCCTAAACTACTATATATAAAATAGATAAGCACCAAGGTCCTACTGTAGAGCACAGGGAACTATACCTTATAATAAACTGTAATGGAAAAGAATCTGAAAAAGAATATACACATATAACCGAATCACTTTTGCTGCACACCTGAAACTAACACAACATTGTTAATCAACTATGGCTAAAAACTTGGCCAGCTGAAGGGTTCCTATACACTAGCCTGGTATCTAATAAGGAACCTCCCTCTTCTATAAAGAAGCAGGTATATGAGGTGGACTAGGTCACGCACCTGGCAGCTTCCTGACTCTGTTGTCATTATAAAGAAAACTAGAAGTCTGTACCGAGATATTACAAACCATAATATATTGTCCACACATGCAGTTTTGTGAGTAAGCTGGGCTGGAACGCCGCGCTTTGTGCATTTTCACTAACTGTGCCCACCCCCTAGGCCTTGCTTAAACTATCATCATACCCAGAGTTCCCCCCACTGCCAGCCTGCGTATTCTGTCACCATAGTGCCAGCTAGTCCCAAACTGTAGTCCCTTCCAGGGTCCAGCTCAGACGTACCTCCGGACGCAGGGTGCTCCTTTCAATTCTCAAGGGACACATCATCGGGTGCTACCTTGAAGGGTCACTTGGCTCATGTCTTGACATCCCAGAAAGTTTGCAGGCGTCCAGGGAAGGGTCAGGCCAGGTACTTTTTCTTCTCCCACTTACTGCAAAACTGTATTGCTTTCATAGAGAAGAATCTGTTTAACACTGATTTAAAATCTTTTATTGTGTGTATTTGTTTTTTTCCAGCTTTATAGAGGTATAACTGACAAAACTGTAAGATGTTAAAAGTGTGCATAGTGGTGATTTGATATAAGTTATATTTTGAAAGGATTCCTCCCATCTCTTTAATTAACACATTCATCACCAACACCGATTTTTAAAGACTGTGTAAATTCATATCTTCTGGTGTCATGAAGAAGAGTTACAAGCTTGACCACAGTGACCAGAATTAGACTTTATGAAACTGAATTCTGCAACAATTGGACGTGGAGTTAATGGAGAAGGGACATTTTCAGACAGTTTCTCTTCCAGGTGACTTGAGGTTTCAATCAGCTTTTGTGTTTCCTCGGGCAGTGTCGTTTCACTGAAAATTTGACAAGTGGGACTTCCCTGGTGTCTCAGTGGTTAAGAATCCGCCTGCCAATGTAGGGGACATGGGTTCAATCCCTGGTCTGGGAGGATCCCACATGCCGTGGAGCAACTAAGCCCGTGCATCACAACTACTGAGCCTGAGCTCTAGAGCCCGCGAGCCACAGCTACTGAGCCCACGTGCCACAACTACTGAAACCCACGCAGCTAGAGCCCATGCTCCACAACAAGAGAAGCCACCACAATGAGAAGCCCGCACACGGCAACAAAGAGTAGCCCCTGCTCACCGCAACTAGAGAAAGCCCTCATGCAGCAACGAAGACCCAGCGCAGCCAAAAATAAATAAAATTAAAAAAAAAAAAAGAAAAATTGACAAGTGTGTAGTGATTCTACTGCAAGGAAAAACTGCAAGTTGAAAGCATGTTTACTACAAACTATACTATTAATAGGAGATTTCTGAAAGTTTTCATTTGCATTAAGGACTTTTTTGTTTTTTTTAATGTTGCTTCAAGTGAAAGCATGGAGGTGATTCTGGACTGGATACGTGGCAATGTTACTGTAAAATCAAATGCCATAAGGACTTCCTTGGTGGCGCAGTGGTTAAGACTCCGTGCTCCCAGTGCAGGGGGCCTGGGTTCCATCACTGGTCAAGGAACAAGATCCCACATGCATGCCGCAACTGAGTTCGCATGCCACAACTAAGGAGCCAGACCCGGCGCAACCAAATAAACAAATAAAATAAATATAAAACAAAATCAAAAGCCATCCTCAAGGCCAAGAAGTCCTCAGAGTAGGATGGTTGGATGGAATCTAAGAAAAGCTGCCACATCTGTGAGTTCATTTAATTTTAGCACAGCACACAGGGAGGTCCATCAAGGGCCTTGAAGTGAGATGAATGTGGGTTCCAGTTTGAGGTTCTGCTACAAATAGTGGGACCTTAGGCACGTTACTCACCTTCTCTGTGCTTTTAGTCTTATGGTCTGGGGTCTGATCATCATTCTGCCACTGACCAGCTGTATACTCTTGGACAATTTATTTCATTTCCCTGTGATTGTTTCCTCACTTTAAAAATGGATCATTCTTATATCTACTTCATAATCTTCTTTTAAGTAATGAAATCTTAGTTGGAAAGCAGTTAGAAAAGCTCTTGAAAGAACACATGTAAGTGTTTTATAACCAGAAGCTATGGCTGTTCTAACACTAGTATTACTAATATTTATATTTCCCTGCAGGGTTGTTGAGAAGGTTGAATGAGAGAACGCTACATGATTTGTGGACCCCAGTACAAAAGGCAAATGTAGGACCCTTTGTTCAAAAATCACTAAGAATTTCAAGAGTGGGACAGCAGGGAGTAAAACCAAGCGTGAGGCCCTTCTGAGCGCAGGGCCTGTGCCACTGCACGGATTGCACACCCAGCAAGCGGCCCGGCGCTGGAAGACGCAGAAGCCTTGGCACACAGTGGGCGCTAAATAAATGCTCATTCACCTTCGTGACAGCGCACGCCACCAGTCCTGTCAATACTGACCCCTCGCTATCATTTGTCCCTGACCTGAGGACAAGACCCGGAACTGCGCTCGCGATGGAGTCCCGCGGTGAAGACCAGCCTCCAGCCCCGCTGTCCCCAGTCGCTCCGGCGGGTGGGTGAGCCTCATCCTGGCCGGATGCGGCCGCTCGGCCGCTGCGCCGCGCATCGTGGGGGACACCCTCGGCAGAAACGGGGTCGGTCCGGCGCCCCCGGGCGCTTCTCGGAGGCCCGGACGGCTCGCAGCCAGGCCCGGGTTCCGGGTCTCGCGGGCGCAGCGTGCGTCCGGGCCTCGCCGCAGTGTTTACCGGTTGCCCGAGGAGACGCACCGCGCGCACCGCCGGCTCCCGCGCCCCCTGGCTCCCCGCCGCCCGCGGGTCCGAGCGCGCAGCGGGGCTCCGGCCGCCATGAGCTGCTCCGGCCGCTGGCGCCCGCAGCCCACCCGCCGCGCCGCCTTCGGCGTCAAGTCGCCAGCGTCCGAGGTACCGTAGCAGCCCGCGGCCGCGCGCGTGGGTGGCACCGGCGGCCCGTCTCCACCCGGGAGGGCGCGGGGGATGCTCGGCCCCGGCTGCGCGGCCCGGGCTGTGCTGGGCGCTCCTCGCCGGCACACTTTCCTCTCGATGGCGTGGGGAGATCGTAGTCGGAACGGGACTGGACTTGCCAGCGGCCGGTTAATCTTAGGAAGTTAGGGGCAAGTCGTGAGTTTGTGAAATGCTGTTGAATTTTGAGGTTGTACCAGTTTGCTTCTCTTGGCCATTTAAACGGGTTAAGTTCTAAAAACGGCGTGTCTGGCTCCTGTAGACCCTCCCCGGCCCCGGAGCAAAGCATTCTTGCAGTTAACTTAGACTACTTAGCTACTAAGACGTGATTCAGAGCAGTTTCTTCAAAGCCTGAGGTGGTAGGATTAATGCCAGTCTTGGGCAAAGTCGCTGGCCTCCTGGTTGCCAGCCACTCCAGAAACAGTAATTCGATTGTCGTTGGCTCCATTTACTCATTTACTCCCAGGAGGTACTTAGGCACTGGGGACTTTCAGGCTCAGCCTGGGTTAAGTGTCCTCTTCTGGACCTGGCACCAGGGGCCCACCAGGCATAGAGTGTGTCAGGGGTGCTTGCCAGAGATACGGGGGAACTGTGTTCAGCGGAACTGCTAGCCCCAGAGGGTGTCCTCAGCCCAGCCGTACTGACCACAAAAATCCCTGGGGCACACTCTTCAATTCAAAACATGGGGTGGATTCTCCAACATGCTGTAGGAGTTGTAATATTCAGCAGCTTTGATTGTTGCCTTACAGCTGACCCAATAGTGCCTTACCTACATTTAGATTTTTCTGATTCCTGGTATATTTTTGGAAAACTAGTACCGTCTTGTACAAATAAAATTAATTTTTCTTCCACTGGACATTTGCATATTTTATCCCTATTTGGTATCCTCTGTGAATTAAGAATATTAGCCCATGCATGAGTATGTAGAATTTTTATATCATTTATATTTGTTTGGGGAACAAATTGAAAGTAAATCACAAACTTCATGGCCCTTCATCCCTAAATACTTCAGTGTGTATCTCCTAAGAACAAGGGCGTTCTCTAACCAAAATGCAATGATCAAATTCAGGGTGTTTAGCATTGTTGTAATAGTATTTTCTAAGGTACACTATCAGCTAAAATTTTGCCAATTGTCCTCATAATGCCATTTACTGCAATTTTTTTTTTTCATTTCAGGATCACACATTATATTTACTTGTGTGTCTTTCGTCTCTGTAAACCTGGAACAGTTCCTCAGCATTTCTTTGTCTTCAGTAATACTGATATTTTTACAGACTCTAGGTCATTTGTTCTGCAGAATAGGTTTATCTGATTGTTTTTCATGATAAGATTTTTGGTAGGAATACTATATAAGTGGTGTGTCACAGTGTGTCACAGCAAGAGGTGCATGATGTCAGTTTGTCCCACTATTGGTGATATTCCAAACCGTTGGTATGTGCCAGAGTTTTCTACTGTAAAGGTGGAAAAATAAGTAAGTTTTAGTAATAAATAAGTGATCATTTTGAGTCATCTTATTGAGATTTTTTTAAAGTAAATTTATTTTATTTTTTTGGCTGCATTGGGTCTTCGTTGCTGCGCGCGGGCTTTCTCTAGTTGTGGTGAGCGGGGGCTACTCTTTGCTGCGGTGCGCGGGCTTCTCATTGCAGTGGCTTCTCTTGTTGCGGAACACGGGCTCTAGGTGCGTGGGCTTCAGTAGTTGCGGCATGCGGGCTCAGTAGTTGTGGCTTGTGGGTTCTAGGGCGCAGGCTCAGTAGTTGTGGTGCACGGGCTTAGTTGCTCTGCGGCATATGGGATCTTCCCGGACCAGGGCTCGAATCCGTGTCCCCTACATCGGCAGGCGGGTTCTTAACCACTGCGCCACCAGGGAAGCCCCCATATTGAGATTTTTAGGATAAATTTCACTACCTACATAAAGGAAAATACCCACCAAGCCCAAGATGTTAATTGACCTGAAAGACCTAAATTTTATTGAGAATAAAAGTAGAAGCAAAAGGCCAGCATTTATTATAATTGTTTTTTCAGTTTCCAAAATACTTCATCTGAGACAATCTTATAACTCAGATAGGCAAGGCAGAAATTTCCCATTATACAGATGATATAGCTTGCTCAATTAGCAAATAATGGAGCGGGAACTTAAATATCTTTTCTTTGAAAGTTTAGTACTTTTCCTACCACACCATTATGACACTGAAAAACTGATTAAAATACAAAACAGGGATAATATGCAATTGTATGAGGAAGTAGAATACTGCAGGGACCGGAGGTATTAGCTTTGAGTTCAAGCAGTCCTGAGTATACCACTTATCTGTGACACCTTGGGCAAAAAAATTACTTAATGTCTCAGAACTTCAGTTTCTTCATCTGAAACATGGGATCATAATGCTTATGACATAGTGTGGTTTGAGGATTCACAGTTCATATATGTAAAGCTCCCAACAGAGTGACAGAGTAAATGCTTCTTAATATTCGCTCTTCTTATTCTTTCCTTTTTCTTTTTTTTAAATTGAAGTAGAGTTGATTTACAATGTTGTATTAGTTTCAGGTGTACAGCAAAGTGATTCAGTTGTTTATATGTATATAATGTATAATTTTTCAGATTCTTTTCCATTATGGCTTATTACAGGATATTGAGTGGAGTTCCCTGTGCTCCACAGTAGGTCCTTGTTGTTGTTTATCTATTTTATCTATTAGCTATTATTAGTCTTTATAACTTGTGAGATTGCCGTACATCAACACCACTGCCACCACCCCTGACACCTCCATCCTTACCTCAGGACCACGTCAGCAGTCAGTTACTGAGGATCTGTGTGAGGGAATGAGGATACAGAAATGAATCTGACACAGTCCCTGGTGTCAATGAAAAATCAAG
Source organism: Monodon monoceros (assembly GCF_005190385.1). Classification (NCBI taxonomy): domain Eukaryota; kingdom Metazoa; phylum Chordata; class Mammalia; order Artiodactyla; family Monodontidae; genus Monodon; species Monodon monoceros. The sequence goes on from NW_021703771.1 coordinate 74,327,809, forward strand.
AGTCTACAATAACCCATAACAAGACTGTGTCATTTGTAGTATCATCCCTGCACCAAATCTAATGTTGCATTTTTCTCAAGTTGGATTTACCCCTTATCATCAGCAGAGCTTTACTAGGCTAGGAAAAGTGACAAATACTAAGAGCAATATTGTGTGAATTGAAGTGTCACAGCTCAAGCGTGGAAGACAGAAACGTGCTTTGGGGAAATTGACAGATGTCACTTTGAGCAGAGCAGTGTAACTTTGCCATGCATCTGAAATAAGGTATGGAAGCTGGAAAATGTCACCAAATTATATCATCAGTCAGCAAAAAGCTCTAGCATTCATTTGGTGAAAAGTGCTTGGATTTGGACGCAGAGGCCACAAACATGGAGCTACTTTGCTGTGTCAGTGTTTTCATGTATTTGGAAGACCTGAACCAAAGTTATGGCTCCAGTATATACCATTGTTGGGGATTTGAGCAAGTTCCATTCCTCTCTGTAAAACAAGGGTTAATTAGAATTGTTGTCTGATGGGGTTGTTTTGAGAAGCGAATGTAAATCAACAGCTATAGTTCCTTAAAGTAAAGGACATAGAGCTGGTCATGTATAATTATGAAGGAAGTCAAGTCACTTTTCCTTTATTTCCCCACCATTTCAAACTTCTAAAAAATTGTGGTAAAATACATATAAAATTTACCATCTTAATATTTAAGTGTACAGTTCAGTGGCCTTAAGTACAGTCACATTATTGTGCAACTGTCGCCACCATCTATCCCTGAAACTCTTCTCATTTTGCAAAACTGACATTCTGTACCCACTAAGCAATAACTCCCCATTCCCTCGTCACCCCAGCTCCTGGCAACCGCCATTCTATTTTCTGTGTCTGAATTTGACCACTCTAGTCAGCTCATATAAGTGGAATCATACAGCATTTGTCCTTCTGTGACTGGTTTGCTTTACTTAGTATCATACCCTCAAGGTTCATCCATGTTGCAACACGCGTTAGGATTTCCTCCCTTTTTAAGGCTGAATGACATTCCATTGTATGTATATACCATGTTTTGTTTATTCATTCATCAGTACAAGGACACTTGGACTGTTTTACTGTTAATAATGCTACTATGATCATGGGTGTACAAATATCTCCTCAAGACCTTGCTTTCAATTCTTTTGGGTATAAGAATTGGAATTGCTGGATTATTTGGTAATTCAATTTTTAATTTTTTGAGGAACTGCCATATTGTTTTAGTGGATACACCATTTTACATTCTCATTAGCATTGCACAAATGTTCCAGTTTCTCCATATCCTTGTCCGCACTTGTATTTTCCCTTCCCTTCCTTCCTTCCTCCCTCCCTCCCTCCCTCCCTCCCTCCTCTCTCTCTCTCTCTCTCTCTCCCTCCCTCCCTCCCTCCCTCCCTCTCTCTCTCTCTCTCTCATAGCCATCCTACTAGGTGTGAGGTAGTATCTATTTCCACTTTTTTTTTCTTTTTTTTTTGGCTGCACTGTGTGGCATGTGGGATCTTAGTTCCCCAACCAGGGATCGAACCGGTGTCCCCTGCAGTGGAAGCATGGAGTCTTAACCACTGGACTGCCAGGGAAGTCCCTATTTTCCACCTTTTAAAGAACCATTTCCTCTCTCTTCTGATTTGCTCTGTTCTTTTTGGTTTTCTCCTTTTAATCCACTTTAAGAAAAGATCTGACTCTAATCACATCTTCATATGAACTTAAGTCAGAAGCCTCCTATTCTAGATATAAAGGAAAAAACAACAACAACCCTAAAGCTTCCCCAAAAAGGTAAGAAGGGAGAGAAAAAGAAACAGAAAAAGCTAAGAAAAAAAAGATGATGAAAAGAAATACAAATGTACCAGTAATTACAATAAATATAAGTGGACTAAATGCTCAGTTAACCAACAAAACTGTCACATTGAATTTTTTAAAAATCCAGGTATATGCTATTTATGAAAGACACATATAAACAAAAGTATATGGAAAAGTTGAAAGCAAAGTGTATGAGAAGATTTACCAGACACATAATAAGCAAAAGAAAGCTTTTAGGCATAATAATATTATACAGAATAGTTTTAAGGCAAAAAAGCATTACTAGAGGTAAACAAAGTCACAATAATAACACAAATTATATCACTATCACATAATAATAAAAATTTTTATTCATCAGGAACTTTAACAATTCTAAATGTGTATGCATCTAATTAAATGGCCTCAAAATATATAAAACAAAAATTGACAGAAGCAAAAATCTATAAGGAGATATAAACAAATCCACAACTACAGTAGAACACTTTTAACATACCTCTGTTAGTATTTGAGAGATACACCAGACAAAAATTTGGTAAGGGAACTATTTAAAAAGCTAAAAATACAAACTTGGTTAAGTCATTATAAAGAAGAAGAAAAGTATATAAAATATTTGGGATATGGCTGTAAAAGTTAACAGGATGACTTTTTCTCCTTGCTCAAGGGAATAAATACCTTTAGACTATGAAACAATCAATTGGACAAACTCCTAGAAAGTGTACTCTATTGGTAGGGATTGAACTAGATAAGTAACTAAATGTTTTCCCTTGTTTCAAATAAAAAAGAGCTTTATACTATCAAAAATAAATCATAACAATCTGATCATGAGAAAACATTAGACAAACCCACCTTGAAGGATTTTCTGCAAAATAATTGGCCAGTACTTTTCAAAAGTGTCAAGGTCATGATAGGCAGAGACTAAGGAGGCGTGACAGCTAGATGCAGTGTGGGAGCCTGAGATGACTCCTGGACCATAAAAAGGGCATTATTAGAAAACTGGTGAAATTTGAATGAGATCTGTAGTTTAGTTAATAGTATTGCATCAACGTTGATTTCCTGGTTTTAGCAGACTTCAGTTATGTAATTAACATTAGGCGAAGCTGGGTAAAGGGTAAACAGAATCTCTCTGTTCTAATTTTGCAACTTTTTTTCTGGGTCTAAAATTACTTCAGAATAAAAAGCTAAAACAAAAGAATGATAACCAGTTAATTCATTTGTATATCCAACTTTATTTTAACTGTAACACTTAATTTCTCTTGGTATCTAATTATTCTTTGACCACCTGGCTTTAGAATGCAGCATGAGGGAAAGCATTCAAAGAACAGGTAGGAGAAACCTTTTTGAACCCCAAACAGACAGCAAGTTTTTCCTTTCATACTTTAAAAAGGTCGTGTGTATCTTTACTCAATGTTGCCAGATGTAATGGGTAGTGTATTTGAAACAATAGTGAGTGCTTCTTGGTTTGTACTTGAGTTAAGTTGACTCATTACAAAGACTTACTTTTTCTGTGTTCAAGGACAATTAAAAATTTTAATTTAAAAAGGGAGTAACATTTGCTGTACTAGGAATTATTTATGCTAGGTTATTTACCCAAGATTTCTTTTTTTCTTTGTTTCGCTTCCAATTTTTCCCTTTGAAATCGGCGCCTTGGTGACTTTGATGTAAGTCAGAGAAGTTCAAAGCATTGCTGAGGTGGACCAGTGACACTGCACTCTTTCTCTTACTGATACCAGCACCGCTATTGATTATTGCTTCTATCTCTACATGTTTAGATATGCTTGAATAAAATAGTTTAAATATTGCTAATAAAAGGAAATATGTGAATTTTATTTCTGAGTAACTGAAATAACTTCCTTTCTGTTGACTGAATTTACCCTTGTGCTGTCCCTCCTGGACCTTCCCTGTTAGCTTTGTACAGAAATGTATTTTTCAGCATTTCCAGGTCATCATCAACTAATCTCAACGTCAGTGCAAAGGGGAACAATATTAAGAACTGACTATAATTATCACATTTTCCTAAGTCTTTTCTACTTAAGGGTAAATGAAATGGGTAGAGTGGAGAATCAAAAAGGAAGGTCTTGGTGTTGAAATTTTGTGAATATTTGGAGTAAGCAAAAATGAGAACTTGGGAGGTAACCTGAACCAGAAAAATTCTGCTTGGTGAATCATACATTGCATGAGTCACCCATGTGGCGAATGTTCTTTGAGTCTTAGGGCACCAAAGATATGGAAATTCTTAGTCTAAAGTCTAAAGCAGGCACTGTTTTAGATAAGGTCCCACTACTCATAAAAGTTATATTTTAGTGGGGGAAATAGATAACAAAAGAAAACAAATAGATAAACAAAGTAATTTCAAAGTGTGTTAAATGCTTCGAAAAGGCAGTGAAGTGGGATAGCAGGATGGAGGTTGACTGGGGTGGGGATGGGGATGGAGTGGGTCCGGGGGGCTCTCCAAGGAGAAGCCATCTGTGCGGAGTTGTCGGTGATGATGGGAGGGAGTGTTCTCAGAAATAACAAGGGCAACTACAGGCCCTTAGGGGCAATGTGTTTAAAAAGAGTACAGTTTGGGCTTCCCTGGTGGTGCAGTGGTTGAGAGTCCGCCTGCTGATGCAGGGGACCCGGGTTCGTGCCCTGGTCCGGGAAGATCCCACATGCCGCAGAGCGGCTGGGCCCGTGAGCCGTGGCCGCTGGGCCTGCGCGTCCAGAGCCTGTGCTCCGCAACAGGAGAGGCCACAACCGTGAGAGGCCCGTGTACCGCGAAAAAAAAAAAAAAAGAGTACAGTTTGTAGCATGTCCCTCAGTTTGGGTATGCCTCATGTTTCCTCATCCTTAGATTCAAGTTAATCACTTTTGGCATTTATGGTGATTCTATATGAGACACATTGTTTACTTCTCAGTGCTTCATGTCAGGAGCCATATGTCAGTTTATCCCGTTATTGATGTTATGAAAGAGAAGGGAAGGCCAAGAACTGGATTAAACAGACTAAAGATACCTGACAATACATGCCGCACATTTATAGTTGCTCTAAGGAACATTATCGAGATAACTGGTGAATAATACGGTATCATAGTTAAATTTCTTGAATCTGACAGCTGTATGCAAAAGAATGTCCTTGTTCTTAGGAGATACATGCTGAAGTATTTAGGGGTTAAAGGCTACGATGTCTGCAAAGTACTCCCAGATGATTCGGCTATCGTGATTGTAATGTACAGAGAGAAAGGAATAAGTCAAATGTGACAAAATGTTCTCACAGCTGATGAAACTAAGCGAAGCATATACTTGATTATTCTTGTAACTTTCCTGTAAGACTGAAATAAGACTTTAAAGAGAGTACGTGCCTGTAATAAATCGGGATACTAAGTAGAAGAGGCTGTTTCTAACTATCGAGCTCACAGTATAGTTAAGTAAATAATAAATGGGGTCATAAATAAAAGTTTGAAAAAAGGAGGAAGGCAAGCATGGCTGGAGTAGGTAGAGGACGATGAGCTACAGGAGGCACTGGCAGAGGAGGGCCAGGTGCGTCAGAGAAACGGGGAGCTGCCTGGGAGAGTGGTGGCGCGGGGGGTGTGAGTCCGGAGAGGTCAAGGAGGGTGTCCTTTGTGTGGCAAGTGCCAGAGGGAGGTCAGGTCAGGTAAGGAGTGAAAGTGTCCCCTGGACTTGGTGCTGGGGGCGGTCTTACCCCAGGAAGTGAAATTTCAGCTGAGCTCTGGGAGGTGAGTAGGAGTTAGCTAGGCAAAGGATCGGGGCTGGGAGTGCTGGATAAGTTTTCTCCACCGCACACCGTGGGGAATGGGAAGAAGCAAAGTCCGTTCAGGCAACCGTGGAAGCCACTGGGGCGGGAGAGTAGTTGGGAGAGACCGTGAGGTGGGAAGGGTAGTGGGAGATGAAGCCGGTGAGGTAGGCAGGGGTCAGGTTATGCGGGACTCCCTAGGAGTTTGGATTTTCTTCTTTTTTTTTGCGGTACGCGGGCCTCTCACTGTTGTGGCCTCTCCCGTTGCGGAGCACAGGCTGCGGACGCGCAGGCTCAGCGGCCATGGCTCACGGGCCCAGCCGCTCCGCGGCATGTGGGATCCTCCCGGACCGGGGTGCGAACCCGCGTCCCCTGCATCGGCAGGCGGACTCCCAACCACTGCGCCACCAGGGAAGCCCAGGAGTTTGGATTTTGTCCCAAGGCCAAGGGGAAGTCCCTGGAGAATTTCAAGCCTTGGGCATATTGAGCACTTCTACATTTTGAAAAGATCACTCTGGCTATAAATGGACTAGAGGCTAGGTGAGTGGTGAGGGTGGGGAATAAATCTGACGTCGGGGAGACTGTGTGCCGGCTGTTATGGTAACCGAGACTTGGGTGGTGGACGAGGAGGTTGAGGGTGAGTCGTTGTTTGGGGGTGAGAATCAACAAGACAGAGGCATTGGAACTGGGAGGGAGAGATTGTAAAGCACAGGTTTCTGGCTGGAGGAACTGGGTGGATGTGTGGTGCCATTCACCGAGATGGGGAAAGAACAAATTGGGGGAAAATAGCATGAGCTCAGCTGGAGACGTGTTGGGTGTGAAGGGTCTGTCTGTTTTTCACGTTATATCCGGAAGGCAGTTAGCTGGGTAGATCCTGAGCCCAAAAGACAGGTTTGGGCTGGGGATCGTCTGATAGACGGGGCTCATCACCGTTTAGATGGTTCTTGAAGTTATGAATAAAGGAAGGCCAGAGAAATAAGAGGTTTTCTAAGGAGAGAGCGAGAAGGATTTTTAAATTCACAGTGAAATTTACCATGTGATGGTTGAGGATAAGCAGACCAGGGAAACTGAGAGGAACAAATGAAGGGAACAAATTCTCCCTATTATGGGCACCTCATAAGAAAATCGTTTGCTTGTCAACTCAGTCATCTATTGAGCAAACGTCTGTTGGCCTAAAAAGAGTATTAGCCACAGGGAGTCAAGAACCCTGGATCTTGTTGACTCTGAAATGAGTTGATTTTGTTGTCCTGAGCTCATTCCTCACTTTCTGCAGGTCTGGTTTCTGGATGTTTTAAGGTTGATTTCCACCTTACATTTTCTAGGAAATATTGATAAACTAACCATAACTTCCCAAATAATTCGAGGGGGCTTATAAAGAGCTATGTATAAGACAGTAAGTTAGAAGATACCGTGTAAGTCAGCCCCACCATTTGAAAACGTTGCTTAACCCTTCAGGCCTCAGTGTGCTCTTTGTGAAAATGGGATTATTAATAGCTGATTTGGGCTTTTTGCTCAAGATTCTGGACTTGAGTACATGTGTTTATGTCCTCTGCTTCTCTAAACCCCATGAAAAGAGGAGAAAAAGTAGGTAATAGAATCATTCTCCAGCACTGTTGGGAATAAGACCAAAAATTTTTAATTTTTTTAACCATTCTAGAAAATACAAAGGCAGTGGCGTCATGCTGGTGAATAAATGGCATAGGAGAAGATAGCAGTGGAGGTGGAATTGTTCTTCCCAGAGACCTCTGGAAGGTTCCATGCTTGGAATTGCCAGTTAGGGATACAGATTAGGAAGTAGGGAGAACTTGGGGTGATTAATTGATGAACAGAACGTGGATTGGCTGCCTGCACCCCCAGTGCCCTTCCACTGCCTGCACTTCGGATTTACCTGTTCGCACTCCATGCAATTCAATGTGCAGTCTGTTGTGGATGGAATGTTTGTGTCCTCCACAGGTTTACATGTTGAAATCCTAACCCCCAATGTGATAGTATTAGGAGGTGGGGCCTTTGGGAGGTAATTAGGTCTAGATGAGGTCATGAAGGTGGGACCCCCATGATGGGATTAATGTCCTTATAAGAAGAGGAAAGACTAGAACTCTTTCTGCCATGTGAGGACACAGTGAGAAGGTGGCCATCTGCAAGCCAGGAAGAGAGCTCTCAGGAGGATCTGAATTGAGTGGCACCTTGATTTTGGGCTTCCCAGCCTCCAGAACTGTGAGGTAATAAATGTGTTGTTGAAGCCACCCATCTGAGGTATTTTGTTACAACAGCGGGAGCTGACTAATAGTCAGCCTTTGCTAAAGTTAGTACAACCACTGGTGCTCAGAGCTCACACCACAGAGGTCTTTCAAATAAACATAAAGTGTAACTATGATGGAACATAATGGACATTGTCTTTAATTGCACAACTTTCTTCATATGAAGTTTCCTCATAACATTTATCCCTAAAGGCTGAAGTGTATTAAGCTGTACCTTAGCGAAGTCACTTCTCTAGAGAAATAAACTTTCTGCCACTCTAACTTGTAGAACCTGAAGCGATTCATTAACTTGTTTCTGTTACTCTTCTGCTTATGTATCGGTTTTCTTTATGTATTTAGCCGTGATGGATAGCTCTCTTTGGTGAGTGACTGAAGTTCAGTTACTACATATACAGTGAGTATAAGGCTTAGAGACGATGTAACTTAGGTGGGCAAACATTTTGTAACATTTTATAACAACTCAGCTTAGCTCAGCAGAGGCTATTCTCTTTAGAAGAAAAATGCCATTTTGTCAATTCAAGGAAACTTATTCCATTTGTTTTCCTCATTCCCTTTCCCCTTAGATGAACTAAGTCTTTGCAAGTGGGAGTGGAGTTGGTTATGAGTTTCTTGGCACTGAAGGTGGGGTGGAGCATTGGGCTGAGCACCATCCTCTGTTCCCTTTGGCCCCGACTTCCCTCGTGGACTTGGACAGCAGTTTCTACTGAGATCCTTAACTTTGCCCTGGCTCTGAAGGTTCAGCCATGCTGTACGCTCTTTATTTCCATCCCAAGTCCCTTAAGTCTGTTGTCTTATCTACGTCTACCTTTTTGCTTTACTTGGGAAAATGGACTTCCTTCCCATTTAGGTCACCACAGAGCATTGAGTAGAGTTCCCTGTGCTATACAGTAGGTTCTCATTAGTTAGCTATTTTATACATAGTATCAATAATGTATATAGGTCACCACAGTGCATTAGGTAGAGTTCCCTGGGCTATACTGTATGTTCCCATCAGTTGTCTATCCAAAAGGGAGGGGATATCTGTATGTGTATGGCTGATTCATTTTGTTGTGCAATGGAGGCTAACACAACATTGTAAAGCAACCATACTCCAATAAAAATTAGTTAAAAAAATAAATTAAAAAAATAGTGTTTTCGTGTCAGGGAAACCAGGGTATGGTTTCCCCTCCTTACCTGAGGAGTGGGTGCTGGTGGGGGGGCTTCCCAGTGGGCACAACACTCGGTCATCGCCATTCATTCTATGCCCGGGAGCTTCCTGCCTGTAGGGCTGTTGTGAGAGGCTTCCACTCCAGGGCCACATCCTGGGAAGCAAGGGCATTAGCTGGGGTCTTCATTAGTGCCCGCAGCCTGCACCACTCATGGCAGGTGTTAGGTCGCACTAGGGCCAGCATCATCTAAGCACTGGTCGTGCCTCCCTCCAGTTCTCCTTTTCCCATGTGTTGGAGCCTGGATTTATTTAGAATTGACAGTTTGAATTTTGAGAATAGCTGCCAAAAACAATGATTATGGTTTTGTCCATACTGACTGTTAAATGTTCCTTTCTGATGTAATTAACTAAGTATTTTAAGGCCATTTCTGGCCCCTGGCTTAAAAACCATGCTATTTGGGTAAAGAAGAATGCTTGCACTTCTGTTCATAAAGGCAAATGGGCAGGCTGACATTTACTTAAAAACAAAATCAAAATATTCAGATTTATTCAAGTTTACAAGGCTAGGTTTGTTCAAGACACAGGTGATACAGTTTTGTTTCACATTATTTTGACCTTGAGACAATTTATTTCTTCTCTAGTGTGGCAGTGATATTTGCATGAAGATCGTTGTAACCTTGTGTAACAGCCTGGTAGCAACCTCAAGATCATATTTTTTTTCAAAATACAGGGTATAATGGTTACTTTTTTTTTTTTTTGAAGTATAGTTAAGTTACAATGTTGTGTTAGTTTCACATGTACAGCAAAGTAATGGTTACTTCTTTGTTATTTTATTTATTTATTTATTATTTTTTTTTGCGGTACGCGGGCCTCTCACTGTTGTGGCCTCTCCCGTTGCGGAGCACAGGCTCCGGACGCGCAGGCTCAGCGGCCATGGCTCACGGGCCTAGCCGCTCCACGGCATGTGGGATCTTCCCAGATTGGGGCACGAACCCGTGTCCCCTGCATCGGCAGGTGGACTCTCAACCACTGCGCCACCAGGGAAGCCCAGTCATGGTTACTTCTGTGTGTCAACTTGGCTAGGCTAGGATATATAGCCAAAAACCAGCCTATATTTCACAGTTGAAGGTATCTTTTAGGTGAGATTAAGATTTAGGTCAGTAGATTTGAGTAAAGCGGATTAGCCTCCATAATGTGGGTGGGCCTCCCCTAGTCTGTTGAAGGCCTGAGAGAAAAGACTGAGATCCACAAGGAAGAGAGAATTCTGCCTCCAAACTGTCTTTGGACTCAAACAGCCACATCAACTCTTCCCGGTTTCCAGGCTGCCAACTCACTGTGCAGATTTCAGACGTGTCAGCCCCTGCAATCATGTGAGCCAATTCCTGAAAATAAATCTATCTATCTATCTATCTATCTACATTCTATTGGCTCTGTTTCTCTGGAGAACCTTAATTAATACACAGGGTACTTCGCTGAGTCCTTCCATGCTTGAGGAGGTTGTGAGAACCAATGGGTTTGTAGTCCACCACAAAGGACAGTGCAGCGGGCTTTCCTGGTGGCGCAGTGGTTGAGAGCCCGCCTGCCGATGCAGGGGACACGGGTTCGTGCCCCAATCTGGGAAGATCCCACATGCCGCGGAGCGGCTAGGCCCGTGAGCCATGGCCGCTGAGCCTGCGCGCCCGGAGCCTGTGCTCCGCAACGGGAGAGGCCACAACAGTGAGAGGCCCGCATACCGCAAAAAAAAAAAAAAACGGACAGTGGAGCAAGGCCCACAGGTGCTCAACACACAAACACAAAAGCTAATAATCAACAGCAGAAAACTGGGGAGAGTTTGTCATATCTACTGCCTGATTTTCTTAGAGAGACAGGACCAATCTATCCATCAGTGTCACTGGAGACCACCATATTTTAAGGAACCCATAAGAATGTTTTAATTTCTTTTAAAATCAGTTGAGAGAGAGAAAAAAATAACTTTTAAGTTGAAAAAATATTTTAATATGTAATATTTTGATATGTTCTTTATACCAATTAGTTATAAAATATAATTTTTACTATCTTTATGGAGGAAAGAGACCATGAAGGTAAAAGTGCACAGGACCCACAAAATTTATAATGTAGTCCTGTAGGGAGATGAAACTGTGTGTAGAAACATTGTATAGAAAGCATTGTTAAGCAACAGAAGAGATGATACGAAGACATAGATAATAGAACATATTTTTTCCCAGTTTTATTGATATGATTGACATACAGCACTGTGTAAGTTTAGGGTTTACAGCATAATGACTTGACTTAAATATATTGTGAAGTAATTACCACAATAAATTTAGTTAACTTAAATTTAATACCTATCATCTCATATAGATACAAAAAAAGAAGATCTTTTTTTCCTTGTGATGAGAACTTTCAGATATATTTAGGACTTTCAAATATATCGTACAACAGTGTTAACTATAGTCATTATGTTGTACATTACACCCGCAGCGTTTATTTATCTTATAACTGGAGGTTTATACCTTACGACTATCTTCTTCCAATGGCCCCACCCCTGACAGCCCCCCACCTCTGGTAACTGTAAATCTGATCTCTTTTTAAAAATTATTTATTTATTTATTTATTGGCCGTGTTGGGTCTTCATTGCTGCACACGGACTTTCTGTAGTTTCAGTGAGCAGGGGCTACTCTTCGTTGCGGTGCGCGGGCTTCTCATTGTGGTGGCTTCTCTTGTTGCGGAGCACAGGCTCCAGGCACGTGGGCTTCAGTAGTTGTGGCACGTGGGTTCAGTGATTGTGGGTCGCAGGCTCTAGAGTGCAGACTCAGTAGTTGTACACGGGCTTAGTTGCTCCAAGGCATGTGGGATCTTCTCAGACCAGGGCTCGAACCCGTGTACCCTGTCTTGGCAGGTGGATTGTTAACTACTGTGCCACCAGGGAAGTCCTCTTTTTTTTTTTTTTTTTTTTTTTTTCGGTAGGCGGGCCTCTCACTGCTGTGGCCTCTCCCGTTGCGGAGCACAGGCTCCGGACGCGCAGGCTCAGCGGCCATGGCTCATGGGCCCAGCCACTCCGCGGCATGTGGGATCTTCCCGGACCGGGGCATGAACCCATGTGCCGTGCATCGGCAGGCGGACTCTCAACCACTGCGCCACCGGGGAAGCCCCTCTTTTTTTTAAAAAAATGAGTTTTTTGCTTGTTTTGGATTCCACATATGAGATCATACAGTATTTGTCTTTGTCTGACTTATCTCACTGAGCATAATGCCCTCAAGGTCCATCCGTGTTGTTGCAAATGGCAGGATTTTCTTCTTTTTTATGGTTGAGTAATATTCCATTATTTAGATATAGGTAGATATAAACATGTCACATTTTCTTCCTTATCCATTCGTCCAGTGATGGGCTTTTAGGTTGTTTCACGTCTTGTGAATTGTGAGTAATGCTGAAGAAAATTTTGTCTTAAAATTGCTTTTCCTTCTCCTAAAGGTTGACATAAAATGATGAGTATTGAAATGAAGTCCAACAAGACTTAAGTCTCCCTATGACAATTTTATTGCACTAGACAATTGCTCTTTTGGAAGATGGGTTAAGCTATATTTCAAGTTCATTCTAAGGGAAATATTCCTGAGGAGCCACTTTGAATAGACAACTTATTAAAGTTTCAAGCACACCACTCAGCATAGGAAGTAAAATATTGTATCTTGGAAAATTTTTCACTTTAAGATAATTTATCAAGTGTTTGATAATAGATAGAGTGAAAAAAATCCCATTTGGGAAGAGTTCTAGAATCATTAATATGCAAAAAGATATATACAGGATTCCAATGAATAAAATGTCCCATCTAGTTGTCAACAGAGATTTTTGTTTCCACCCTTCCACTCACAGAAGCTATTCCATATGTGACAGTGTTCCCAAATCTGCATCCATTATTAGCCTTGATAGCTACACCTGATACCTCCCATGGAGATATATCCAATATAAACGCTGAGAAATTGCTAGTCACTTAAAATAGGACCTGAAATTAATTAACTTGCCTGTGACTTTCTTAACTAAGAAGTTATCTTGGTAACAGATAACTTGGTAACAGATTAAAAATAAATTCAAAGGACTTTACGTTAAGTGAAAATATAAGCTTCTAAATTGACTAGACCCGACCTATACAACATTCAGGAACTTGTAGAAAGCAGAAGGAATCTATTCATTTATTTGTTAATCAATTATTTATTTATTTTGGCAGCGCCGGGTCTTAGTCTCAGCATGCGGGATCCTCCAGTTGTGGCATGTGAACTCTTAGTTGTGGCATGCATGCGGGATCTAGTTCCCTGACCAGGGATCGAACCTGGGCCCCCTGCATTGGGGGCGTGGAGTCTTACCCACTGGACCACCAGGGAAGTCCCAAGAATCGTTTTTTAAAATTAATTTTTATTGGAGTATAGTTGATTTACACTGTTGTGATCTACACTGTTGTGTTAGTTTCTGCTGTACAGCAAAGTGAATCACTTATACGTATATCCACTCTTTTTAAGATTCTTTTCCCAAATAATCATTACAGAGTATTGAGCAGGGTTCCCTGTGCCATACAGTAGGTTCTTATTAGTTATCTATTTTCTATATAGTAGTGTGTATATGTCAGTCTCAGTCTCCCAATTTATCCCTTCCCCCAGGAATCTTCCAGAAAGTGGTTGGAAAGAGATTTATGAATTTATTAAAGTTAAATTTTGTGAACTTAAAATTAGTTATGGAAATGCACCTCATTACTACAGCAGCCCTACTTGCCTTGCAGACAGCAATATTGAATGAAGGTCGGAAAAGAATTCAACTTAGGGAGAAATGATTGCATATCTATATATAGGATGATAACATAGTGATTAACAATATGGACTTTGGAGTCAGATAGGCTTTGGTTTGAATTCTGGCTGTGCCATTTCACTCACTCCTTCATTCACTCTGTGATCTTTACTGATACTCAGTCACAGGGGACACGGTGGTGAAAAGAACAGGCATTTTCCTGCCTCTGTGGACCTCATAGTCTAGTGGGGGACATAGATATTAAGTAAATAATCATACAAATAAATAATAGTTAATTTGGTGATAACACGAAGGATAAGTATTAGGCGACACGAGCGTGAATAACACAGGAAACTAATTTAGATTGAGGCTCAGGGAACATTGATTTAAAGACTGAAAACAGGTCACAGTGGCTAGGTAGAGTGAGCCAGAGTAAGAGATTAGAGTTGATGGTAGAAAGGAGAGGAGAGGGAAGGAGACCGGGGGAAGGAGGAAAGGGAAGGGGAGGGGAGGGGAGGGGAAGAGAGGAGCCAGAAAACACAGCTGTGGGATTCAGATCAAATGCCTTATCATCTTTGAACCTAAATTTCTTTTTTATGCAATGTGGATAGTTGTAACAGCTTCACATGGTTGCACTTGGGATTAAATGGCATTGTATTTGAATCATGCTTGATACAGAGCTAGCATGATTAGTATTGACTACCTGGTGTCTATAAATAATAATGCCCTCATGGAGTTTGCATTCTGGTGAGGTAATCATATCCACCTCAAGAATGGAAATAAGCAAAGAGAGGCTAATAGCTGTTTGAAGAGCTTCCACATTTATGCTCATTTTAGAAATGATTTTTAAAATTACAGTCACAGCTGAAGAAAAAGGCAAGACAAAACATCTTAATGTTTTCTGATTAACAAGTGAATGTAAGTGATGTATCAGCAAGGTTACAAACTAGAGATACTGAGAGTGTGGATTAATGTAATTTCCCCTCATGTCCATGTAGCATGTAAACCTTGAGATTATAGCTGTTACACAGGGAGTGACAATAAGCTTCTAAAGACAGGATGAGGTAAAGAAACAACTGCAATTTTATTAGCCAAGATATTTTCATAACAAGATACAGAAAAATTACAAATTAGATAGGATGAGACCTTCACCCTAACAAGGATTGAGTTATAATTTTGGTTCCTTCAAGGTAAGTATTTTTTCAGTCTTTTAAACTTTTATTCTTATCTAGCAAGATGTGGATGAATAAATAATTCATGGCCTTTCCTCCCCAGTGCATCTTGGTCAACTATCTCCTCTCCCTCCCATCTTCTTCTGAAGCTCATATCTCTGTTCTAGGTTGATCTCTCGCCAGAGCTAATTTTAAAAATATGAGGCTTGTTACTTTCTGTTTTTACAAGAGGTGAGTGAAACTCCATCTATACTTGTTCCAACAGGACCACTGTTTAGCAGTAGTAAAGTGTTACTGAAATTAAATAAGTAAGTTCAGCCAGGTATTTTTATCTTTGATATGCTAATCCTAGAGATGTGAACAGAGGGGAAGAAGCCTTTCCATTCTGTTTGTCCATCTGTCCATCCATCCATCCATCATCCCTCCATTCACTCATTTACTCATCAAACAGCAAATGTATATCCACTCAGCAGACATTTATAGAGGTGTCCATCATGTGCTAGGAAATGTGCTTGGTGCTAGGGATACAAATAAAACTGATTTCTAGATTCTTCCCTCAAACCCACAACCTTGCAGCTGAATCATTTATTCATTTATTAATATTCAACATGTCTTTCATTAGTGTACCAGGCAGTGTAGACACTGGAGATACAGTGCTAAAAAACGGACACAGGGCCTGCCCTCGTGGAGCTTATGTCCTAGTGGTAGACATAAAAACCAGTGTAGAAGATAAGGGCTGTGCTGCTCAGAAGTGGGCTTGTGTCTACAGGAGGTGTGCAAAATGATTTATGAGAGGTTCAGGAAGAAAATATTTGCATTATTATTTTAATCTCGTCTTAATTTGTATCTTTGTGTATATTTGGTAATATGCCTAATATGACAGTAGTATATTTTTACATAAATAAATATTCAAATTTATTCTACAAATTGATACTGATAGGTTGCATAAGCAAAAACATTTGTAGGCCCGCTGGTCAAAGCATGGATTTAGGTCAGGTAGGCTGTGGGTTTGTTGTCAGGTTCTGTCACTCACTATCTTTTGGGCAAGCCTGGGAGAGGAGGAGAATTGTCTTCTGTAAGAATTGTAAGGATCGAATGTAATCATGTTAGCACAGTCCTCACGTTGTGCTTATGTAGCTCAAATCCTCAGAAAATGATAACTTATGTTACTGTGTTATTATTCATTTGATAAATATTAAAATGCAGCCATCTTTAAAGTGATAGAGAAATATTGGGAAGGGGCTGAGTAAGCGGTGACCCTTAGTGTCATGAAACTATTATAATAAATTATCGGTAGGAATGTAAATTAGTGCTGCTTATGTGTTGATATATGTACGAAAATCCTTAAAATTTTTATTCACTTTGACCCAGTTGTTTCCCTTCCAGGAATTTATCTTAAGGAAACAATCAGAAATTCTAACAGATGTGTAATAGTGACAGATAGGAAAAAGAACTAAATGTCTATCAATAGAATAGTGAGATTAAATTACAGCTTTATGATGGAACGTTGTGCATCTCTTAACATTTTAAAAGAATACTTGGGAAAATATTAATATTTAGCGAAGAAGATAGGATACCAAATTATTGTTATAGTGTAACCCCAATTATGTTTTTTAAAAAGCACACAATATATATGTATAAGAAAAGTACTATAAAGAAATGCATGAAAATATATCAGTATTGTCTCTGGTAAGAATGTGGGTGACATTTATCTTTTTTCATTGATTAGACAATCAGAGAATTATTAACCAAAATAAATAAAACAAGCTGAGGCTGAGTGGTAAATTGGGTAAGGAATCTAAAAAAATGGTACAAATGAACCTATCTACAAAACAGAAATAGAATCACAGAAGTAGAAAACAAACTTATGGTTACTAAGCGGGTAGGGGGTGGAAAGGGATAAATTGGGAGACCGGGATTGACACATACAAACTAATATATATAAAATATTGATAGATAACTAATAAGAACCTACCGTGTAGCACAGGAAACTCTATTCAACATTCTGTAATGACCTATATGGGAAGAGGATCTAAAAAAGAGTGGATATATGTTTATGTATAACTGATTCACTTTGCTGTGCAACAGAAACTAACACAACATTGTAAATCAACTGTACTCCAATAAAAATTAAAAAAAAAAAAGAATTCTGCCTGGGTACGCTAGAAAAGTTTCACAGAGAAGCCAATTCTAACTCTTGAGTTGAGTCCAGGCGTTTCTCAAGTGGAGGAAGAGACTGGGAAGGAGGCAGAAGGACCTGAAGCATGGAACGAAAGATACATGGCATGTTTAGACAAATCTCATTTGTGACTGAAGGTTAGGCTAGATACTGACATTGGGACAGAAACACTGATAACAGGCCTTTGGTGATTGAGAGGAGATTTGTACAACTTAAGGAGATTATCCCTTACCTTGTCTAAGATGGGCAGCTTTGGTAGGTAGGGAGGGACCTGATCAGGTGTGCGTTTCATCCCGTCTGCTCTGCAGCAGTGGGAAGGTTAGGTCAGCGCAAAAGGAGATGCGTGGAAGGGAGGAGAGCGAGACAGCTGTGGCATCCGTCTACGTTTATTTTTGGATGCAGTTTTGACAGAGCCATTTTCAGTCCTAATGTTGAAACGCCTTAAAATTATTACATCAGCTTAGCACATGTGACATTTGAGAGCTTGGTAGGTTGGAGTTAGATATACGAAGCCTCTGTTCTCACCTAGCAGGACGTATTTTCCTGGTCTCAGCAGGAGGCTGGATCCAGACGATGAGTCTTAATACGAGAGGTCTCAGGAATGTGTTTCTGATATTAACTAAGCTGATGTTGTCCAATGACATTCAGAGGATTGACCGAAGAAGCTGCATTCATTCATTCTCTGCTCTACTTCAAAATTATCCCTGAGAAACCAAAACCCGAGAGAGATGCCTATTTGGACTCCACTGTTTTGGCCCTGCTATAGAAGTGCTTTTACTGAACAAAGGCTTGGCATTACGCCGTTGGATTGTTCCACGGGTTTTGAGATTTGTTGTGATTTCCTGCAGTGAACAGGTGTCCTGTTACGGAGCAACTTGTTTGCTTTACCTCGTGGTTCGGGTAGATCGTGTGAGTCACGTTGATCTGCTTGGAAGGGCCAAGTCACACCGGTTCGCCCCTAACAAGTGCACGGCACCAACAGCACACACAGGACACTCGCTTCCTCTTATTCGTTCCCTCTTTCAATCTTTCTTTCCTGCCATTTGCTTAATTCCTTTTTTGTTTTTCTTGTTTTGACATTGGATGAGAAATAAACTTGAAACTTTGCATGGAAGTTAAAGTCGTTCTCTAAGGTCCTGACCTTTGGTAAACTGTGAAGATTACAGGAAACACTAGTGGGGTGGGGACTCGCCTTTAGTTTATGATCCTGCCATGATATAGAAGAAGCTATTCAGTGACTGGGAAGTATGTTCCAGAACACCCATAGAGTCAAAGGCAAGACAGCTTTTCTCTTGTCAGGGCTTATGGTTATGTGATACATCCGTGGTGTCTGGATACTAATGCTACTGGAGACGGACAGGCTGCGATGGGTCATAGTGGGAGAATCTGTATGTTTCCTAAACTAGCCCATCATCGCTGGGGCTCGGTGTGCAGTAGAAGTCAGCCAGCTCCAGAGACTGATGGAACTTGGTATAGTAGATGAGAACAGGATGAGATTGTGGAGTGAATCAAATGGGAGGACTAAGATATTAATAAAAAGAGCATCTATCCATCCATCCATCCATCCATCCATCCATTCACTTATTCTACGAATAATTATTGAACACTTACATTGTGAGGTACTGGTTAGGTGCTAGGTATGACATTGTGAACATCACAGTCTTTTGAGGGAGAGAGACATTAAATACTTAATTACACATATAATGTATTCCTTGCCATTGTGTAAGTGCTGTGAAGGAGAAGCATAGGCTGTATGAGAATAACTGAAAGATAGTGGTGTGGTCAGGTGGGAATTTTGATGGGTCAAGTCTTTTAGAAAATTAAGCAGAGGGGAAAATGGAGTGCGAAGACTTTGAAATTGCAAATATGAGAAGAGTGAGAGGATTACTTCTTTTTTTTTTTTTTGGCTGCATCGGGTCTTAGTTGCGGCACGCGGGATCTTTCATTGCAGCGCACAGGCTTCTCTCTAGTTGTGACGCATGGGCTCCAGAGTGCACAGGCTCAGTAGCTGTGGCGCGCGGGCTTAGTTGCCCCGTGGCATGTGGGATCTCAGTTCCCCGACCAGGGATCGAACCTGCGTCCCCTGCATTGGAAGGCGAATTCTTAACCACTGGACCACCAGGGAAGTCCCGAGAGGTTTACTATTCAGGTGAATACACTGTCCATTAGTTGATTTTCTTGTGGCCTCTGACCCCTCCTTTGATCTTCCCCAGCTGCCTCCTGCTGAGCTCTTTATTAGGGATCATGTGATGCAGGTCCTGGGGAGGAGAGAGGGTGAGATTAGGGGTTCTATCTTTAGAAAGGAAGGGCTTCCTAAACAGGAGTCTGCCCACTCTGGTCTGTCCTCTAGAGTGTGCCGAGGACATCCCTGTCCTCTCCATGATTAGTAATGAGACTTGCTAAGCCCTGTGGTTTGGGATTTGAAATCTGCCTTTAACCCGTTTTATTCTGGACGCAAAAGAGAAAAATTAATTCTGAAAACTTACTTGTGGATCTTGCGTTGTCATCTTGCTTTGTCACCTTGCAACAATTCTCATGAGGAGGTTAAAAATTATTTGGTTTCTTTCTAATGTGAAACCTGGAGAGATTACACATGCTAACGTTCCACAGTCTTCTCATTGTTTACAAAATTCGTCTCTCAGGAGACTGTCGCTGGCAGGAGTGTGTATGCTGGAAGTCGTGGCCTCCTTTTAACAGAAGAAATATTATCAAAATGATGAAGCAACATCATTTTTGTTGAGTTTTCTTCGGGCAGAGCTAAGAGTTACCCTGGAAGAGAAAGCAGGGATTTAGTGCAACACATGTTATTTAGGTTGTTTTCTCTCTCTGGCTTGTCCTTTGTTAATTGGAGATCTTTTTAGAGTTAATAAAAACATTAAGAATCATTGAATTCTTGTTTTAATCCTTGAAGATACTGTTTTGGCTATAATATTGTATTATTCCATTCAGTTTTGTGGTGAACTTCCTGTCCGAAATGTAGTCAAAACCTTCTTGCTGCCCAAAAAATACATTCCAAGTATTGCTGGAAACTCAATGATTCTTCTTTTTACCGCTGCCGCCTTGTGCACGCTGAGGTTCAAGTTCAGGGTTTCCTGCTGCCTCCGCAGCCAGTAAAGAATTCACATGGTATTCAGTTTCTTAAGTCTGAAGATTAGGGTGTGAAAGCTGAGAACATAGAAAATTGGCCTCTTTAAACATGCTTTCAGTTGTCCTTTCACTTAATTAAGAAACTGATTTTAATATTACAATTATATCCACTTTTCCTTTAAAAATGAGGACATTACATATAAACTATAGTTCCTTTTGTCAATCACCTCTAATCCTGATCCCCTTCTCCAGAGGGAATTATTAAATATGTTTGGTGAGTATCCTCCAGACCATTAGAAAAATACTTTTTGCATTCATACTTAAACCTAGAAAATATGTTATTTTGTCTAACATGTATTTTAAAAACATAAACGGTATCATACTATTAGTTTTGTTCTCTGATTTACTTTATTTGAAAAACAATATGTTTTTGAGATCTATCTGTGCTGCTCTAAATAGGTTTAGTTCTGCTCTTTTAACTGCTTTCTAGTTTCCCATCTTATGAATGTACTGTTGTTGACCAATTCCTGTATTGATGGACACTGCGAACCACGAACATTCATGTAGAATGACAAGTAGAATTGTGGGTCACGGGGTATACGCCGAAGTGTCTCCTGCAGTGGCAGGGACATTTTATATGCCCATTCATTAATCCTACTTTAAACTTAATTTTAAAATTATATAGCACAGAAAAGCAATCACTGCTTCCAGATCTACTACCAGTTGTTTGCTATTTGGCAAAAGAATTTCCTTTTTAGTCCCTAATAGCTTCATTTTTTGATGAGAGGATAAGAACAGTCCCTGGGGGATAAAAATAGTCAGAGGGGACTTCCCTGGTGGCTCGGTGGTTAAGAATCCACCTGCTAATGAAGGGGACACGGGTTCGAGCCCTGGTCCGGGAAGATCCCACATGCCGCGGAGCAACTAAGCCCATGCACCACAGCTACTGAGCCTGCGCTCTAAAGCCTGTGAGCCACAACTACTGAAGCCCTCCTGCCACAACTACTGAGTCCACGTGCCACAACTACTGAAGCCCGTGTGCTGCAACTACTGAAGCCTGCGCGCCTAGAACCTGTGCTCCGCAACAAGAGAAGCCACTGCAATAAGAAGCCCGTGCACCGCAACGAAGAGTAGCCCCTGCTCAAAGCAACTAGAGGAAGCCTGCGTGCAGCAACGAAGACCCGACACAGCCAAAAGTAAATAAATTAATTAATTAAAAAAAGAATAGTCATAGGGCTGTTGTGAAGATTGAATGGAAATAGTTCCCCCCCACCCCCCCAAAAAAAGAAGTAGTTCCTGGTTCAGTGAATATTAGTTATGATCATATATATATGTATATATATGAGATACATATCTAATATATAAGTATATATAAGATACATATTTAATATATATTGTTATATCAGGATTAGTACTTGAAGCAAACCCTCAAAAGTTTTGACATCTAAGTTTTTCTAACTGCAACCCTTCCCCATCTGAAAAGATGACTCAGTTTCTTTTAGTAGAGCCACAGTATTAAGAACATTTTGGAATACTGCATTCTCTGCAATAAAGATATAGAGTTAGAAGGGTTTTTAAGTGACACCCAAGAAAAAAGGGATTAGAGAACAATGGAAAAATAATAGATCGGCTTCTTCACAAAACTTGATTTAATGCAGGAATGTCTTCCTCCAAAATTTGTCCCACAACTGCTAAAATGTAGACACTCAGATTTATTTCCTGAATTCCACACCCATCACACTGTCCCCTGCAGGCAGTAGTAAACCCCGGAAACCAAATGCAGATATAAGAAGGAAAAGCAGGAGGGCCAGGAAAATCCTTGAAAATCCAGAGAAGAATTGATGAGTAGTCAAAATTGGCATTGGTTGGAGAAATACAATTTGTAAGACTTAATTTATGCTCTGTAAATTAGGGAAGAAACTACTTGGGGGGAAGAAGTTGGAGAGTAGGGGAGAGAGTCTTAGAAGGGATTGCTCACTGGGGCAGCAGTGAAGGCTTAAAGAGGGATGGGGAGAGAGAGGGAAGGAGATAGAGAGAGAGGGAAGGAGATAGAGAGAGAGAGGCTAAAGGAAGCATTCCACAGTGGAAGTGCCCTGGGGACACAGTCACACGCTGCGGTATGGAATAATGCTGGAACAAAAGGGGAGGCTGGTTATGGGATAGAAAGATAGGAATGGATTTAGGTGCTTTTGTGTGTCAGAGGTAGGCAGTGATTTTCCTCTCCTTTTCTTTTCTTTTTATTTTTTGTCCATGGGAAAATAAGACAACTAAACCATAGAAGCAAGACTGGCCCAAGACATTGTCCCCAGGTCAGATAATTGGACACATTGTGTACTAAATTATGAATAAGCTGATCTCTTCTTTCTGCCTTTGCGCTTTGAAACTATCCTTTATTCTGAAAAGCCTATGAGCCACCCTGTGAGGCAATTTCAATCATTATCATAATATCAGTAGCTGAATCAAATCATAGGTAGTTGGCTTTTTAAAATTAATGTAAAATTGCTTCATGGGTTGGCTGAGGGAGACCTAATAACTTGGAGTGTCCTCATGTGAGGACAAATGGATGAGTTTTTAATCTTGCCATTTTGAATAGGGTAAAATTCGTTTCTTTAAAGTGAAGATTGCTTAATATTTATAGAAAAAGTTGAAGAATTTTCCAAAAATCTTACTAACTTTAGGGGGTTTAATTAAAAGAGCAAACCCCTGAGATGTCTGCTCTCACATGCATTCAAATTCCTATGCTACTGGGATTGTTTCTTTGTCCTTGTGTTTTCCATAAAGGCACCACATGGCAGGTTTTGTGATTTTTGTCTATTCTTATCCTTATTCCTTTTGTTTCTATTTAAGGGGGGATGTTTACTCTGATTATAAAATTAATGTACAGTCACTATAAAGGATTTGGAAAATATAAAAACATATAATAAAGAAGAAAATAAAAGGTGGTCCTATTACTGAAAGATAACCACAGTAACATTTCTTCCCAGTATTTTTCTTTTCTTTAAATTATATTTAATTATACAAATAATGCATAAATATATCCTTCTTGAAAAAAACAAAGCCTTTCCCCTCCCAGCTCCAATACTATTGTCGGCTCCAGAGGTGAGGACTGTTATTAAGGTGATGTGTGTCCCTTCAGACCTTTTTCTCTTTTTCTTCTCTAAATACATTTATAGAAAAGACAGTGCTTTCCCTCCCTATGTGTTTTATGAAAAAAGGTATCAAATTGTGGATCTGTACTTTCTTACTTTTGTTCAGTGGTATATCTTGGAGATATTCTTATGCCCAAACATACAGCACGATCTCCTACTGCTTGTTGCCTAGTATTCATAGTTTGGGAGTGCCTTTTTTAGTAATTGCCTTGTTGATGGGAATTTATATTGTTTCACACACCCCCTCTTTTTTGCTGTTATATCGTTATGCACATATGTGACTGTTTTTCAAGGGGAGATAATTGAGAGGTAGAGCTGCTGGGTCATAGTATTTACATTTAAATTTTTAATAGATATAGTGTAATTGGAAGGGTATCCAAAGGGCTTAACCAACTTTATTTACATATAAGACACCCAAGACAAAGTGATACCGAAAGGTTGACAATAAAAAGCTGGAACAAAGGTATATGTAGTCAGATGCAAACAAAAAGAAATCAGGAGTCATGATCTCAATATTGGAAAAAGTTGAATTATGAGCAAAAAGGGTCAGACAAATAATGGCACATTACCGTGCTACGTGGTATAATTCACAACGAATATATGAAATTTCTGAATCTTTGCACCAAGTCAAGCAGTACCAGTGTTCATTCAGCAAGAATACAAGTGCTACAAGGTGATAGAGAATTATAGTAGTAATAGGAGGCTCTAGCTCACCTCTCTCGAGCCAGGATAGAGTAGAAATTAGCGTAGAAATTAGACAAGACTAGAAATGCATAATTAAAATGATGAATAAAGTAGAACTAATTGATACATATTGAATTTCAAGCTCAGAAGATAGAGAATATACCTTCCTTTTAAATACCCATTGGATGTTCATAAAATTGAGTATTCACAAAAACCTTGATAAATTCCCTGAAGTAGAAATAATATAGAAAAGGATGATGGTGAAAATGTGTAATGGCTGGTATAAGAAGGACAACCTTCCAGTCTGAATGGACCCAGTTCTGAATGGACATTGGTCCACCCCACTGGTGTACACCCGTGAATGTCAGCCTGGAATACAGTTGGGTTGTCTGAGCACAGTGCAATAAAACAGACATCGTAACAAATTCTGAGGACAGAGAGCCACAAAAACAACTAAGCCCTTAAAACAACTCAGGTCAAAGAAGAAATCCAAGCCAAATATGAAGAAGACTACATAAGGATCTATGGGACGGCCAAGGAAGGGCTAAGAGGAAAAGCGTAGGCATAACTAAATTAATTCATGTCTTCTTTCAGTTTTCATATTGTTTTTCTTATCCTTGTAATCCTCTCATGCTACTGCTGTGCATTTCTTCTCATTTCAAGCTACCTCAGAGTGTCTTGAAGGAATGGATTTCTGTGGTATACTCCATATGGCAACTCTGTTTTTAGTTTTTTTTTTTTTTTTTTTGAAGGAACCTTGATACTACTGAGTATTTTCCATAGTGACTGTACCAATTTACATTCCCATCAACAGGTAGGAGGGTTCCCTTTTCTCCACACCCTCTCCAACCTTTTGTTATTTGTAGGCTTTTTGATGATGACCATTCTGACCGATGTGAAGTGGTACCTCATTGTAGTTTTGATTTGCATTTCTCTAATAATTAGCAATGTGGAGCATCTTTCCATGTGCCTATTGGCCATCTGTATATCTTCTTTGGAGAAATGTCTGTTTAGGTCTTCTGCCCATTTTTTAATTGGGTTGTTTAATTTTTTGTCATTGAGTTGTAGGAGCTGTTTGTATATTTTGGAAATTAAGCCCTTGTCGGTCACATTGCAAATATTTTCTCCCAGTCCATAGGTTGTCTTTCATTTTGTTTATGGTTTCCTTTCCTGTGTAAAAGCTTATAAGTTTAGGTCCCATTTGTTTATTTTTGCTTAAGAAAACATTGGTATAGCAACAGAAAAAAAAAAAAAAGAAAACATTGGTATGATTTATGTCAGTGTGGTATACTCCAGAGCCCAGCTCAACACAGAGGTGTCCCTGCGGCTCAGTCAGGGTTCTTTGGAGAAGCAGAACCAGTAGGATGTATATGTATGTATATGTGTGTGTGTGTGTGTGTGTGTGTGTGTGTATATATATACATATATATATACATATATATATACATATATATATATGACAAGGAATTGGCTTGAGTAATAATGGAGGCTGAGAATTCCCAAGATCTGCAGTAGGCCAGCTGGAGGCCCAGGAGAGCTGAAGGTGTAAATTCCAGTCTGAGTCTGAATCCAAAGGCAGGGGAAGATTGATGTCCCAGCTCAAAAACATGCAGAAAGAACAGATTCTCCCTTACTCAGGCTTTTTGTTCTATACAGGCCTTCAGTGGATTGGATGAGGCCCAGCCACATTGGGGAGGGCAATCTGCTTTATTCAGTCTACTGATTCAGATGTTAATCTCATCCAGAAAATCCTCACAGACACAACCAGAATAATGTTTAAACCAAATATCTGGACACTCTGTGGCCCAGTCAAGTTGTCACATAAAATTAACCATCACAGCTACATATGTGACATATGAGAATTCCTGAACAAATGGAAAAAAGATGATTTTATTTGGAAAGCTCAACATTTAAGAGATGTTAATTCTCTTTAAGTTTATTTATAAAGTTAACATGCTCCCAATAAAAATACCAACAGGAATTTTTGGAATTTGATGAGCTGATTCTAAATTTCATATGGTAAAATGAACACGTAAGAATAGCCAAGGAGGAGTATTTTTAAAAAGAAGCCCTGTCAGGTACTAAAATATATCAATGGGCTCAGGGCTGTCTTTCGAGCCCTGCTGCCAGTATTCTTCACCTGCTCTGACCCCTCAGAAGGCCTCACTGCCTTCTCTCTGATCCTTAATGACACAGGGCATACTCCTGCCACAGGACCTTTGCTCGGACTTCTGGCTATTTGAAAGATGTGGGTTGCTCCTGTTTCAGTACCTCTTGCCTATTTAATTTCTATTTAATCATCACTTCTTTAGGGAAATCTTTCCTTCCACCTCCCTAATTTTAAGTCACTTTCCTTTGTTGTCTGTTTCTTTCTTTGCTTGAATTTATTTCAGTTTGTAATTACACAATCACCAGTGTGGTTGTTTGATAAATGCTCTTTTTCTTATTAGACTGTAAGCTCAGTGCCTGACCCAGAACAGGCTTTTTGTAAACACTTGCTGTTGAATAATCTCGAGTCTGCTGGACTTTGAAAGGTGATTTAGATCCTAGCGCCTGTCTTCTAAACTCAGTAATCAAGAGTCCTCCTCACGTAGGCCCTGCTCCAGTGTCAAAGGTAATAATATCTTAATATGTGGTTTCTTTCGCCCATGAGCACGTGAAGACGCTAATGCTTTTGGTGGTGTCCTGCATTACACTGTAACCTCCTCAAATAAAGGCCCACTTCTGAACTGTCTCAGGGGCTCTTAATATTATATCCAACGGACACTATTTTTTCATAAGAAAGAGATATAAAATTATAGTATGACTCTGTCATGTCCTAAAAAATCATGTTAGTCAATGAAAGAAATAATCATGGCCATTAAGAAACTTATTTCCCTAAGGAAATTTAGAAAATGGTCCATACGTGCTGTAGCTCAGACCTCTTGTAGGTGACCTAGGTCCTCACATGGCTTATTCTGGAAAATATTGCTGGAGTGTTTAGGGTGGAAAAGTTCCTTCTGAATGCTGGGTGAGGCTGAACAGGATGTGGTTCTCTTAACAGATGCAGTTAATTGTTTTATGCTTTCTCCCCAGGAGTACATGCCTACCATCTTCTTGCATATGTTGTAATTGACAAACACTGGCTGTTACTAAGTGCGCTGAAGGTTTTGTTTAGCATTTTGTGGATTGAAACACACTAGTCATGACAACGCTTGTTGTGAAGTTCAGGGCTTTAAGATGACTTTGCATTCATGAGTATTTCCAAACAGTAGTCTTTGGCAGTTCAGTAGCCGGGCAGAATCATAAACAGGTTTTACTGGTGTGTCCCCCGAGGACACTAGATATTCCAGGGAAACCCTCCTTTATGTGACCTCTTTCATATTCCTTCAAAAATGAATGGCTTTCTTGTATGTCTTTCACAAAGACCCCAGGCCCTGGAAACTTCATAGAGGTGGGTATCTGTCCAAACTCTGGAATAATTCTTTCAGAAAGCGGGTGTTATGGCATGAATCGGACAGAAACAGAACCAGAGGTTACATACTGACCCACAGCCCAAACCCATCAAATCTGCTCTGCAGATGTGTTTATTGGGATCATATGGTGTTTTTTTTTTAATTTAAATTAATTACCCAGAGGGAAAAACTGGGAATTTTTACTTCAAAAAGCCCAAATATAGGACTTGTCTTGAAAAATTAGAGTAATGAGGCCACGCTGGGATCCATATTTCTGCATTGGCAGCCGTCAGTGGAGCTGGGAGTTGTTCCCTTCTGGATGGAGAAGGACTCCAGGCATGACCACTATCTCTGGCCTCAGGCATTCATCTGAGTAACCTTCAAAACCCCAAGATAGGGCTTTCCTGGCGGCGCAGTGGTTAAGAGTCTGCCTGCCAATGCAGGGGACACGGGTTCGAGCCCTGGTCCGGGAACATCCCACATGCCGTGGAGCAACTAAGCCCGTGCGCCACAACAACTGAGCCTGCGCTCTAGAGCCCTTGAGCTCTGCAATAGGAGAAGCCACCGCAATGAGAAGCCCACTCACCACAACCAAGAGTAGCTGCCGCTCACCGCAACTAGAGAAAGCCGGCGTGCAGCAACGAAGACCCAACGCAGCCAAAAATAAATAAATAAATAAACAAAAACAAAAAACCAAGATAGGCTATGAGATTGAGAATAAATGGCATAGTGGATAATTATGAAGGAGACAGACTTCTATACTTGAATCACAGGGTCTCTTTGATAAACACCTGAAACACTTATTCAGCAGACCAGAGATGAGTTGATAATCTTTGTAGTCTGGAAATAGAAGAACAATAAAAACTGCCTCCTGTTAGCCATCTCTTCTGGTGGTTCTTTGTTGATGCTATCTGTTCTGGTCAGAGGTCAAATAACATTGGAGTTGGGCGGAAGGAAACTCTGTAAAGTGTCAAAGCCCAAATCTTTTTTTTTTTAAATATTTTATTTTATTTATGTATTTATTTTTGGCTGTGCCAGGTCTCTGTTGTGGCATGTGGGATCTTTGTTGCAGCATGCAGGATCTAGTTCCCTGACCAGGGATTAAACCCCAGCCCCCTACATTGGGAGCGTGGAGTCTTACCCACTGGACCACCAGGGAAGTCCCCCAAGGGGACATACTAACTCTTAAAAGTCAAACTCCACTACCATCCTGGGGGAGCCTATCATTCGTTCCTGGGCTGCCTCCTGCTTCCCTTAAAATTTTGAGAAGGAGAATGAAATAATCTGAACCAAACACATCTCTGGGCAGCCTTTCCAACATATTTGGACTACAAAGAATGCTTCTGTACTTAATCTTGCTTTGCACAGCTGCATGGAAAAGATTGTTTAACTCTCCTTTGTATATTTTGTCTTTTGGGGAACCCTATCAGGAAACTTATAATCATCTCTTGGAAGTCACAGTTACTCGGGAGCAGTTAAACCACTATCGGAATGTGGCCGAGGCTGCCCGGAGTGAACTTGCAGCAACTCTGGTCAAATTCGAATCTGCTCAGTCTGAGGTGAGAGTCTGCGTCTTCATAACTCACAAATGGCCTTGTTAGCTTCTTATGGAGTGAAGCAGAGTATAGAGGTGATTAGAAGTAGGACAAAGGGAAACAGTTTTAAACTTTTTGGCAAAGTTTACGCTTATTCTCTTATTGTGCCCCTACCCTCTAGCTGTGGAGAACTCCTGAAAGGCTGTGCATTTGCCATGATGCAAAGCAGGGTGACGTGGGCAGGATTCTGGATCTCAGGGGAGCTCTACATCCTCGAGAGCACCTGGGGACACCTGGGGACTTCGGGTTTGGGCTGTGTGGGCTTTGGATGGCTGTAAGCATCCCTGGGAGTAGCTGCCTTTAATGTGGATTGCTTGCAATCTGAAGCTCTGGGGTTGGAAATCTGAATCCCTTTCTTGTGGTTCTGATTGTCTGGGGGAAATTCTAGGAAGATGATTGGGATCCATTTACCCTCTGACCTGGATCAGGTCTATTGTGGAGTTTCTGGGAGATTCTCTCTAGACTCACTGCACTTATAGCCTGATGGCCCCAAGGAATCCTAGGCTTGCCTGTGAGGTAACTAGCAGTCTCACTAGGCTGCCAGGATCCCACTGAAAGATGAGTTGATTGTGTATGTGTGTGTGTGTGTGTGTGTGTGTGTGTGTGTGTATGTGTATTCATGCATACTTACATTTCCAAAAAAATAGATGCATTCATAAAGTTTTCTAATGGGAGTGGATCTGGTAGCTTAATAAGGCACATACTGTGTTCAGCATTTTGATGCCACAGAATTCATAAAAGTTAAAACGTTTCCTTAGTATAAATCCTATAATGATTTTTCCTTTTCTCCTATATTTTTTCCAGAAATCCGAGTATTATTTTTCTTTATCAGCCACAGTAAGGGTCCATAAGGCCAGGGGGAGAAATGCTGTGATATATCGCATAGTCCGTATTGACTTGGGAAACAGCTATGGCCATGAAATTACAAACAGCCTACCTTGCAGCTTCCTTGTTTCATCGTGAGCAGCAATAGCAGTAATACAGATTTAGAAAATGAATTCTCATTGCAAAATATTTTATTGCTTTTTGCAAAATACACAACACATGTCTCTTGAGTGAGACTCAATTACCACAAGACATTGCTCAATTGTTTTTTGAAAAAGACAGACTATGAAGTCCCCTATTTAAGGCATAATTTCCCAGCTGATAATGTGGAAACAAATATGAAGAAAAAAAAAGTAAAGTCAGATGAAGTCATGAATAAAAGATTGAAATTTTAAGTTATGACTTTGGGTTTTTTTCAAGGTACTTCCAACTTATACCATTGACATCTTTTCCCTCTTTTACTTCTTTTCCATGTTAGCTTCGAGAACTGCGATCCAAGATGCTTTCCAAAGAAGTTTCCTGTCAAGAGTTGAAAGCTGAAATGGAGAACTACGGAGAAAACAATGCCAGAGAATCGTCTCTCCTCACCTCTTTGAGAGACAGAGTTCAGGAGCTAGAATAAGAATCAGCGGCACTCTCCACTTCTAAAATTAGAACTAAAAATCACAGCTCAGTCTGCAATCAAGGAGAACCAGGAGTTAAAGAAGAAAGTTGTAGAACTGGACGAGAAATTGCAGTGAGGATATTTCAATATACTTCTCAGTGGAGCTAGTGTTAAAATACTAATTTCTTTTTTTTTTTAACTTTAAAAAATAAATTTATTAATTTATTTTTGGCTGCATTGGGTCTTCGCTGCTCCGTGCAGGCTTTCTCTAGTTCCGGTGAGGGGGGCTACTCTTTGTTGCTGTGCGCAGGCTTCTCATTTCCGTGACTTCTCTTGTTGCCGAGCAGGGCTCTAGGTGCATGGGCTTCAGTAGTTGTGGCAGGCAGGCTCAGTAGTTGTGGCTCACGGGCTCTAGAGTTCAGGCTCAGTAGTTGTGGTGCATGGGCTTAGTTGCTTTGCGGCATGTGGAGTCTTCCCGGACTAGGGCTCGAACCCGTGTCCCCTGCATTTTTGAAAAAAGAAAAAATCATTGACCTCACGTATCTTTGGACTCTTGAAAATTTTTTCCAAGCTCATTTCTAAATGTCATGGCGTTGTCCTAAGCATGTTTATGCCCTATTGATTAGGGTTGCAAATTCTTAGATATATACAATTTGGAAGATTTCCTCTAAGTAGAGGTTTAAGTGGAGGTGGAGGAATAGTGCACAGGGGGAAGGGTTTATTCAGAAGCTAGTTATAAAAATACCCCGGAAACCCAAAACACCCCAGACCACCCTGAACACTCCTCATTAGGGTTTATTGCCAGTTTATGCAGAGAGCTCAGGAAATCTAGGTTTTCTACCCTTAGTTCTGACAAAAGGTGATTATTGAGATAAAATTGGGAGCTACCTGTTCTTAAGATACACTTTAAAAATTCTGTGTATAATAACTTAAATCACTTTACTAATAAAATACTTGATACTTGTTTTACTTATTTCATCTTATAAAGATAAAAACAAAAGCCCAATGCTTCCAGCTCCTGTCCTCTTTCTCTCCTTCCATGTACTGCCAAACTCCTGGAACATGTTTATATGTACTCACTGTACCAATTTCTCTCCTTTCTCAGATCTACTCCACTGAAGCCACTCATTAAGGTGACCAGTGACCGCGCATTGCAAATTCAATGATCAGTCCTATCTTACTTGACCTTCCAGTATGAGCCAACAGTTGGCTTTTCTCCCTGAACCACTTTCTTGTTTTAGCTTCCAGGACACTGCACGTGCTTGCTTTTTTTTTTTTTCCTGCGGTACGCGGGCCTCTCACTGTTGTGGCCTCTCCCGTTGCGGAGCACAGGCTCCGGAAGCGCAGGCTCAGCGGCCATGGCTCACGGGCCCAGCCGCTCCGCGGCATGTGGGATCTTCCTGGACTGGGGCACGAACCTGTGTCCCCTGCATCGGCGGGCGGGCTCTCAACCACTGCGCCACCAGGGAAGCCCCCCTGCTTTTGATCTTACCTTTCTAGCCTCTCTGTCATAGTCTCTTGCTTTGTCCTCCTCATCTCCTTGACTTCCAAGTACTGGAGTGCCCCAGGGCTCACTCAGTCCTTGACTCTCTTCTCCTTTCTATCTAAATTCACTCTCATCCAGTCTCATGACTTAAAGTACGATCTACATGCTCGTGACCCCCCACGAGCATGTAGTTTCTAGATCTAGCCTGGACCTCCTCCCAGCGCTCAAGACCCACATATCTTTTTTTTTTTTTTTTTTTTAAAGACCCACATATCTTACGACTTACTGGGCATCTCCATGCGGATGTCTAACAGGCATCTCAAACGGAGCATGTCCAAAATACCTCCTGGTGTTTCCATAAAATCCTCCTGTGCTTTTCCTAATCTCGTTTAATGATAATTCCATTCTTCTAGTTGATCAGGGCCAAAATCTTGGATCATCCTTGTTTCTCTTTCCTTGATCCTTCAGTAAATCTCATCATCTATCTCTGCCGTCCAAATAAATCTAAATTTTGACAACTTCTCATTGCCACTAACCTGATCTTAGCGACTACATCTAAAATTTCACCCCACTCCTCCCAAATGTTTCTTACTCCCTTTCCTGCTTAATTGTTTTTGTCTCCAGCCCTTTTATAATATACTATACATTTTACATACATTTATGTTTTGATTATTGTCCATCTTCCCAACTAGAATGTAAGCCCTATGAGGGATGTTTATCTGTTTTGTTTACTACTGTATCTTTAGCACCTTTAAGCATAGTAAGTAGCATAGTAAGTGCCCAATAAATATTTATTAAACAACTGAGTAATAAAATGATATATATTCATTATAAGAAAGTTTTTAAAGATATAGTAAAGTGCCCCGCAAAATTAAAATTACTCACAACCTTATGATTCCAGAAATGCTATAGCTAACATTTTGTTGAATAGATCTTCAGACAGTTGTACATAAACGGCATCATGTAGGGAACTATTTTTCCTGAATACTATGTTGTAAATACTTAAAAAGTCTTTCATTGTATCATTTTTAATGGCCAGTGATATTCCATTGCCTGTTAATATCATAATTTACTTAACAGGTTCTTTTTGCTCTTAACTTTAGACACTTAGGTTAGTTCCAGTCAAAAAATTATTATAAACTAAGATGCAGTGGAGTACCCATGTGCATTCATATTTTCACATTTATGTGATTATGTCTTTATGACAGACGCCTGGGACTTTGTTGGGTTAAAGTGAAATGCAAATAGAAGTGGAAATAATTTAGAAACTCCTGGAACAGAAGTAAGACTGAAATCTTAGCGTAAATATATAGAATCATATACATAAATAAATCAGAGCCATAGCATTAACTATGACTTAAATGAGTGAGAGAGACTGAATAAATATTACCTTTCATATACTGAAAATAAGAACTTAGAGATATATTGATGTTGGTCTTTTATTGTTATACATTTTTTCTAAATAGAAATATGATATGCTTTTGAGTATATGCAATTACATGCTTTGTTAATCTTTGAATAGCGTGAAAGAATTGCAGTAAACACTCAACATGGTAGAAAGGGAAAGCAATAATCATGTTTATTATCTAGGGTACTAAAAAATGATGCCAAATTATTGAAATGATCCTAATTTGCCTTTAAAATATGTCTGTTTTTTATGATCTCTTAGTTTTTAACATTTAAAGAATTAGAAATAGACTATGCTATTTTAGCAAACCTATCTGAGATTTGAAATAAAATATTCACAGCAGAGCATAAATTGACTGATTTTCCTTGATTGGCCCATTCCAATATTCTTTAAAAATTCTGGATGTGCAAAAACTAATAGTGATCTTTGCTGATGATTGAACACCTCTCTTTTCCAGGGGTGGGCACATCCCCTGCTTCTGATGTATTTTTGATTATAGTTATGCTTGGCCATGAGCCAGGGAAAGCTCTAAGTAACCCTTATGGATCATTGTGTAGTGACCAAAGCATGGTCTCTAGACCCAATGTAGCATCACTCTCTTTCTTTCCCACGAAGCCACAACAGAGACTCATGGCTGAGTGGATCCATGTGTGATCTAGAGAACCACCTTCCACTTCTGCAGATCCTAAAATGTCAGGAACAGGAGGCAGATCTGTCTCCCTTGCTAACATGCCGTAAAGATCTCCCTACATTTCTGCAGAGTGTACGTGCCCCAGAGTTGTTTCCACTTTTCTCCCTCTTTAACTGGGCTTGCAAGACGATATCGTGCTCTGTGTCTGGGAAACTGTGTTGTGTTGAAATGATTATTGGTTATTTCCCGACAGAGAGCTTGAGTTCTGAACTTTGATGAATGTTATCTTCTTTGGTGTTAAAACTTGACCTATTTGTTATTTGCCCGACAGAAAATGTTTAAAGGAAAACAAGGAGAATAAGGATCAAGTCTCACAGAATTGCAGGAAACATGAGGAATTTCTGGCTTAACTTCATGACTGCTTAGATCCAGGGAAGAAGAATGAAAAGGCATCAGATGAAGATTTAATTCTAAAGGTATTTGTATGAAGATTAAAAAGACTATACATTTAGTGGTCATTCTGAAGTGTGCCATAAAGGAAGAGCTGTGGTTGAGTCTGGGGGTGCAGGAGAACAGGACAGGAGCCCTAGTACAGCATTAATTGTGTGACCTGGGAAAAAACATATCACCTCTCTGAGCCTCAATTCCAAGATCCTTTCTAGCATTATTTGAGATTAATTATTCTCCAGAAGGAATTGATTGTTTTGTCTAAAATGTATTTAGGTTGTCAAATACAACGAATTATTCATTTTAATGATTTGTTTTAGGAAGATTTTTGTTTGTTTTAGTTACAGATAGAAACACATACACACTCACAACCAAAACCAAAACCAGCTGTGTGTCATTTTTTGGATACTTTTTGAGCATAAGGTTAAGATTATCTCTAAAGTACTTTTTAATTTTACACTAAAGCCAAATAAATAAAAATCCTACTTTAATGGTAGGTTGCCATTGAGATGGAAATTAATTATATCACTACCTGGACTGTAGTGATTCATTAGAGAGCCTGAAGCTATTTGAATGGACACCATATCTTTGCTCATTTATAAACCTTTCATATCCTTGCTTCCTGATAGATTTCCATGCAGCCATTCTTTTTTTAAAAAAATATTTATTTATTTATTTAAATGGAAGTATAGTTGATTTACACTGTTGTGTTAGTTTCAGGTGTACAGCAAAATGATTCATATACATATGATTCAGTAATATATATATATATATGTATTATATATATATAGTCTTTTTCAGATTCTTTTCCCTTATAAGTTATTATAAATTATTGAGTATAGTTCCCTGTGCTATGAAGTAGATTCTTGTTGGTTGTCTATTTTATATATAGTAGTGTGTATATGTTAGTGTCAGACTCCTAAGTTATCCCTCCCCCCCCTTCCCCCTTTGGTTACCATAAGTTTGTTCTCTATGTCTGTGGGTCTATTTCTGTTTTGTACGTAAGTTCATTTGGATAATTTTTGTTTAGATTCCACATATAAGCGATAGCATATGATATTTTTCTTTCTCTGTCTGGCTTACGTCACTTAGTATCATAATCTCTAAGTCCATCCATGTTGCTGCAAATGGCATTATTTCATTCTTTTCTATGGCTGAGTATTATTCCATTGTGTATATGTACTGCACCTTCTTTATCCATTCATTTGTTGATGGACATTTAGGTTGCTTCCATGTCTTGGCTATTGTAAACAGCACTGCAGTGACCACTGGGGATGCAGCCATTCTTTTTTTTTTTTTTTTTTTTTTTTTTTTGCGGTACGCGGGCAGAGGCCACTGTTGTGGCCTCTCCCGTTGCGGAGCACAGGCTCCGGACACGCAGGCTCAGCGGCCATGGGTCACGGGCCCAGCCGCTCCGCGGCATGTGGGATCTTCCCGGACCGGAGCACGAACCCGTGTCCTCTGCACCGGCAGGCGGACTCTCAGCCACTGCGCCACCAGGGAAGCCCCATTCTTTTTTAAATACATGGACTCCCGTATTTTTTTTTTTTAAATTAATTAATTAATTAATTTTTGGCTGTGTTGGGTCTTCGTTTCTGTGCGAGGGCTTTCTCTAGTTGTGGCAAGCGGGGGCCACTCTTCATCACGGTGTGCGGGCCTCACTATCGCGGCCTCTCTTGTTGTGGAGCACAGGCTCCAGACGCGCAGGCTCAGTAGTTGTGGCTCACGGGCCTAGTTGCTCCGCGGCATGTGAGATCTTCCCAGACCAGGGCTCGAACCCGTGTCCCCTGCATTGGCAGGCAGATTCTCAACCACTGCGCCACCAGGGAAGCCCGATGCAGCCGTTCTTAAAGGCCTCCCCTCAGTGGGTTATTAGTAAGCCTCCCACGTGAACTCTGTGAGAGCTGCGAAATGTAACACTTCGCTTCAGGAAGTTCCACCTCACTCGTGGGTTTTGGTTGCTCAGGCCTGGGGTCTGTTTGCTACCCTCAACGTGCTGGATTCAGCTCCCCCTCTGTAACATATGACCAGGAGCCTGGCAATAAAAGTCCACTTCACATTGTAGTTTGGGGGGTTATCTTTAAAGCCAAGTGGTGGGGAAAAGAAAAGGAAATTAAGAAGCTCCTTCTTTCAGGTACCCTTTCCCTCATCAGAGACAATC
Organism: Monodon monoceros; assembly: GCF_005190385.1. Classification (NCBI taxonomy): domain Eukaryota; kingdom Metazoa; phylum Chordata; class Mammalia; order Artiodactyla; family Monodontidae; genus Monodon; species Monodon monoceros. The sequence goes on from NW_021703771.1 coordinate 74,364,378, forward strand.
TCCAGGTGCTAATTTGGGTGTTAATACTGTATTAATCTCGCCTTTTTATATTCTGTACTTCGAATGCTTTGACATCTGGGACCTTGCTGACCCAGGAAAGACTGGGTCCCAGGATCAGCCAGTTCCTAGTAAATGACTCTCCTGGGTGCACAGCTTTCATATGCAAACCAATCAATACACAGCCCATACCCCAGCCACTTCCTCTATCAGGCTTTTATACTCTGGCCACTATACAACTAATCACCCCAGGGTCAGGTGCCAGACAACTAGAGATGGCTCCTACACTCCAGAACCCACTGAAATTAGTCAGACTAGCTTGCTTACCCTGCCTCACCCATTCCTTCCTGTGGGAAGCATGTTTTCCCCTGGCTCTCTCTGTCTCCTGACCAGCCCTGGTGCTCCCTGGGTGGCCCTGCACGGCATGGTGTGCCCCTTCCTCTCAGAAACTGTGAGTAACACAGTTTCAATGTCTCCTGATCCGTTGGCCTCACCCTACCTGAATGATAATATAACCGGTATTTTTAAACAGATCCTGAGACCCTAGAGTTTTAGCATCCCAATCGCCTGAGGAGGTCCCTGTCTTAAAAAAAAAACAACCAACAATCTCCCTGGCCAAGAGCAAAAAGGCTACTGTCTTGAACACTCACTGGGTGTTACCCTGAGAAGGTGAACGAAACCACTGCAATTTCAAAGCCATTCCCTTACTTTTAAAGCCCTTGTAACCACATGTACACACACACTCTAAGGAAACAGTAGAAAAGAAGGGATTCCTTATTTGGCAATTCATTCATCCATTTCCCATACGTTTAGTGAGTGATTATAGTGTGCTAGACGCTGTTCTGGGTGCTGGGACACAGCAGTGAATGAGACAAGACTGAGTCTGTGCCCTCCTAGAGCTTCCATTGTTGTGGTTAAAGATGCTGAGGAAATAAACAAATATCCAGTATTATCCCATGTAGTAAAAGGTGCAAAGAAGAAAAACAAATCGGGATATGGGGAAAGAGAGTGAAGCAGGTTAGAGGCATGGGGTGCTACTTTAGGTAGACCGGCCGAGGAGTACCCCTCTGAGATGGGGACCTTGAAAAGGAGGTTGGAGAGGAAGTATACAAATATGAGGAAAAGTGTTCACGAGAGAGGGAATAGCACTGAGTCAGGAGCAGGGCACCATGTTGGCAAATTGCTGAGGCTAAAAGATATGTCACTTTCCCTGATTGTCCTAACGCAAATGCTGACCCTGTCATGAGGAGTTTTGGGTCTTTCGACAGACATCCTTGAGCTGTCTGCGTGGCTGTTTCCCTGGGGCCAAGGAGGCTGGTTGGTTTTATTTTCCCTCCTTATAAATCATACAAGTCTTATTCTCCCAGCCAACCCCTTGAATACATTGTTCGAGCATGTTATTCAGGATTTTTCTATGCTTATATTAACAAGAAGGATTTTCTTTTTGAAAAAGAGAGTCCTGCTTTCTTCTCTGTGTGTCCCCACCCTGTGCCAGGTAACGCCCTGCAGGCAGTTGGTGCCAGTGGATGTGGGCTGAATAGAGCGCCTTGCTTCCTTGCCTGCCGTAACTGTAGGGACATCACCGGCCCTTGAGTATTCCGCAGCCAGGGGCTCGTTGATGCTTGTTCTGTCTGGAAGCTTTTGGCTGAACTCTCATCCTTGTTGCCTTGTAGCTACCTTTTGATTAATTTTAATTTGACCACTGGGTCTGCACATAACAAGAGCATTTAGGGGCTGCCTTTGAAAAAGTTATCTTTTGAGTGGATGGAGGGATAGCTCTTTCCCTGTTGTCATGTGATAATGAGATCATTGGGGTTTATAGATCAGAATTGCTTAGAGTGGTATGAAATTATTAATTTTTACGGGACAGCTGTAATTGCTTTCTCTTCAGCTTGGAGAGCTGTGCAAGGAAAACGCATTCGTGAAAGGACAAATCGTTACTCTTGAAGAGACTAAAAATGTCCATGAGATGGAGGCAAAAGCTAGCAGAGAAACAATCATGAGGCTGGCTTCAGAAGTAAACAGAGAGCAGAAAAAAGCTGCCTCCTGCGTTGAAGAGAAAGAGAAGCTGAACCAGGTACAATATGTGGAGCGTGTGTGTGCATCTGTGATCATGTTTATGAAGCAGAAATCGAAAACCAGATGTGGATGAGCGCACTAGTGTTATTGACTGCGATTTCAAAGGCTCCTCTCAGCAGGAGGTCTGGGGCACCATGGGAGTCAGTGACCTGATCTGGCCATTGGATACAGTTTCTTTCTAATTAGAAAAAAAGAAATACAGAACACTTAAAAGTAAAAAGTTTGTAGCTAATATGTCTTATTTGGTTAAACTGTAAGGATTACAGAAATTTTAAATTAATTTTTGAACAAGTAGGTAATGCATTCACAAGATACAAAATTCTAAATGGACACAGGGGAATGTGATGAGAAGTTATCCCCCAGTCCCTTCCCCCCAGCCACCGAGTTGGTCTCTCTAGAGGCAACCTGTTAACAATTGCTTATATACCTTTCTAGAAATATTCTACATATATATATGCATATGTTTATTTTTATTTATTTTTAACACAAATGGCAACATACTCTGCACCTCTATGTTTTTCTTTTTATTTACTTTTTAAAAAATTGGTAAGACACTACACACTATTATACACAAGGCTGCTATGAATAATCTGTCAGTTCTCATATGTGAGACTATATCAGCAAGACAAAAATCCTAGAAGTAGACTTGCTGGGTCAAAGGATATGGGGTTTGTAATTTTTGAGAGATATTGCCAAAGGGAAGTGACTCTTAATTCCAAACTTTTATTTATCTGATGAATTGCTTTACCTTTTAGATTAGCTGGAGTCTGTTTGAGCATGGGAATTAATACGGTATTTTTTTAACACTATATAATCCTTTAATTATATTTAAAAAATTTTGTGTCAAGGAAACTAATTATGGGATTAATAATAACAATTAATTTCCAAAAGCAAAAGTGAGCTAGTGCAATCAGTTAATAAAATACGTAAGAGAAAGTTGAAGAGTAAAGGAGATGGAGTTTAAAATTAAGGAATGACTAATGCTGAAAAAGAGAGGCTCCATGAAGGGTGAAGGTTCAGTGGTGTCCCACAGGCTGTGACGGGGGTTCTGGAGTTGGCGGGATGCAGTAGAAGGAGCCATCTTTGTGGGATCATCTCTTAGGTCTTCCAGGTCTACAGTGACTTCACTGCCAAGCTGAGGTAATATGAGAAGTTGGAATATGAAAGTGATACACAGCAATGATAATAATTTCTATTTCCCCCCAGTTCTCTGTATCAAAAGCCCTTCTTACCACTGGATTTCTTCTTCTGTCACATTAACTTTGTGAAATGAGTAAAAATTTTATCACTGTTATCAAGTCACTTCAATCATTTGAGCACCTTGTCTTAGTCTGCTTCGGCTATTATAATAAAATGCCATACACTGGGTGGCTTAAAAAACAGACATTTATTTCTCGTAGTTCTGGAGGCTGGGAGGTAATGACATTTAGTGACCTCATCTAAATGTAATTACCTCTCAGTGGTCCCATCTCCAGACACCATCACGTTGGATGCTAGGGCTTCAACATATGAATTTTGAGCGGACACAATTCAAGTAACTCAATTATTTTTCTCCAAATTTTTCTTACAGAAATTTTCAAACATGTATAGACAGGAATACAATGAACATCCATTTATTACCCACCCAAGTGCAACAGTTGTTAGCATTTTGCTGTATTTGCTTTATTACTTTGCATACACACACACACACACACACACAAAATAGGTTTAGACATCGTATGTATTGCTTCTGACTACAGCAGCATATATATTCTAAGAATAAGGACATTACCATACATAATCACAATACCATTATCACATCTAAAAGTCAACATTAATGCCACAATATCATCCTTGGAGGTTATCAGACCCACATGGTTTTTGTACTTCTTAAGAGGTGGAATTTAATCCCCCTCCCCTTGTGGGCTGGATGAATTGACTCACTTCCAGTGAGTGGAATACGTCAGAAGTGGTGGGATCTCACTTATGAGATTGGGTTATGAAAACACTGTGGCTTTTGTCTTAGATACACTCTCTTGAATTCCTTTGCATCGTTGCTTTTGAGGAACACCAGCTGTCATGTGGTGGGGCCCTCAGGTAGCCAGTTGCCTGGCCCAGGTGCCCAGGAACCGAGGCCTATCCGCTACCATGTGAGTGAGCTTGGAAGTGAATCCTCCTTCAGATGATCTTGAGGTGAAAGTAGCCCTGGTCAACAGCTTGACTAGAACCTTCTGAGAGACCTTGAGTCAGAAACACCCAGCTAACTCAGTCCCAGATTTCTGGCCCATAGTGCTGTGAGATAATAAATGTTTGTTGTGTTAAGCCACTAAGTTTGGGCTAATTTGTTACACCGTAATAGCTAATCAATAACCATCTAATATTGACATTCAAATTTCATCATTTTCTACAAGAATGTCTTTTATAGCTGTTTTCTTCCCCAAATTGGGGCTCAGTCTAGGTTCATTCATTGCATTTATTTGTTATGTTTAGCCTTTTATAGTTTTTCAAAACATATCATTGACTTATACAGAGTACAGAGCAGTGGTCTGATTGTTTCTTCAAGGTGTTATTTAACTTGCTCATCTATGCCCTATACACTTAAAGTTGGACCTAGGGGCTGTATTGGATTCAGGTTAAACCTTTTTTAAAATTAATTAATTAATTAATTTATTTATTTTTGGCTGCGTTGGGCCTTCGTTGCTGCACATGGGCTTTCTCTAGCTGCGGCGAGCGGGGGCTACTCTTTGTTGTGGTGAGTGGGCTTCTCATCGCGGTGGCTTCTCTTGTTGCAGAGCACAGGCTCTAGGCACGCGGGCTTCGTAGTTGTGGCTCATGGGCTCTAGAGCGCAGGCTCAGTAGTTGTGGTGCACGGGCTTAGTTGCTCTGTGGCATCTTCCTGGACCAGGGATTGAACCTGTGTCCCCTCCATTGGTAGGCGGATTCTTAACCACTGTGCCACCAGGGAAGTTCCCAGGTTAAACCTTTCTGGCAAGAATATTTCAAAGCTAAAGTCGTATACTTCAGGGCTTCCCAGGTGGCGCAGTGGTTGAGAGTCCGCCTGCCAATGCAGGGGACGCGGGTTCGTGACCCGGTCCGGGAAGATCCCACATGCCGCGGAGTGGCTGGGCCCGTGAGCCACGGCCACTGGGCCTGTGCGTCCGGAGCCTGTGCTCCGCAACGGGAGAGGCCACGACAGTGAGAGGCCTGCGTAACGCAAAACAAACAAACAAACAAAAAAAAACAAAATAAAGTTGTAAAAACAAACAAACAAACAAAACCAAAACAAAGTTGTACATTTCATATTGCATTGCATTAGAAGCAGACAGTGTTAGATTTTTCTATTGTTGCTGAAACTAAGTTTGATTGCCCAGCTCTTTAGTGTAAAGGTACATTTTTTTTCCTTCAGTTAAGTAAGGTATCTGTGGGGTGATCATTGGCAGGTTATTTCTGTTCTGCATCAAGTTGACCTAGTGATGTTATCATCCATTGATCCTTTTCTGGATTAACTTACATCAGGGGTGGCAAAGTGGTAATATTCTAATTTCATCCTTCCTTCTACTTATTAGTTGACATTCTTATGTAAAGAAAAGCTTTTTGTTTTCAATTCTATGGACACATGGATTTTTATTTATTGACACTTACTATGTTATAATCAATTATTCTCCTTTTGGCTTTCCAATCCTCCATGTTTGGCCAGGACGAGTCCCTACAAGATGGTCTCTGTGACCTCATAACCTGACTCCTTTAGTCTTTCAATGCTTTCTTGCCTTTTGACAGAAGATGATATCTTAGGCTCACTTACAATTTTCAGACCACAGAACTAAAAGCAGCCTATTCTCTATGGAGCTTTGGCTCCTTTTACTGGGGAATGGTGCTTAGAAACCAAGATTCAGGCTTTAGGTGTGCTCATTGCTATTGGGGTGTCATTGCTTTCAGTGGACAGAGCTAGAAATACTTTTTTTAGTAATAAATTAATACTGGTATTTTTAATTAAAAGTAATATTCTAGAGTTAATTAGAATATTACTTTTAATTAAAATTAATTTTAAAAATAAAAATTAATTTCTTAATAAATTAATATCTTTTAACTTTATATTAGTATCTTTTGGATATTAATAATAATATTTACTCATTTGATTTGTCTTACAATATACATAAAATTATTTCAAAATTACACTTTCAATATTCTACCTATAAGTAAACCTTCTTAGTGAAGTTTAAGACTCTCAGACTTTTTATGTTAGTACTATCAGCAATCATTAGTATAATAGTCACCATTTATCAATCACTTGCCATTAGCGTAGTCATTTTGCTAAGTGCTCAGAGAGGTTATGTACTTTGCTCAAGTATGCACAGCTATTAACTGGCAAAGTGACTTGAACCCTGGTCATTATGTTGTTGTGCTTTTATCAGTAATCCCCTTTACATGTATATTCACAGCTACTTCCTCCATACAAGTCTGGTGCCAAATACTATTTGTCAGTGGAACAATAAAAATAAGTAGCTATGCAAATTTCCTCAGTGAATGAATGATTTTAATTTGATTATAGATAGTAGTTATCAAATTATCAAGCCTTGAAAATTATGAAGAATTGAGTTTGTCTATAAAAGTGCGTTTCTGGAGATGAGCAGTAGGAAATGACAATGTATTGCAAAAGCACATTAAAAATACAAAACTTACTCCTCTTTTATATGTGTCTTTACTTGTAAATGACTGATGATGCAATGTTGTTCAGACTTGTGAAACACATTCACTTTGGGATCAAGTTCCTGCCAAAATAATACAAATTATTAAAAAAATATGGGCAGTAAAAAACTTGAGGTCTTTAATAAAGTGCTCATTCATGGGATTATGACTCCAAAGATTTACTACTGAAAAACACTGTCAAGTGCTTTTACTGACACATTAATGGTCTCAGGAAGAGTTTTCATAATGCTTTCTAAAGCTCTGTTTTTGAGGTTGGAAACTTACTTTATTAATAAAGTCCAGAATGACTGCAGAGGTAGAAGTATCCACGGGGCTGAGGTGCTGTTTCTACCAGACTCAGCTTTTCTTATTATCTTAATGATTTTTTTTAAGTTACTTTATGAAAATTCCCAAATAAAAATCCAGGTGATTTATTATACATATGGATAATATATTATTTGACAATCTTTAATAGTTAAAATTGCAGTACGTTTTTAAAACTTTTATAGATTGGCACCTTTTGTTGTTGTTGTTGTCTCGAAATAATCTAATGCTGAGAAAAGTAGTCACTTTATCTACATTAGCCACACACGTTTCCTATAGACCAGACATTTCAATCAGTGAATCAGAAATTAAACTTACATAATGGATTTAAAACAGCTTATTTTCCTTCACACTGTTCACATTTTCCTTAATTCTAGTGGCCAGAATTGAAGCTAGGAGAAAGAATATTGGTTTTGGAGTCAGCAGGCTTGGTTTGGAAGGATGTCCCTTCTGCTTTCTTGGTTTGTTGTCTACAGCAGCGTGTGTAGGAGGGGAGAGGATAAGAGAGACACACTGAGCAGGGTGGCTCAGAGGCAAGGCTCTTGGGTTTTTAATATAGGCTCCAGAATCATTTGGCTGTGTGATCTGAGGCATATGACTTTACCTCTTTGAACTTCAGTTTCTTGTATGTAAAATGGGAAAATAATTTAAGGATCTACCTCTTACAGTTATCGTTAGGATTGAATGATGTAATCTACATATGGTACTCAAGACAAGCCCAGCACATAATTGATGCTCAGTGTTTTAATTTCCTTTTCCTAGTTATTTACTTTTATCTAGGGATTAAAGTAAATGTATGGTTATTTTAAGAGTACAGACATATGGAAAGAGTTCCTGGAAATGAGAAATTATCAGACAGGATAAATTACTAAAGAAGTTAAAGAGCTCTTCAAAATCATAGAATCACAATGTTGGAAGTGACCCTAAGGTCTTTTAGAATCTAGATCATCAAACTCTCTATTTGAAATAAGAATCATCTCTAAAATGTCCCTGTCTAGCTAGTACCCAGCCTTCCCTTGAACTCCTCCAGAGGCAGGGAACTCACCGGAGGTCCACTTCCTCTGTGCAGTCTTAATTGTTTGACAGTTCTTCACTGGAGCAAGTCAGGATCAAAATCCCTATAATTCACGTCCTCATCCTGGTTCTCTCTTTTTTTCCAGTTTTATGGAGATATAATTGCTATACAGTACTGTATAAGTTTAAGGTGTAGAGCATAATGGTTTGACTTACATACATCGTGAAATGATTACACAATAAGTTTAGTGAACATCCATCATCTCGTATAGATACAAAATTAAAGAAATAGAAAATTTTTTCCTTGTGATGAGAGCTCTTAGGATTTACTCTCTTAACAACTGTCCCGTATAACATACGGCAGCGTTCATTATACTTATCATGTTGTACATCACATCCCTAGGATTTATTTGTCTTTTAAGTGGGAGTTTGTACCTTTTGACTGCCTTCATCTAATTCCCCCTTCCCCTACCTCCCACCCCTTGTAACCGATGAGTTTGTTTTTGAAGTATATTTGTCCTACAACACTATGTTAGTTCCTGTTATGCAACATAGTGATTTGATATTTCTATACATTTCAAAGTGATCATCATGGTAAGTCTATTTACTGTCAGTCACAATAAAAGGATATTACGTAATTATTGATTATATTCCCCAATGTACATTTCATACCCATGACTCACTTATTTTGCAGCTGGAAGTTTGTACATCTTAGTCTCCCTCACCTACTTCTTTCCTTCCCTCATCCCCCTACCCTCTGGCAACCACCTGTTTGTTCTCTGTATCTATGACTCCATTTCTGTTTTGTTATGTCTGTTCATTTGTTTTTTAGATTGCACATATAAATGGAATCGCACAGTGATTCTGTGTCTTTCTCTGTCTGACTTATTTCACTTAGCATAACACCCTCTAGGCCCATCCATGTTGTTGCAAATGGCAAGATTTCATTCTTTTCTTATAGCTGAGTTTATAGCTGAGTTATATACATTCTTTTCTTATAGCTGAGTTATATATTTATATATAATGCTGCAGGAACATAGGGGTGCATATATCTTTTCTAATTAGTATTTTCATTTTCTTTGGATAAATATCCAGGAGTGGAATTGCTGGATGATATGGTTGTTCAATTTTAATTTTTTTGAGGAATCTCCATATTGTTTTCCACAGAGGCTGCACCAATTTACATTCCACCAACTGTGAACGAGGGTTTCCTTTTCTCCACATCCTCACCAACACTTGCTATTTGTTGTCTTATTGATAATAACTGTACTGGCTGGTGAGAAGTAATATCTCATTGTGGTTTTGATTTTCAATAGTGATGTTGAGCATCTTTTCATGGATCTGTTGGCCATCTGTATGTCTTTTTGGAAAAATGTCTATTCAGGTCCTCTGCCCATTTTTCAATCTAGTTGTTCTCTTTTTTTTTTGTGGTACGTGGGCCTCTCAGTGCCATGGCCTCTCCCGTTGCGGAGCACAGGCTCTGGACGCGCAGGCTCAGTGGCCATGGCTCACGAGCCCAGCCGCTCCGTGGCATGTGGGATCCTCCCGGACCGGGGCACGAACCCGCGTCCCCTGCATCGGCAGGCGGACTCCCAACCACTGCGCCACCAGGGAAGACCTTTTTTTTTTTTTTTTTCTGATGTTGAGTTGTATCAGTTCTTCGTATATTTTGGCTTTTAACCTGTTAAAAGATTTATTGTTTGCAGATATCTTCTTCCATTCAATAGGCTGCCTTTTCATTTTGTTGATAGTTTCCTTTGCTGTGCAACAGCTTTTTAGTTTGATGTAGTCCCATTTGTTTATTTTTGATTTTGTTTCCCTTGACTGAGGAGACAGGTCCAAAAAAATATTACTAAGACTGATGTCAAAGAGCACATAGCCTATGTTTTTTTTCTAGAAGTTTTATGGTTTCAGGTCTTACATTTAAGTTTTTAATCCATTTTGAATTTATTCTTGTGTGTGGTGTGAGGAAGTTGTCCAGTTCGATTCTTTTGCATGTAGCTGTCCAGTTTTTCCAACGCCATTTGTTGAAGAGGCTATCTTTTTCCCACAGTATATTTTTGCCTCCTTTGTTGTAGATTAATTGCCCATATAAATGTGAGTTTATTTCTGGGGTCTCTATTCTATTCCATTGATCTACATGTCTGTTTTTGTGCCAGTACCACACAGTTTTGATTACTGTAGCTTTGTGTAATAGTTTGAAATCAGGGAGCATGATACCTCCAGCTTTTTCTTCTTTCTGAAGAAGGTTTTGACTATTTGAGGTCTTTTGTGTTTCCGTACAAATTTTAGAATTATTTGTTCTAGTTCTGTGAAAAATAACATTGGTATTTTGATAGATATTGCATTGAATTTGTAGATTGCCTTGGGTAGTATGGTCATTTTAACAATATTAATTATTCCAGTCCATGAGCATGGTATATTTTTTTATCTGTTTCTGTCATCTTTAGTTTCTTTCATCAGTGGCTTATAATCTTCTGAATACAGGTCTTTTACCTCCTTAGATTTATTTCTAGATATTCTGTTCTTTTTGATGTGATTGTAAATGGGATAGTTTTCTTGATTCCTCTTCCAGATAGTTCATTGTTAGTATATAGAAATGCAACAGATTTTTGCATATTAATTTTGTATCCTACAGCTTTACTGAATTCATTGATGAGTTCCAGTAGTTTTTCGGTGGCATCTTTAGGATTTTCTATGTATAGTATTATGTCATCCTCAAACATGACAGTTTGCTTCTTCCTTCACAATTTGGATTCTTTTTATTTCTTTTTCTTGTCTGATTGTTGTGGCTAAGACTTCCAATACTGTGTTGAGTAAAAGTGGCAAGAGTGGGCATCTTTATCTTGTTCCAGATCCTAGAGGAAATGCTTTCAGATTTTCACCATTGAGTATGATGTTAGCTGTGGGCTTGTCATATATATGGCCTTTATTATGTTGAGGTATGTTCCCTCTATGCCCACTTTCTGGAGAGTTTTTTTTTTTTTTTATCATAAGTGGCTGTTGAATTCTGTCAAAATCTTTTTCTGCATCTATTGAGATGATCATATGATTTTTACTTTTCAATATATTAATGTAGTATATAACACTGATGGATTTGGAGATGTTGAAACATCCTTGCATCCCTGGGATAAATCCCTCTTGATCATGGGTATGATCCTTTTAATGTATTGTTAAAATTGATTTGCTAATTTATTGTTGACGATTTTTGCATCTATGTTTATCGGTGGTATTAGCCTGTAATTTTCTTTTTAGTGATTCTTTGTCTGGTTTTGGTATCAGGATAATACATGGCCTTGTGGAATGAGTTTGGAAGTGTTCCTTCCTTTGCAATTTTTTGAAACAATTCAAGAAGGATAGGTGTTAACTCTTCTCTAAATGTTTGGTAGAATTCACCTATGAAGCCATCTGATCCTGGAATTTTGTTTGTTGGAAGTTTTAAAATTACTGATTCAATTTTATTACTGATGTTTGGTCTGTTCATATTTTCTATTTCTTCCTGATTCAGTCTTGGAAGATTGTATGTTTCTAGGGATTGGTGCTGGCTGAGTGGCCCAGGGTGTCCCAGAGCTGGTGTTGGCTCCTTCGTGTGTGGGCTGGGTCCTGACATGGCAGGTTCCTGGGTTGCAGTGGTCCTGGGTCTGTTGTCTGCCTGCTTGTGGGTGGGGTTGGTTCCTGGGGTGGCTGGCTGAGGGGCCCAAGGTATCTCAGAGCTGGTGTTGGCCTCCTAGTGGCTGTGGCCAAGTAATGTCAGCTGGCTGCAGGTCTTGGGGGTTCCAGGGCTAGTGCAGGTGCACAGGTGGGTGGGGCCTGGTCCTGGGCATTCTGGTGGGTGGGCTAGTGGATTATGGGGTTCTAAGGCAGCCAGCCAGCCTACTAGTGGTGCTGTATCCCTTCCCACCTAGCTACTTGGCCTGAGGCATCCCAGTACTGGTGCCAACAGGATGGTGGGTAGGTCTGGGTCCTGGCGCTCATAAGCTAGAGGAGCTCACCATTCTAAAATGGTGAGTAATTAAAATGAAAATAAACACTAAACTAATATCTGCTCATATTATAAAAGATTAAAAATGTTCATAAGGCTCCAAAGTGAAATTAAAAATCATCTCTCCTTCCACTTCTAGCCTCAAACGCTTGTTTGAACCTCTGATATTACCATTAAGACTTTAAAACAATACATTTCTGTTCCTGATTCAACAACCTGATATAGTATTTTTAGATGTTCTGCTATGATATATGATGAATTTAATGCCTCCTACTTTTTACTCCCATCGTTCTGCATTCCAGTTTTTATTTTATTATTGTATTTACCTTGTCAAGGTTTGTAATATTTTCATTCTGTTCTGTAACTATAATTAAGTTTTCAATGCTTTGTCTTTAGGTTCATTCAACACATTTAAAGTAAATTAAAACAGAATTTAAAATAACATGATTGCATAAATTTTTTTGTTATGGGTCTAATCCTAGCATGTGATGCAGAACTCATTCCATTTTGACAATGTCCCTCTTAAAATTTCAGCTGGGAACTGTCCATGGTCCTCCAGGCACAGTCTGACCAGTTCAGGGCAGAGCGTTTTGCAGTACTGAAGTGAAGCCCAGGAACACACTGGCCTCATGGACAGTTAAATTTATTGTTAACTTGTATCGGGTTTGTCAATAATGGGAATTTCAAATTTAAGTTGAATTCTTATTATTTTCCAAGGTTGATTATGCCACTGGGACAGCTCAGATTTGGGAAAGGTCCTCCTCATTTTGAAGTAAAATGTTACTCTGCAGCTTCCACTCTAATATATCATGGAATTACAGGGCCAAAGGATATTGTGCATATTACATGTTTTAGATATTTATATCAAAATTATGCCTATTCACACTTCCACCAGCAATGTATGAGAGGACATGTTTGGGGGAATTTCTGAGTTTATTTGTTGATGTTAACTGCAGTAGGTAGAAATAACCAACGAATTTTTAATTTTACGAAATTTGTCTAGGGTTGGATGAATTAAGCTCAAGCCAGAGGTTTTCTACCCTGATGATAATTAGTCATTTTAGTTTTGAGAGGCAGTTTGATCTCAGGCATATCCAAATCCATAGGATGGTTAGCAACATTGTAATAGGAATCAATTGTGTTTTAAAAACACAAACCTTTGAATGATTTCATTACTTACTGCATTTAATTGGGAAGTTAAATTGAACACCTTGATCCTATTATTTACAAATGTTTTTGTTAAAAGTAATTGTGAAGGGGTCATTATACTTTGTTGCATTAGTAGCCCTGAATCTAAAGATTTAATTTAAAAATTTTTTAAAGTGATCCCTGTCACTGTCTTGATAGGGTCTGTGCTCATTTGCCAGTGCGATTTCTTCTGTGGAGGTCAGCCCTGATTTTGCTCTGAGGGAGCTACTTGTTTCTTGTTCTGTGTGTCAGTGTGCTCTGACAGCAGTCCCGAGGTCCTGGCCGGCGACACCAATGTCACATTACTTCAGTGTATCCTTGAGGTAGCCATGCAACCAGACTCTACTCTAGCCGCTGTCTCCCGATAGCTCTACAAGTAATTGCATTTTTAGTCTGAGGACATCTGTTTCCAGCAGATCGGCCGCGTGCCTCTGAATTGTGAAGCGCTTAATCAGAGCACTGGGGGAGCAGGTCCCCAAGGCCTTGTCGCTGGCTCCCGAGTCTGCATTTCATACGAGAAACAGCATATAGTTCTGTGGGCTGAAATGTGTCCAGAAAAAAAAAAATCTGACCTGCTGCCATGTGCCACTATATTCTATGACCACAAAAGAATTTTCTGATTTTTATTAGACATAAGCATTGGTGCTTTGGATTTGTTAAAGAAGACTGTTTCGACCCTGGTCTCTAAGGCAGTGAGAAAACAGTTTGATATTGGGGTGGAAAAAATGCCTCATAGCTGAAATATTTTAATGGTGTTTATTGGTCTCCTGCTGTAAGCTGCTGATTGATTAGTTTATTCCAAACTGACAGTAAGTCTATAGTACTCAAGTGTCTGATATATTTTTTGTGTATTTTTAGGATCTTTTGTAAATTCCTGGTTAAAAATATCTCTCCATTGGTCATGGAAACTCCCCTCTTTTGCATTAGGGACTTTCTTTCAATGTAAAAGTTAATATGTAATTTCCTATCGAGTTTTAGAACTCTGAGGGGATTAGGATTAATTTTCATCCCTGCATCATCGAATTTAGGACCTCAGTTTTCTAACCACACATTAGATGGTAGTTTCTGAGTAATACATGGGCCCAACTTATTATCGCCAATGCTGATACTAGTTACTCTAATTGAGCAGCTACTGTATTACTATCTGAAAAGAAATCTGTAAAGTGTTAAAATATTGTATTTGTGATAAAGTGTACATAATTTAATTAGCAGTAATAATGGGACTTCTCTGCACAGACGACTGGTTTGGAAAGGCAGTGGGGAAATGGAGCTGGTGCCAGGACCTGGAGAAGCAAAGCATTTCACAGACTGGTTTCTATAATTAGTTTAGTTATTACATCTCTGAAAGGGGCAGCTTTCTCTAACTACCTACATCCACTGGATGACTTTTCATTCAAATTGATGCCCAAGACTTCCTTGATTTAAAAACAAATCACCAGGAAAAAAAGGAAGATATTCTCTTTCTTTTTTTTTAAATAAAAAGTAGGAGGTAGCATTTCAAGTAACATTCTTCCTGTCTTCAAGCTCTAATGCAAAAGGGATGATTGCATTTTAACTAGCAGCCTGAAATGTCAACTGGCCAGTTTAGACGTAGAATCTGTTATTTGACGATATGGTTTCTTTTTAATTATTTTTGCCCCTAACATACTATTTTAAATAAAAACCAAAAATATGTTTGCCATTTACCTAGACTACAGTATTATAGCAGTGCTGGCTAACCGACTGCTTAATCTTATTTGATGTGAATTCACTTAATTGGGAACTTGATGTCCACAAGTGTTTTGTTTTGTTTTTTTTTAAATGAATTTTAAAGATATCCTTTTTATGCCTCTTTGGACCATTCTACATATAGTAAATAGAAGTAGGTGTACTGGTAACTTTCTCAATGCCCTTTATTTTTACAAACCTAATCATACATATCATATTCTTTGAAAGTATTCTTCTCAGTATGGTACTGTATCTCCCTCTAACTTTTAATCCTCCCACCCACCAAATGGCTACTCCTTTCTATTTCCTTTCTTCAGGTCCTATCAGTATTGGTTTTATTTTTATGAGACAGGGGGATACACAGTCAATGAATATTGAAAGAAAGATTTTACTCTCCTTTTTTTTTTTTTTGCGGTATGCGGGCCTCTCACTGTTGTGGCCTCTCCCGTTGCGGAGCACAGGCTCCGGACGCGCAGGCCCAGCGGCCTGGCTCACGGGCACAGCCGCTCCGCGGCATGTGGGATCTTCCCGGACCGGGGCACGAACCCGTGTCCCCTGCATCGGCAGGCGGACTCTCAACCACTGCGCCACCAGGGAAGCCCTACTCTCCTTTATACAATGATTTTTTATGATAATTCTACCTGTTATTTAAAATAGTTTTAAGGGGAGACATCTTCATTCAAATAACTTTTAGTGACTTATTAGGACTCTGAGGGTTTACTGTTTACTCAACATCAATTTCCATTTATACCAAACTTAAGAACACATAGGCCTGTAAACATATTCTATATATGGATCGAATCTAGTAGTATGTTAGCCAATGATTTGTTTTTATTAACTCTTTCCAGAGGTCCACATAGAAAAGGCTTATATGTCATCTTCCTTCTTTTTTTTTCTAGCCCTGATTTTATATCCCTTCTGTTTTTCAGACATCTAAATTTACCTAACATAGCTTTACAATTGAACAAACTTTATGAAGAGAGGATAGGGCACCTAAAATTAAAAATGGAATGAGCATTTAACCCTAACTCCTTGAACTTATTAGCAAGCAAGGTAAATGAGAAGCAAATGCAGGTTCCCCTCCTTAGCTGATAATGCTACTGTCCTCACTTTCCGAAATTATTTTAGGACTTGCTCAGTGCTGTAGAGGAGAAAGAAGCTCTTGAAAGGGAAGTTAAGATCCTCCAAGAAAGGCTGCTTGCTGGCCAGCAGGTCTGGGATGCCTCAAAGCAGGAGCTGAGCCTCTTGAAGAGAAGCTCTCTGGAGTTGGAGAAGAGTTTGAAGGCCAGTGTGGATGCAGCCACAGCCTCGCAGAGCGAGTACTCCTCATTTAGGGAGAAAATTGCAGCCCTCCTGAGGAGCAGCTCGGGCACGCTTAGGCCCACGGAGGATGCCATTCTGGAGAGGATTCGAGAAATGGGCAGCCGGGAAGAGAGCGGGAAACGGGTGAGTGGGTGATGGCTGCGTACCGGCTTCTTAAGGACAGTCAGCTCCTTCATTCAGCTCCTTCATTCAGCATACTCAGTAAGTGAGTGGGTTGTCTGAGTTAGTTAAAAGTAGCATTTAAATGTGGTTGTACTACTTTCAATTATATATTATAGTCCCGAAGCCTGACCGCATACTACCATGTGGGTTCTGGACTCAGAGCTACCCGGGCTGAATCTTGGTCTCTACTGAACACTCACTTGCTCCAGATGTGACCTTGGGCAGGCTCCTGAGAGGACAGCCTCTGAGATTTTGCTTCCTGGCCTGCTGTACAGGAACAGCCCAGGGTCCACACCCCTTGTCTGAAACCCTTGGAGCCTGCTGTGGTTTTGAATTCAGAATTTTTCAGTGTTTAGGAAGGTAAAATTGTCCCCAGAAAGGTAATGGAGAAAGCACCCTTCCACATTCCTCCTCAGTGGCGTCTGGGACGGCACCCCATACTCACCACATTCATCTTCTGTGGCAAAAGCTGTGAGCAGCTCTGCTGCGTGGGACCCACCAAGACTGTGCATAGCCTCGGTCACTTCAGGTCAGGCTTTGTTGCCAAATCCTGTTAGGTCAAGCTTTGCTAGCAAATAACTTTTGGAAAAAAACCGTCAGCTTTCAGATCCTTTTGGATTTTGCAATTGTAGATAAGAGTTCCTGGACCTGCAACTGTATCTGCCTCTTCAGGTTGTTGTTTGTTGTAAGCATTAAATGAAAAAAAATTGTTAGGAAGTCCTTAACACACTGTCCGGCAAATAGCAACACTAAACATTAACTATTGCTGCCCTGGCCCCTCCTCCCCTTCTCGCCTCCTTTTCCTGATGTGTTGGTACCTGGAACAGTCTTTCAGGGGACCTATTTAACAAGTGGATTTAAAAATGGTTGAAATCACACATATGATTGAAGCTTGCTTAATTTTGTTACCTTATTTATATTATTAACAAGTCTCATTTTCTATAAAGCTTTGCTTAGCTGAGTTAATTTCAGCCCACACTCTGTTTAAACTATCCTCAAATCCAGATTATTGAAGTCCTAATTAATGAGGTTTTAAGGTAAATAATATCCAAATTCTATGTATAATTCCATTAGGAACTGTTTCTTCTATTGAGTTCATTTTTTTGCTTGAAAGGAGAAAATGCACTTTTCCTCCTTTTAATGATCCTAAAAAACTCAAAGTGATCACTAACTCAAAGTTCGGGGTTGCATTTGTAAATTTCCTTTAGTGATGAAACTTTTAAAAAATAAATTTATTTATTTATTTATTTTTGGCTGCGTTGGGTCTTCGTTGTGGTGCGCGGGCTTCTCATTGCAGTGGCTTCTCTTGTTGTGGAGCACGGGCTCAAGGTGCACAGGCTTCAGTATTTGCAGCACGTGGGCTCAGTGATAGTGGCTCGTGGACCCTAGAGCGCGTGGGCTTCAGTAGTTGTGGTGCACGGGCTTAGTTTCTCCGTGGCATGTGGGATCTTCCTGGACCAGGGGTTGAACCTGTGTCGCCTGCATTGGCAGGCGGATTCTTAACCACTGCGCCACCAGGGAAGTCCCGATAAAACATTTTTAATTCCCTTTAAAACTGCAAAATTCACTTGTACTCCAGGAGCAGCCCTAGTGACTCCTTTGTTCAAGTGTAGGATTCTCTGTGGATATAAAATGTTCACCCCTGTAACATGTGTGGGTCTCTGAGAGTGACTCAGTTTATCTTGTGATGCAGTACACATATAGGTCCTGGACTGGGGAAGGGAATTATTTACAGGACTGGGAAAAACTTCAAGTGACTTACCTTGAATAGTAATAGACGTACTTCAATAGCTAATGGATCTTTGCCATTTCATTTTATTGCTTCCCTCTTCTATTTTCCCAAATGTTTTCCTAAAACTATTTTAATTCCAGCATGTGAAACATGGCATAAAGTTGTCAGCATGAAGTATATGTTTATTTTCTAAAGCAAAATGATGTAAATTGGTTAAGCTGGATATGCCTTCTCCCTCTCCTCATAAAAATGAGAATGATTCAGTGTTTTTAGTGCCTTTGTCCGCCTTTCCTACCCTGTAATTTTTTTCAGTAGCTGCTCTCACTATTTAGAAGCCTGAAATCAAGCATATAGCTGGCACCTTGTGTGACTCATCTTCAAGTAAAATCAGGAGAAAATGGATTCCATATATTGTCTTAGAAATGTTTCTGAAGAATGGGAGCTTTGCAGTTTGATGAATCTGTTTGTTGAGGAGGCTGCAACGCCCTGCCAGCTGCCGTGGATAAACACACAGTCCACTCTTGAGTAATACCCTTGTGCTCAGGGCCTGGCAAATTCTCCCCTTCACCGTGACTCCTACTTACTGAACATTGCTTTTCTTGTTTACCTCTTCGCTCTTCATTTTCACTCTCCTCTATTTGCAGTTCGGGGTAGAACTCCGGACACCACCCACACTTTTTCAGTAAGTCATTTCTACTTGTTCCATGCTTTTCTGATTATAACAAAATCTAATTTTCTTTTTAAATGCTTTACTATATCTTAGAGCAGGGTATCTCAGCTATTGACATTTTCTGAGCTGGATGATCCTTTGTTGTAAAGGCCGTTCTGTGTATTGTAGGATGTTTAGCAGCATCTCCAGCTTCTACCCACTAGATACCGATGGTACCTCCTCTTCTCCCCAGTTTGTGACAAGCAAAGATGTCTCTAGACATTGCAAAATGTCCCTGGGGCTGGGGGGTGGGCGGTGAAATTGTCCCTAGTTGAAAACCACTCTCTTAGAGGAATGTTCTACTGTCGGGTTCCCAGGAATTCTAAATGAGTATTTCGATGTTATGCAGCCTGAAATTTCAGGACACTCGTAACAAGTGTTTTTGAAATAATGATTTCTTACACAATGACAGGAAGCTGTGACATTTTCAGATTTTAGTTTAGAACCTTGAGGCAAGTTTTTTTTGTTTGTTTTTTAACTTTTAGATGTTTCCAAACTGGCTAATCACCTGGCTGAGAATTTATCTGTACAGAGAGGACAGGACCATGAGTGATTTCCATGTCGTCTCCTTAATTATAGACAAATTAGTACAACCTTACAAAAATGTATCTAGACAGCTCGTCTGTGCTTTAGAGCACACACAAGGCTGTACATCCTCCACTGGAGCTTTTCCAGTCTGGTGTGGGAGCTTTGGGGAAGCAATCCGATGCCGTAAAGGACCTGAGATGTTTCTGCAACTCCCACACTCCCCCTTCTGATCTCATCATTCTGCTCTGTTCTTAATCCTCCAATATCCTAAACCAAACGTTTGCCCAGAAGCTTCAAGTAGACTTCTTTTGACATTTAATTGTCCAGTATTATGTTATATAGTCACCCCTGGCTACAAGGGCATCTGGGAAAGTACACAGATAGAGATTTCAGCTCTCCCAGCCTCTATAGTGTACTAATTTCCTAGAATGGCCATGACAAAGTACCACTACCTGGGTGGCTTAAACAACAGAAATTTATTGTCTCACAGTTCTGGAGGCTTGAAGTCCAAAGTTAAGGTGTTAGAATTGGTGTCTTCTGAGTGCCGCAGGGGAGAATCTGTTTCACACCTCTCACCTAGCTTCTGTAGCCTCAGGTATTCCTTGGCTTATGGATCATGATCTCTCTGTGTCTTCACATAATTTTCCTTCTACTTGTGTGTCTCTCTTTCCAAATTTCCTCTTTTAATAAGGACACCAGTCATATTGGATTAGGGCCCATTCTCAAAACCTCATTTTAACTTGATTATCTCTGTAAGGATTCTGTTTCCAAATAAGGTCACATTCTGAGGCACCAGGGGACTTCCCCACATCTCTTTTGGGGTGACCCAATTGAAGTCATAATAAAAGTTGACATACACAACTTTTATTATGTATGTCATACTTTTATTATGTATGACAGGTGTAGGGCTAGCCTGTCAATAAAGTTGGCCATACATACTGACAAGAAGAAAGGATAATTTGATTGGTTCCTGATAACTTATTTTTTGTATTTCTTAAGTGAAAATCTAGTTTCAATAATCAGAAGAGAATTGTCCATGTCTAAAAGGCACTGGCCCTTAAATGACCTAAGTGGCTCTTTCTTCAGTTTTGAGCTCTCGTGTTCCCATTGGGTTTAATCTTAGGGCAAAAGTTGCCTCTCTGGAAAAATCAACAACTACTTGTCCTTGGGAAGTAAATTAATTCTGTTAGGGCATTATGACTTCACTTCCAAAATCCAAGCTGCTTGTTTTTGAAGTATGGTTTATTTCAGGGCCTTCTTTTTGTTTTTAAAAAATTGAGATATGTATTCTTTATTACAATCCACCCCCTCTTCCCTGCCCTATTCCATGTATCTCTAGTGTTGAAATCCCTAGCACATCTTGTGCCACAGAGTATCAGGGATATATTAACAAATGATACTAAGAAAAAGGAGGAGAAAAAAAAAAAGGAAAGAAAATCACATTTCTTGGTGTGAGAAACACAACACAACTTTACAGTTTTGACGGGACACATATATTCACCCGGGCATTGGCATTTGGTGTTCCCAAGAACTGAGTCAGATTGGAATGTTAATTTATTTGAATAAAAATATGTAAATTTAACTTTGAAAAGACTTGGTGGTATCATATTCATGGAGATCTAGGTAAGCGGATGAAGGTAAGTTCTGTGGTGCATAGAATATAGGGAAGTTCATAGCTGTTTGCTCCTCTCTGGACGCCAGAATCTTGGCAGGGAGGTTGGGTAGGTTCTGCACAGGTCAGCCATCCTGGTGTTTTTAAAAGTTACACTCTGCTGAGTCTGCAGGTTCCATGGAACACTTTCAGGTCCACCCAGGGTGAGGATGCAGGAGGGACCTCCTCACCTCTGATTCAACACATTTATTCCTTATTTGTCTTTCCCAGAAAGACTTCTAGTTGAAAAACCAGGCTCTCTGGGCTGAAAAGAGTTTGAGAAACACGATATAACATAATTCCTGAAAGGCTCCATAAACTCTTTATGACAAAAGCAAAGGACTGAGTGAACCCACATTCTGGAGGAGTAATACTGATGATAAAAGTGGATGCAGCTAAGAATAGAACTACCATACGACCAAGCAATCCCACTACTGGGCATATACCCTGAGAAAACCATAATTCTAAAAGAGTCATGTACCACAATGTTCACTGCAGCTCTATTTACAATAGCCAGGACATGGAAGCAACCTAAGTGTCCATCATCAGATGAATGGATAAAGAAGATGTGGCACATATATACAATGGAATGTTACTCAGCCATAAAAAGAAATGAAATTGAGTTATTTGTAGTGAGGTGGATGGACCTAAAGACTGTCATACAGAGTGAAGTAAGTCAGAAAGAGAAAAACAAATACCGTATGCTAACACATATATATGGAATCTAAAAAAAAAAAAAAAAAGGTTCTGAAGAACCTAGGGGCAGGGCAGGAATAAAGACGCAGACATAGAGAATGGACTTGACGACACGGGGAGGGGGAAGGGTAAGCTGGGACGAAGTGAGAGAGTGGCATGGACATATATACACTACCGAATGTAAAACAGATAGCTAGTGGGAAGCAGCCACATAGCACAGGGAGATCAGCTCGGTGCTTTGTGACCACCTAGAGGGGTGGGATAGGGAGGGTGGGAGGGAGACACAAGAGGGAGGAGATATGGGGATATACGTATACGTATAGCTGATTCACTTTGTTATAAAGCAGAAACTAACACACCATTGTAAAGCAATTATACTCCAATAAAGATGTTAAGAAAAAAAAAGTGGATGCAATATGTTGAACTTCAGTTGGGTATGGAATACCGGGCTACTTGGATTATCTAATTTAGCTCATCTGCTCATCATAGCAAAGTCTATGAGTTTCAGAGAGGTTAATTTCTTGCTTCAGTTAACACACTGGTAAGTGGTAGAGTGAGGACTTGAAATCAGGACTGTCTGACTTTAAAGTCCCTGTTCCACAGTCTGGTCTACATCAGGTGTCTGCTTCTTCCTTCAGGGTCATTATCACTCTCTCAGTCTAGTTACTGCACTTGCTCGAGGTCATTACTGATTGATTTCCATTGAAGACTTTGCTCTCCTCTGGTAAGCTCTGCAGCGTGTTGACTGTGGCTAAGTGATCACACAGTTTTCCATCTCTCCAGCTGAGATTTTCTGCATCTGTTAGCTCTTTGGTTTCATTCTCTTTGCCAGGTCAACTGTGAGATAGGAGAACTGTGGAAGGATCTTCAGGTGGAAAGACTTACTTTCTACTGGGAGTCCAATGTGAAAGCACATTTTCAGTTGCACAGAAACGTATCATCCCTTGTACAACATAGTATCATTAGACAGCCCCTTAGGAGCCAGTATCTTGAGGACGTTGTTTGATAGCCCTTGTTCTGTAGGTTACTTTGTATATGGTACTTAATGCATTTCTTGCATTAAGGTCAGACCTACTATTGCACTAAAGGTAGGAAACATGAAATGAGGGTTCTTAAAGCCTCATAGTCTATAATGAAATTATAAATTTCCTTTGGAAATGGAATTCCTTGGATATGATGCTGAGCAGCTTGCCATCAAGTAGCTGATTTCAAACACCCAAAGGAGTATAGAATTAATTGAATTATAGGCCTCGGACCTTGAGAGCCTTAGAAGGACAAAATTAGAGAGTTCAGAGATTAAGTAATTTAACCTTCCTGATTATAGCACTTCAGCCCCCCATAACATTCTTAACAAATGATTGGTCAAATTCTAGCCTTTTCCAGTGACTGGGAACTCCACTGCCTGACATGTGAAGATGCTTAAAATATGAGGTAAAAACAAACCCACAGAATTGCATATATAATATCTCAACTATATTTTAGCAATACATACAAATAAATTATTAAAAATTATTAATAGTTGTTGCCTCTGGGTGGTGGGATCATGGGAATTAGTTTTGCTTATTTACACTTCTGTTTTTGTCCGTAATGAATCTTCTTATACAGTGAGTATATATCACTTTGAAATTATTGGGGCTGGGGGAAATTCTTTACCTTAGAGTAAGATTCTTTGATTTATACCTTTTGGTCCTCAACTTGAGCTCTGAGGGCAACTCAGAACAAATTCTACTATTCTTCTATATAATCGCTTTTTAAAATAGTTGAAGACAGCTTGAATGTCTTCTTGCCTTTAAATTTGGTTGTTTGTAGATAGGCAAACAGGAATTTTTTTTTTTAAACCTGAGACTGTAAGCCTGAGACCGTCAAGATATATTAATTTCTGTGAGAATGGTACTGAGTATTATGTAAGTATCTACTACTTTTCCCCTTTCTTCTTCCAAAATAAACCATCAAAGCCAAACAAATTTATCACCTCAAACTTGGTGTTTTTATTAAATTCAGCATTTTCTGAAAATTGGATTTGGCAGAATCAATTAGAGTAATCTCAAAGTGTACTTGAGGTGTTTGGTAAATTTAAGTTCTTGGTTTAAGGGAAGGTCAGGACAGAGAGGGAAACTCCAGGAAAGGATGGAAGCGTTGGGCAAGGTAGGGGGTTGTGTAGAGTTTTGGGTCCTTTAATGGAGAAATAGTGATTTTATGCTTTGGAAGAGGAGGTGGTGATCAGATTTCCTAGCCTTCTTATACTCTGCTATTGACCGTATTTAGAGTCATTATATTAGTGGAATTTTGCCCTTTCAAATGCTGAAACGATGACATTACTCCAAAACTATTCAGCACAGACGCAGTACCACTGCACTTCAGTGCATGAGTAACCAATATGCAATAGAAAGTTCTAAAAAAAGCTTGAAAAAATATCTTTCTGCACTTGAATTCCTGATAATGTCTCAAGGTTACCTATCAAGATTACCTCATTGTATAATCTTAATCTGGTATATGTGGTGAAAGAGTTTCTCTGGAAAACTCAAAGTACTTTGAAAACTCAAAAGTTTTCAAAGTACTTTCTGTCTGAATTCTTTTTCCAACTAAGCTTTGAAACTCCTAAATTAATAGTAGTTTTAGGAGTAAGTGTTTTCCCTAAATACTTCTCGAGGAACCTGTTTAAGGAATTATATAAAAATTAAAAATACCAGTAAAATATTTTATTAGCTAACGAATGTAGATTTATTTCAAGCAGAGGCAAATACAGCTATCCATTACCTATTTTTTTAAGTTAATTGTTGCAAAGAATCTGGAAGCTGGTGTTATAAATCGTTTTGTCCCTTCGGCTAAGCAGTAGATTTTAATACTTTGTTGCATCTGAAACAAGGCTTATCCTTGTTCTGTTTCTTTGTTTCCAGATGGTCTCCCAGCTTGAAGCCCAAATATCTGAGCTTGTTGAACAGTTGGGAAATGAGTCTGGGTTTCACCAGAGAGCTCTACAGAGAGCCCAGAAAGCAGAAAACAAGTTGGAGACTCTTCAGGGTCAGCTGACACATCTGGAGGGAGAGCTGGTCTCTGGAGACATTTTGCGAGACAACTTGAATTTCGAGAAGCAAAAAGTAATAACCTGAGGGCATGTCTGTGGGTGGGAACATCTGCTGCAGTATAAAATTTCACCTGGAAATATTTTGAATTTTGCAGTACTTTGGTAGATTGGTTAAGTTCTGAGTTCTGAGTAAATTTCAAGGAACAGTGGATGTTGTTTTGGTGTTCCTTGCTATTGTTTGGAGCTTCCTTGATTCAAGTTAATTAAATTCAACAGGTATTTATTGAACGTCTGTTATATATGAGACTCTGAAGGTTTGGGGGTTAAGGTATAACACGCAGTTCTTGACCATAAAACCTCATGATTCAATAGAGGAGACAGACATTCAAATAATTTGCTGTACTATAAGGCTATAAGTGTTATAATAGATGTATTGATCAACAGAGTGCTCTAGGAGTCCAGTGAAGGGAGTGATAAATTCTGGATGAGGGGAGGATTTTACAGTGGAGGAGATAATCGAGTTCATCTTTGAAGGATAAGTAGGATTTTAGTGGAGAGAAAGAGCAGATACTGTCGGGGAAACAGTTTGAACAAAAGCATGAAAGTTGCAAGTGCATAGTATATTCAGAGAGCGCAGAGTAGCTGTTGCCACGTGGCTGGAACGTGGCATTCTTGGCGAGGCTCTGACAGGCGAGCAGATTGGAATGGCTTGGGTTATGAAGATTGGGTTCTCTTTATTCTGTAGACTATGACGTGTAATAAGTGACTTCTGAACATCACAGTATTTTAGAAAGATCTCATCACTGTGGAACTGGGATTGCAGTGTGGAGAGACTCAGAAACGATAATGGCGACAAGGAAAGTAGAGTGAGAAGAGATGGGGTCTAAGCTTAAGATTTGACCCTGGGAAGACCATTGGTGACATCTGAGTGGCAGTTTTAGTAGAGCGGTGGAGAATAGGAGGGGTGACTAGGAAGAGAAGGGCTAGAGACTTAGACGACTACCAAGGCTGGTGACCAACGAGAAAAGAGGCATGAAGCCAAAGCTATGAAAAACAGGATCAGAGCAAGGTTTTATCGGACAGAATGGCAAGGTACATGTTTGTACCTTGTCACGGGCATCTGTAGGGGAAGAAAAAGAGACAAATGGGCTCAAGAGCATAGGGGCAGAGTTTGGCATGAAAAATACTCTTCAGTTGAAAAATCTGTACTCTGGACACTCATTCATTTTCATCCTCTGTACTTAAAAAAGTTGAGGACGCGTCATGCCTGTGTTGAGGGTTGGATATGCAAAGGTGCCTAAGAGGTGTCTGTGAGAAATGCTAGTGTCATGGATGAGATGGGCAAATCAGGGCACAATTAGTACAGTTAGTGCTACAATCGAGATAGGTGTACAATGCGACAGGAATTCAGACAAAGGAGTAATTACTTCTTCCCTATTTCTGTGTGTGAGGAAATGAGCCATATTCACCCAAGTGGTCACATGTGAGAGGGGCCTGAAAGAATGAGTAGGAACTTGGCAGGCAGAAGCGGTGGGGAAGGAATTTGAGGCAGAGGGGACAGCAGGAAGGATGAAGAAATAGAGGGTGACAGGGAGACTGGAACGTGATGCTTGCTGAGGCAGAGGCAGGAGGCAGCTCTCGAGGTGGCAGGAATAACTGAGGTGGGGCAGGCTGACTACACGAGGCTTTATCCTGTGGGCAATGGAAAGCCACGGGAGGGTTCTGACTAAAAGAAAGGTTTTTCTGCAGGCAGAGTGGCTCTGAGAGCCTAGAGGCAATCCATATTGCACATTGCTGGTCTCTCTGAGAAAATGTTCTCCTCACCTTCTTCTAGAAGTAACTATCCCTTCAAGACTCAGCTCCAATGCCACTTCCTCTGGAAGCCTTTCCTCAGAGGCTTAGTTCTTCACGTAACACGTACCTGGCTCTGTCACGGCACTAATCACCCTTTTTGTATCCATGTCTTAATTTGTCTTTTCCAGTCAACTCAGAACTTCTTGAGGCCCGGGGAAATCATTTTTTCTGGATTTTTCCAGGGCTTAGAGCAAGAATCAATAAATATTATTTAAATAATAGAAGAAGCATATCAAAGGCAAGACTTTTAGGTAGATCGTTGTCTCTTCCCGCCTTCACTAGGATGACTCATTAATTTTAATTGAGATTATGCCAGAACAGCTTTCAGTTATGCAATCAAGTTGTGTAAACTGACTCTGCCCATGGTGAATCTTTCATAGATAACTGCCTATAAAATAGTAATAGTAGCCTTACTGCCTAGTAAGGCTAGTAGGTTTGTAAGATTGAAAAGCAAAAGTGTATAGCGATTAAATTTAAATACAGGTAATTGAGGTAAATTTAAATAGTAGGCATGTAAGATTGAAAAGCAAAGGTGTATAGAGATTAAATTTAAATACAGGTAATTGAGGTTTATACGACATAGAATATATTCATGCTAAACTGTGATTCAAATGAACAAAATGTACAGGAATCCTGTCAGCAACCTTAACTTTCTGAGGCTTAGCCAAGGTCCTTGAAAAGGCACTTTCTCTGTGGGGTCTTGGCTCAGTCCTGCCTTAATCCCCTTTGGCCTGCTGTAGATCCTTGAATGCTGAGTGGATGGGTCATATGTAGAAATAGAAAGAGAGGCTTTTATACCTTCGCATGAAAGGTACCAACTCTATTTTATTTTAAATACAAACAGTAGCAGTTATTTCACTTTCATCTGCATAGATTAGAAATGAAATAGTCCGTGAGGGGGGCTGACCCAACGTTAAGAAGTGACAAACTGGGGCTTCCCTGGTGGCGCGGTGGTTAAGAATCCGCCTGCCAATGCAGGGGACCCAGGTTCAAGCCCTGGTTAGGGAAGATCCCACGTGCTGCAGAGCAACGAGGCCTGTGTGCCACAACTACTGAGCCTGTGCTCTAGAGCCCGCGAGCCACAACTACTGAGTCCGTGTGCCACAACTACTGAAGCCCGCATGCCTAGAGCCCGTGCTCTGCAACAAGAGAAGCCACCGCAATGAGAAGCTCACACGCTGCAACGAAGACCCAAGACCGCCAAGAAAAGAAGTGACAAACTGATGATTCAGAGACAAAAACAGCCTGTGGTGGTCCTGTCACACGATACAGCAGCAGTGTCTGTAACGGCTGTGACTTACAGGAGAGATGAAGTTTTACGTATGCTTTTCAACAAAATTGGAAAATATACACTTACAAATAATTTCATTCTGATGACTGAAATATAGATAGCTCTGTGCTTTAAGCTGGCATGCTTTAGTCATCAGGAAATGATACTTTATACTTGTTTAAACATATAATTGCCTAAAAATGCCAGATGGATGAGTTATTGCAATGAGAAGGAACTTTCAAAGATAGAACCCAGATCATGAAATTATGTTATAGAAAGCTCATTGATGGATTTATTTATCCATCAAGCACTTAGTAAGGATTAATATCTGGCATGATGAGATAAGCCACAGAAATCAAGGGGAGGAGGATCCTAGGGTAGTTTTGTAACTTTAACCTGTTACAGCTCAATTCCCTGATACAGCTCAATTTTAGAATGTTGTTCCTTTAACTTTGGTACATTAAAAACTTTTAAAGACATTTTTTTTTTTTTGCGGTATGTGGGCCTTTCACTGCTGTGGCCTCTCCCATTGTGGAGCACAGGCTCCGGACGCGCAGGCTCAGTGGCCACGGCTCACGGGCCCAGCCGCTCCGCTCCGCGGCATGTGGGATCCTCCCGGACTGGGGCACGAACCCGTGTCCCCTGCATCGGCAGGTGGACTCTCAACCACTGCACCACCAGGGAAGCCCTAAAGACATTTTCTAAAGAATTTTAACTTACGAAAACAAAAATGTTGCCCAAGTTTGTTTGTATGGAGAGCTCTGGTTTCAGTGTGATTTGTAGAAACCAAGAAGTGTAAAATGGCAACCAGCTAATTGGTCAGTTTCCACCTTGGAGGCCAGGACCCACTTAGGTGGACAAAATTTCCATGGAAGGTACGTGGATGAGTGGATCGCAGGGGCTGGATTAGCCAGTAGATCCCAGGAGCTGCGAGGGTCATGGTAGCAGCAGCATGTACCCAAAGCAGAGAGATTCAGATGCAGTCAGGAGCATGCCACATTTGTCAGGTGGCAGGGTTAAGAAGAGTGTATAATGTTAGACTGAACATCAAGGCCCCTGAACAGGAGAGTCAAGAGAATTTGGACAAGGAACAGAACATGGAGCGGGCAAGGTGGTTCAAGAATTCATCACCAAGCACTGGAGTCAGGGGCTGGACTCTGTACTGGAGTTAATGAGAACTACCTGTAAGCTTGGGAGAAACACAAGGATTCTGTGAGATCACCTGTTAACTCTACTTTTGTGTCCCATTTTCATTTTTGTTCTTGGGCTTAGTATCTTAAATTTCTGGATCAGCTTTCAGAGAAGATGAAGTTGGACTAGATGGCTGCTGAACTTGGCTTCGACACGCGTCTGGATGTAGTTTTAGCTCGCACAGAGCAGCTGGTCTGCCTCGAGAGCAGCACAGTCATTGAAAACAAGACGGTCGCCTACAGTTTACAGGGAAAGGTAGGGGATATTGCTGGTGTTGAGAGAGGGAAATTCTGAGAAACTTAAATCTCGAAAAATAATTTATTCCCACCATATTTGCCAGTGTGGCTAGGAAACATATTATACAAATATGTATTTAGAAGCTGAGTCTCTATTTCAGGTCTGAAGGGAAAGTAAGTGTATCATCTAAGGTTATGTTTGACTGTGAATAGCTTAACCAAGTAGAAGTGGGTGTTTTGGGTATTTTTTTCCCTCACATCCATTTCTGGAGTCAAGCAGCTCAGAGTGAGTTGGCAGCTCTACTCTGTAAAGTTTCCAAGGACCCAGGCTCCTTTCAGCTCAGTAATTACCCATCCCTAGCAGGGTCCGTATTGTCATGGTTCACAGTGGTGCCTAGAACCATTATATCTGTGTTCCGGGCAGAAGGTTAAAAAAGAAAGGGATGAAGAAGAGGGATGCAAAAGAACATGCATGAGCTGTCTTTTAGAGGAGGCTCCCAGAGTTTTCTATGTGAACTTGTGTTTCTATCCCACAGCTAGAATGTGTTCTGATGGCTAAACCTAGCTGCAAGGGAGGCTGGGAACTGTAGCCTTTACTCTGGGTAGCCATTTGTCTAGCTGAAAAAGTCACTGTTTCTATGACTATGGGAGAAGAGGAGAGCTGGGCAACATCTAGCAGTCTCACCTTTATATAAGCTCTCTTGCACTAGAAAGTAGACAGGAGAAGAGTTTACTTTCCACTCACTCAAAGGAAGACTTAGAAACAGTTTAGACTACATAAATGAACGGATGAAACATAAAAACATAATTATTATGTAATTATTGGCATTGGGGAAAGAAAGGGGAAAATACAGATGTGTCCTTAGAATAGTTCTTAGGAGAAAATTCTATGGTAGAATTATCGTGTATAGGCTGCTTAATGAGTCACATCTGGGTTCTCAGTTTGGTTCAACCAAGCTGTGTGACATTGGGCAAATTATATACTTCTCTGTCTGTGTTTCCTCGTATTTAAGATGGGAATGATACCTACCTCATGAAGTTGTTAATAAATAGCATTTTTGCACTCTTGGTTCATAGAAAATGCTGTATTCATATTTGACCTCTTCTCCATTTACTGTATCTTAAGGAATATTTTATAAAAGAAAGCAGACAACCCCTAGTACCATCAGAGACAATAAACTGAGCTACAGTTCTTTCTGAAGTTCTCAGATAATTGATTTTTCCTCAATACCCAATATTATTCCTTCTTAAGTATTATATAATTATTAAAATGACTAGTGTACAGAACTTACCCTGGTAAATTTGCAGTAGAGTGAAATTTGACATGAAGAAGCTCAGGAAAGGGAGTTTAGTTAGAGAAATACTAAAAGCGCCTTGTTAAAAAAGGATGTGGGCATGGACATTGCTGTCACTGTTAGACAAGATATTTAAGCCCTCATTTCAGTAAGCCCTTCACACCTTCAAACACTTTACTAATGCAGAATATATAATTAGGGAAAATGGGATGGTCTTTAGCTCTAACATTCTATAATTCTACACGATTCCAATTCCCAGTGTTCGTAAGAGATGAAAGAGGTTCCTGTACTTAATATTCTACTCACTAATTGTGACATATGAAGCCCAGGAGGATTTTTTTTCTCCTCATAGAGTCCATAATCTTTTTCTAAAAACCATTACAATTTCTTTCATCAAGTTTGACCGTCGATGCTAAGTGCTATTTGCAGACCCTCTTCAGCCTGGTTTGTGGATGGTATAAGGTCTGGCGTATAGTAAAGACACTAATGAAGCAATGCCTTCTTGAAGTCCCTTCTATTTCTAAGATTTTCAATATATAAACAAAGCTTTCCTCAAAATCTCCTTCATATAGCTTACTTTAAAAATATATCAACTCCCATGTTTGGTGCCACTCAACCTGGTTCTAAGTGATTGAAACTAGTCACACTGGGTTTTCGGTACTAATTTACACTTTGTCTTCTTTCAGAAAAGACCAGTAGAAGTACAGTTGCTGTGGGGTGTTGGAGAGGATTTTGTCTGTCTTATTATGTTCTGCTCTTGATAAGCCCATTTTAGTAGTTTTAAAAGTAATTTTACATTTTTATTATGATGCACATAATGTTGGAGGGAATCAGACATTGAAAGCCTGCTCCCTTGTGCATTTTCTGTGGCTCTTTTTGTCTCATACTTTGCAGCTACCAAATTAATTCTTGGAAAAATAGGGATAGAAAAATGCAATCAGGAAAATCTGATGGTTTACAAATTAGTCTTATTGAAGTGTAGATAAAGATCAACATTATCTGAGTAATTCATTTATATTTACTGACTATTCAATGATTTTTTTTAAAAAAATCCCTGTTTGTATTAAACCAGCTAAAGACTCAGAAAGAAAGACTGGAGAGCAAAGAGCTGCACATGAACCTCCTCCGGCAAAAAATAGCCCAGCTGGAGGAGGAGAAGCAGGTGCATTCGGCACCGGCTGTGGAGAGGGACGAGGGCAATGTCACCATCAGGAAGTTGCAGAAGAAGGTGGAGAGGCTGCAGAAGGAGCTGAGTGTGTGTCGAGAATCGAACACTGAGCTCAAAGCCAAACTGGCTGACACCAGTGAGCTTAAGGCAAGTGCTCAGCTGCATTTCCTTGTCACTGTCTATGTGTGTTTCCATAAAAGTTTATGCAAAAGCGTGACAGCCTTAAAAGGGACACACCAGAGAAAAAAAAGCTGAAAATTTCCTCTGATTTTCTAGAGTTGTGAGAAAAATGCAAATATTCCACAGATCAGCAGAGTCGATCAATTTCGTGTCTCTTCAATATTTGAAGTGAAGCCATAGTTGCTGGGTGAAAAGTCAGTCAAAAAGGGGTGATGTGATGTACAGAAAATAAAAACATTTCTTCAAAGTGTGGGTGACTATCATGGTAGGGATCACGTAGGGATTTTTCACATAGGAATTTGCTTAGAGAAAATGAGAAAATGAACAGAAGTGTTCACTGAGAAGACAGGTGTGGGTTGTGCTGTGCGATGTGTCACACCAAATGGTGAAGAGGGCAGACAGGTTGGGGTGATGTGATTCCTGGATTCGAGGCGTTCGGCTTCTAATGAATACAGAGAAGAACGAAATTAGAACTTGGGATTTAATAAAAATATTTAAATATCACATATGTGTGCCGCTGGCCATAATACATAACTTCATGTACGCATGTCACCCCTGGCAGATACCCGTGTCGTGAAAGCGGGCAACGATGATGTCCTTGCTCTTTGCAGACACGGGCTCTGAAATGGACTTTTGGAATGTTTCTGAATCTGGACACAGACCAGTTGGGAAAAGGAATCTGGAATGAAGCCAGCACTTGAATCTGTATAGCAGGACAATATTTTAGGGCATATTTCCCACTCTATTCTCCCTTCTGAGTCATTAGCTTTTTTCCCCCTGAAGCCCTTTTGGCATCAGGAGGAGGCCACTAGGTAAAGGCTTATTTCCCTAGAGAAGAGGAGGGCAGACTCCACCCAGGGGAGTGGACATACTTGAATGTAAAGGAAGGAGGAGGCTAGGGAAAGCATCTGATAGGGTGCCTGGGTGGGGAGAAAATATCAGAAGTAAGTATCCTGGACACCCCTCTTATACCTTGAGACTGACCTTTGGGGTATGTGTCTGGTGGGTCAGGGAGCACTGATGTGCCCTGATGTCAGCACGCAGTTGCTCCCTCCCTGGCTGGCAGGGGCTCCAGGAGGTGCAGGCGCAGGGGGCCTAGATCGCACCCATGCCCTGGAGCCTGAAGTTCCATTTGCGCTCTTGGGGGATACGGAAGGTAGCTAAAGATGCGCTCAGGAGAGCACACTGTGGGAGCAGGTGGCGGTGGCCTGCTCAAGTGAGGGACACAGTGACTCGCCATCGCAGGTTCCCAGGCAGATGCGCTAAGCCATGATCCCGGCTAAGTGTAGTGAGAGTAGCCGTAGGAGGCCTGGGCCAAGACAACCCTGTGAACTAGAAGTGGTGCTGGGGTGAGAGGAGCCCACACTTCGTGTAGCAGAGAACGGAAGCGGGAAGAGAGCGGAAGCGGGAAGAGAGCAGAAGCATTCTGTATACAGAATGCTTCTAGGAGATACAGGATGGGGTATTATATGATGTTCAATCCTGAAGTAAAAAATGGGTTCCCTTTAGTTTTTCTTTCAATTCTTTCACCATGAAGGAGACGATCTTAGAGGTTATTATGTCCTAGAACACTTGCTGGTATATATTTTAAACAAAGAATAAGCCTTATGCTCAGTGCTGAGTACCAGCGATAGTACCTACTAATACCGTTTTATTTTATTGTTAATACAGTATTCGTTTTATTGTTATCTCCCATTTGTGGCACATTCTGTTGAAATCATATAAAATTCCCTTTAAAATCATTAAATTCCTTTAAGTTAAAAAGGTGGCTAAGTTAAAGAAGAAAATGGATCATATAGGTGACATGTGGACAGGTAAACATTGTGGAGGTAGAATGGGAATAACAAATATAGACAGATTGGAGAAGAGAATGAAAATGAGTGATAATTAAATGCAGGAAGCAGGTGAATAGAAACGCTGATTGGCTGCTGCTAACACCGTGATAATTTCCGGGATTTGGAGCACTGGGAGAAGAAACTGGGCAGCGGACAGGGGACAGGGCCAGCTCACACAGGGCCTCGTGTGTCACGCTAGGATGCTTGGACTTTTCATCTGGGTCCTGGGGAGCCACTGGGGAATTTCAAGAAGATGAGTGAAATTGTCAGGAAAGAGACTAAAAAGAAACAGAGATATGAGGAGAGCAAAGGGACTCCAGAATAAGGCTGTGACCAGCAGCATCAAGGGCAGCCGTGAGGTGAAGACCGAATGACTGTTTGCTACACTTGGCCTTGGGACATCTAAGGCTTGAGCGTGTATAATAGCAGATCATGGTGGTAGTGAGTGAAGGCTCTGACAAAAAGCCAAGTTTCAGTAGGCTGAGAAATGACAGAGAAGTAGAAACAAAGATGGCGGCCCAGTCTTCTGGAATACTTGGATGAAAAGGGAAGGAGAGACAGGAAAGTAAATAAAGTTGGCTTGTGTGTTTAATTTGTTGTTTTATTTTGCATAAAGAGATGCACATATTTCTACAGGTAAGGTATAGAAGAGACTGGATTTGACTGACTCAGCAATCACTCA
The DNA here is from genome assembly GCF_005190385.1 of Monodon monoceros. Lineage (NCBI taxonomy): Eukaryota > Metazoa > Chordata > Mammalia > Artiodactyla > Monodontidae > Monodon > Monodon monoceros. The sequence continues at coordinate 74,398,871 of NW_021703771.1, forward strand.
GCCCCTAAACATTTAAGTAGAGTGCAAAGGCTGCCTGCCAGTAAGGAACAGAGATCTCTATAACTCACTAATGCAGTAAATGACACCAATGCTAACTAATACAGTAAATGCTAACTTCATGAATTCATAAGATTTCAACTACAAAACAGCTTTTTATTGTTTTACTTGAGACATATTCGTATTCAAGACAGACTGATGGTATCAATTCTCCATCTTTGTACATCACCTATGCTTGTCCCTGTGTTAATTTTACTATCCATAAAGCAGTATTTCTGACGTTAGCAAAAATGGCCTTCTTGTGTTAGTTTCCTAGGACCGCTGTAACCAAGTACCACGAATAGAGTGGCTTAACACAACAGAAATTTATTCTCTCACAATTCTGGAGTCCAGAAGTCTGAAATCAAGGTGTTGCTAGGGTTGGTTCTTTTTGGAGCATCTGAGGGGAACCATTCCATGCCTTTCTCCTGGCTTCCGGTTGCTGCCTACAATCCTTGGCATACCGCTGCATAATTCTGATCTCTGTCTCCATTTTGATGTCACCTTTCCTTCTGTATGTCTCTCCTTTTCTGTATCTTATATGAATACTCATTATTGGATCTGGGGCCCACCCTAATCCAGGATGATCTCACCTTGAGCTTCTTATCTTTTTTTAAAAAATTTACTTAATTAATTATTTTTGGCTGCGTTCGGTCTTCGTTGCTGTGCGCGGGTTCTCTCTAGTTGCGGCGAGTGGGGGCTATTCTTGGTTGCGGTGCGTGGGCTTCTCATTGTGGTGGCTTCTCTTGTTGTGGAGCATGGGCTTTAGGCACACGGGCTTCAGTAGTTTTGGCTTGCGGGCTCAGTAGCTATGGCTTGTGGGCTCTAGAGCGCAGGCTCCGTAGTTGTGGCTCACGGGCTTAGTTTCTCCGCGGCACGTGGGATCTTCCTGGACCAGGGCTCGAACCCATGTCGCCTGCATTGGCAGGAAGATTCTTAACCACTGCACCACAATGGAAGCCCCAAGCTTCCTATCTTAATTACACCTGCAAATTGCAAGTAAGACTACATTCCGAGGTTCTGGGTGGACATGTCTTTTGTGGGGTTGGGGGGGGCACTCTTACTAAATTAGGCATTAATTTCACCATTTAGAGAGGGTTGATACAAAGTAATAATTTGGACACATTTCTATGTGTTTCGTTTAAAAAACTGAGATATAATTCACATGCTATAAAATTCACTTTTTTTTTTTTTTGGCTGTGCCGCGTGGCTTGCAGGATCTCAGTTCCACAACCAGGGATTGAACCCAGGCCATGGCAGTGAAAGCCCGGAATCCTAACCACGAGGCCACCAGGGAACTCCCAAAATTCACTCTTTTAAAGTACAAAATTGAGTAGTTTTTAATATATTGACAGGGTTGTGCAGCTATCACCATTCCCTAATTCTGGAACATGTCCATCATCCCCTCACCTCCCAAAACAAAAACAAAAACAGAAAACCTCCATATTCATCCTTTCCCCAAACTCCATAAACTAGTAATCTACTTTCTGTTTCTATGGATCTGCCCAAAGCAACGCTAGTTGCTTTGTAGCCGGCATGGGTTATAAATAGTTTCAGCTGAGTAGATTGAAACACACAATAACAGTGGCTTGGTCAGGAAAGATGTTTACGTCTTTCTCACTGCAAAGAAGCATGGACGTAGTCATTCCACGTTTAGTAGGATAGCTTCATGTTCATCGCTGATCCTGGCTTGTTCTCTCTTTCTGCTTCACCATCCAGCAATAACTTTCCTCCTCAATGCCACCTCTTAGTGCAAGCTAGCTGCTGGCCTCATTCCAGGCACCAGGCCGAAGGAAAGGTGGAAGGACATCCTGTATGCCACTTTCCAGGAACAATTACAACACTTCTTAGTCTTCGTTGGCTGTAACTTAGTCCCTGGGGCTCACTTAGATGAAGTCAGCCTAAGAAATGGGTCTTTATTCTGGGAAGTAATAAAAAAAGGAAGAATAGATATTTGGTGGTGAGCTTTCAGCCTGTACCATGTGGCTCAATCTTAGTAGGGAGCTGTGGCCAAAGATTGGTAGTCAGACAACCAAAAACTAGTGGAAAGCCATTATTATCTTCCTTGTAGTCTCTCAAGGAAACACCCAAAGAGGGTAACATTCTTCAGCCACCAGCAAAGCTCTCTTCTGCTTTCTCACTTTCTTGATAATCTCCCACATAAGGTAGCTGCTTCCCATGCTCCTCCCACACCCCAGAACTTTCTCCAGTCTGGCCAGTGTGGCCTTTCTTTATATTATTTTCCCCAAACCTACCATCTTGAACTCAGCTCTGATTATGTAGATCCATTGACCTTGAATTGCCCTGAACTTGCCCCACTTTGAATGTGTACATCAAGAAGAACCTGTGAGAAAGAACCTCCTTGGTGCTGCGGAGGGGTTTGGGGTGTGCTCAGCCTGCAGAGTGGAGCGTCTTCCTTTGGTTTCTGCTATGGTTCCCTCCTAGTGAAATCTCTGTGGTTCTTTGAGGAGGGGCAAGGTATCATTGGGCGACCCTCCCCCCCTGCTGTCCCACCCCCTTTAGAGAGCCCTCTTGCAGTGCCTGGCTCCCGCAGGGTCCTATTTTCAGTGCGATCTCCTAAAAACCCTCCAGGTGGAGAATTCAGATCCTCTGGCAGATTCAACAGGTCCGATTTTACGTTGAATCACCTCCTCTTTCAGGGTCTTTGGCCCTTATAACACGAGAGAATTGTTCACCAGATTTGAAATGCTTTCCCTCAAGGAGGCAGATGCCAGATATGGTATTCACTGAAAGTGAAGCAGACTCGGAAGCTGGTCCATCCTCGCTGGGGTCTGAGTGGCACATCAGTCTTGTTTATGACCATCTCTGTCCCACTGGGAAAAAATTGTGGGCACAGTCTCTCACTGAACTCTGGGCTGGATCTGATAAGCTCCCGTAGTTGGATTAAGAAACCCATTTGCCTTGGCCCCCTTTCCCCACCCCCCAGCCCCCCACCCTCCCAGCAGTCTCATTTGCTGGATTTGACTTAGGAGGCTGAGGCCTACTTCCTACCGCTGGCTCCCAGTTCGGTCCTGGTGGCTTGGCTTGGAGTCCATTACTTTCTCCCTGACAACAAGAATTCAGGCAGCCCTCAGGATTGTGATAAAGTCTCACATTTTTGAGAAATTCTTGGCTATAAATTTTTCTCATTAGGACTTGATTTATGTGCTTCTAACTCTCCAAGCTGTGTTCCATCTCCTTTGGTAGATGGCCCACTGTAAATGTTTTTGCAATCTGAGTAGAAAGGCTGAATGTATCTCCTCTTCTGTTAATGTAAGGTTTATAATGCAACGTAGCAATCCCAGAAACTTCTTGCTTTGCCCCACGTTTTCTCTGCAGCACTGAGATAATTGGCATGTGAAGGGAATCTTTATGTTTTAAAGGGAGATAACCTTGTTTTAAAATTGATATTGATTTCGCTCATCTAATGTCCCCTATTTGTAAAATATTTGAAAATCTACACAATATATTATTTAGAGCACTTGTTCATATAATTTATAAATAAATGTACATATATATTCAGAATTTTTTACTGATAGGATGCATTATACATGTATCGATCACTCATGGGAAAGCTCCCTTCTCAATTTTTTATTTTGAAAAATTTCAAATCTATAGAATAGTTGCAAGAATAGCATAACAGACATTCTTTTACTTTTCATGTAGATTGTTAACATTTTACTTCCTGTTATATTTTGCCTAATGAGAGAGACAGAGAGACAGAGAGAGGAACCATTTGAGAGTAAGTTGCAGACATCATGACACTTCATCCCTAAATACTTACCCGGTATATCTTAAGAACAAGAGGATTCTTCTGTGTGACCACAGTGCAGTCGTTACACTCAGGAATCTACATTGGGATAATATTCGAATATACTCGTACTAATATACAGTCCACGTTCAAATATGGGTTTTGATAACTTGGAATCCATGAATGATCTCCAAGGTCAGCCCCTGCAGACCTGCACTTCGTGGGCACCATTTCCTTGTCTCAAGTGCTTGCCCTACTGGTGCTGGTTCATTGACGAAAAAGCTGACTCAGAATCCCTTCCCCCAGCTGTTACTGGCATTTTATTTCCTGCATATTTCCCAAGCTACAGCAGTTGTTCTTACACCTTCTGGATTGCGAGCAGCTGTCAGTTTCCCAAGAGATTTCCTCTCTCCTGCATGGAGCCAGTTCAAAAGTTTTGAACTTGTCCAAGAGTGTCTGCCATTGACTTCCTCTCTGCCTGGGAAGGAATTTAATTTCTTAAGAATCTGTGTGTGTGATAGTAGGTAAAAACAAGTTTCCAGTTTAGGTATTTGACTCAAGCTTTCTCAGTTTAGTGACATTACCCAGACAGTATAAATCTGATTTTCCATCTGGACATCCATATCCCAAGCAGGCACCTTTCCTCCATATCATGTCATACTTCCAATCTTAGAATAGTCTACCATTCCTCTGACTTTCCAGAAGTGTTGGAGGACCCTTCAGAGTTTAGGTCAGGTCAGCTTGTGCTCCTTACGCCATAATTCTGGAGCTCAGTCTCCATGAAGATGAGCTCTAACCCCGAGACTCTGTCAAGATTTTAATCTCTGACAGTAGCCTCCAAATGTAGTCTGGGTAAATTGCAACAATCTGAGAATCCTTCATCAATAAATAATCAGCAGTCCAGAAACTAAATGCTAATGTTGCTTTATTATTGTTACTCGAAACAAAAAGGAAAAAAGAAAAACAAAGGAGGATTTCGTTCATCAAGAGTAGCAATATTTTAAAGCGTCTTTTCCATTGTTTTCTCTCTCTCTTGTTTCCTTGCTGCATGACACCTATATCTCCTCACAAGTCCCTCTTCCATCATCCCAAGTTTCTTCCAGAAACACTTCCTGCAGCCTAGTTGACAGAGACTCTTTCTTCCCACTCCTCTCTCAGCTTTTTATCGGGTAGATCAATTTAGTCTCTCAGACTTTCTTCTTCCCCAACACACTCCCCGTTACTCAGATTTGCCCTGGGAACAACAGGATGGGAGTAGATGCAGCAAGAAAGCGTCTTTCTTTCTTAGGAAAGAAGGGATAAAATGAAAGGGGAAGGGAGAAATCAGCAAACGCTCATTATTTGGTATCTTTTTATTACTTTCAGATGTAACCTCTAAATGATTTTCAACAAAATTAAAACACAAATTTATGCTTTTTCTTTGAGAATATGCCTGTAGGCCTTGTCTGAACTGTTAGGAGGCTGAGAACTAAATTCAGAGCTCTGCTGGTATTAGCGCTTTGTCCATCCCACGTGTACTTCTTTATTTCAAAGTAATTTCTTTTGATGCATTTAAAGGCTTCTTTGTAAATGTACTTTCCAATAACAACTTTATCAAGATAAATTCACATATAATAAAACTTACCCTTTTAAAAGCGTACAATTCAGTATTTTTAGTATATTCACAGAGTTTTATAAACATCACTGCTATCTAATTTCAGAACATTTTCATTACCTGAAAAAGAAACGGGGAACAGTTACTCCCCATTTTCTACTCCCACCAACCCCTGGCCTTTTCTGGATCTCTCATATAAATGGAATCATATAATAAGTGGTCTTTTGTGACTGAGTTACTTCCCCTAACACAATGTTTTCAAGGTTCATCCACGTTGTAACATGTATCAGTACTACGTTCCTTTTTATTGCTGAGTCATACTCTACTGCATGGATATAGTATCTACTCGTCCATTGATGGACATGTAGGCTGTCTTCACTTCTTGGTGATTATGAATAGTGCTGCTACGAACATTCTTGTGAAGGTTTTGTGTGGACGTAAGTTTTTAGTTCTCATGCATATATGCACTTTGGAGTGGAATTGCTGGGTCATAAGTCAACTCTATGTTTACAATTTGAAAACTGGCCAACTTATTCACAGCAGTCACACCACTTTGCATTCTCACCAGCAGTATAGGAGGGTTCCAATTTCCCCGCTTCTTCACCAACACTTGTTACTGCCTATCTTTTTGGTTATAGTCATCCAGTGGATAAGTGAGTGGTAGCTCATTCATATTTATTTTGAATGGTCAGTTAAAAAATTTTGTGCCTAATTATGTAAAACTACCTCAAATTCTTTTTTTAAAAAAACTGTGGTACAATATACAGAACATAAAATTTTACCATTTTTAACCATTTTTACATGTACAGTTCAGTGGCATTAAGTACATTCGCACTGTTGTGCAACCATCACCCCCATCCATTTCCAGAACTTTGTCATCATCTTAAACTGAAACTCTGTGCCCATTAAACAAGAGCTCCCCATTCCCTCAGCTCCTGGTAACTCCTATTCCACATTGTAGCTCTATGAATTAGCCTACGCCAGGTAACTCACAGAAGTGGAATTATACAATATTTGTCTTTTTGTGTCTGGCTTATTTCACTTATAGTGATGTCTTCACAGTTCATCCATGCTATAGTATGTATCAGAGCTTCATTCCTTTGACTCACATTCTTTTTGTCGGCAGATCTGGTATAATTTTAAATACTAAACTAATAAAGCAAATGTGCCTCATACTTGAGGATGCTCTGTTTTGGCTTTAAGATCCTGGGATAGCTTCTGAGAGAGAGGTGCCACCCTTGCCTCCTGCCTGCAGTGAATGCTGTGGCTACCCCCCAGTTCCCATATACTTATTGGTAAAGTCAGAAGACATTTTTTCAGAAAAAGTGCTAATTTCCCTCACAGCACTGATGACTTGCCACGGAGATTTTAAGTGGGGCTTCCTTGTGGTAAATCACCAAATGAGGAGACATTTTGCTCTTTCTAATGTTTGTATACCAGGGATGACCCCTTGGCAGGGGTAAAAAGTGCAAGTTGCTTTCTCTATGGAGCTCGGTAGAGTCTATGTGTGAGTACCACAGACTTTGTTTTAATATTTAACCCCTGAATCATGCTATCTACCATTTCATCTCATCAATCTTCCACATAATGATACTCTAATATTTGCTCATAAATTATAACTGCTTTAAGACATGTTCGTCCAGTCTGTATGCTTAGCAGAGTCTGTATAACTGGGTTGGATTCCATTCTTCATTCATGAAAGGAGTTGTTAAATGAATTTCATTGACCTAAAAAATTTTATTATTTATTTTATTATTTTTGGCTGTGTTGGGTCTTCGTTGCTGCGCGTGGGCTTTCTCTAGTTGCGGCGAGCGGGAGCCACTCTTCGCTGGAGCGCGCGGGCGGGCCTCTCACTGCGGTGGCCTCTCTTGTTGCGGAGCATGGGCTCTAGGTGCACGGCTTCAGTAGTTGTGGCTCGGGGGCTCTAGAGCGCAGGCTCAGTTGTTGTGGCACACGAGCCCTGTTGCTCCGCGACATGTGGGATCTTCCCGGAGCAGGGATCTAACCCGTGTCCCCTGCGCTGGCAGGCGGACTCCCAACCACTGTGCCACCAGGAAGTCCCCACTGACTTCTGATTTGTCTTGTTCATACAATTTTCCTAAATAAATGCAGAAGAAATTATCAGCATTCTCTTTGACTGCTTAGATTAAAACTTTGGAACAGACCAAAGCTATTGAAGACCTAAATAAATCCGGAGCAAACTGGAAAAGATGAAGGAGAATGCTGAGAAAAAGCTACTGTCTGTCAAATCAGAATTGGAGACTACAGAGCATGGGGCTAAGAAGAGTAAAGAGAGGGCCAGGAACATGCTAGAAGTGGTAACCAGTGAAATGAAGACATTAAAAAAATCGCTGGAAGAAGCAGAAGAGAGAGAAAAGCAGGTGGGTAGAAATCTGGCAGTGAAACCTGATTTAGGAAAGATGGGGCAATTCAAAAGCTTGATAATTATTCATACATTTCTTCATAACCAATTTATCAAGCTTTCTATATCATTCTAACGTATCTATCTGTCTTCTACCATCTTTTTGGCATTAAAAGAACGATTATGATTTACTCCACTAAGAAAAACAATTCACATTTTCATGGCGTGAACTGTAGCAAAGAAAAAGACATTCTTATTGAAGCCATGGAAAGCCTGTGAAAAGCCAGGTTCTGGTTGTGAAGAGGTTTTTATTATATTTGCTGATTGCCTCTGAAGTTTGCGTTATCCCAGATCTTCTAACGTTATCCAGGGCTGCAGCCTCAGGAGGGAAATTTTATCTCCAGCAGAGATCAATTGCAGGAAACAATCCCAATTCTCAAACAGTGGCACCCAGACCTGATGGCCGACCAAGCCCAGATGTAAACCATAAAACAGAACTCATGCGCCCGCTGGTTGCAAGGAGGAGTTTTATCTGGTGAGCCCATCAGGAGGTCAGGCATAAAAAAAACAGGTCCTGGGCAGCCTGACCCCTGCTTTTGGCTTTTATCTCAGTCTCTTTCTGCAGCTCAGAAGGGCACAGAGTGGGCTCTGATCCGAGGATATTTTTTCTCTTTGGCTGCCTCTGCTTTGGCTCATGTGTCAGGCCGAGTTGAGGAAGGCCAAACTCTAAGAGTGAGTGGTCTCAGAGGAAACCTCTCATCAATTAAGAGCATTGGCCATATTCAAAAGGGTGGAAAAGTTTGGGGAAAACTTTTTCATCAGGGAGGCTAGGCTGGAAAGAGTGTTCTGTTTCCCGAGTTGGGTTCAGCATAGGAAGGATGCTGGTGAGTGAATGAGCACATGACGAGGTCGTGTGGAAGGCACTTCTCCTGGAGGAAACATCTGCCTTCGGATTGGATCACACCTTTTCTAAAATGGAAGGTACCTCTGGAGAGGGGTTGTCTGGCCATCTCTAGTTGATCTGCTTCTGCTTTTACCTAGAATCACAGCAACCAGTCAAGGAGAATTTGAAGGGGTATAAGGCACATTTTGTCCATTTTCTCCAGCTCCACAACTCTCATTTTTCCTTTTGTGTTGGACAAATAATTGTCCCAGAGAGTCCAGTGTTGTGGATTGTGAGGTGGCAATCTGTGTGATGTGATTTGATCAACGCTTAGAAGTCCTCCATTTTCATCAGCTCATACTTTTTTTTTTTTTGCCATTTGTTCTTCCTTTTGTTTAAGAGGTTCATTGCCCAGTTAACATCCCAGTGCATAAATGCTTATAACACAAGAGACACAACCACACCAACAATTGTAGAGCATTTCCTAGTAGGCAGAACACATACACAGTCATCGTTTCATTTGACCCAAATTTCAGAACAGCCCTGGGAAAAAGGTATGCTTAGTCATTCACCCTGGAAGTGGGAAAATGAAATCTTATCAAGGCCAGAATCTCATTCATAGTTGCTGAACTGGGCTTCTTGATTTGGTAGCCGATACCATATTAATTGGCTTATCAGAAAAGTGGTTATGAAATTGCTGAAGGTTAGTGTCTTTAGAGGTAATTTAGCAGGTAGCCTTCTTCTTCTTCTCCTCCTTCTTCTTCTCCTTCTTCCTCTTCTTCTTCTTCCTCTTCTTCTTCTTCTTCTTCTTCTTCTTCTTCTTCTTCTTCTTCTTCTTCTTCTTCTCCTCCTCCTCCTCCTCCTCCTCCTCCTTCTTCTCCTTCTTCTTCCTCTTCCTCTTCCTCTTCTCCTTCTCCTCCTTCTTCCATAAATGAGAGAATTAATCAGAGAGTAATGAGAGTAAGTAATTTGCCTAGCTCATGCAAACCTGGGTTTTCCACAGATGTTTGGGTTGCATTTGGTCTAGCTGTGTTGATACATTTTGTTCTCTCAGTCATTGTGGTTCTGTTTGACATTGCAGCTGGTGGACTTCAGGGAGGTGGTTTCTCAAATGCTGGCCTTGAACATGACCAGTCTCGCTCTTCCTGACTATGAAATCATCAGATGTCTTGAAAGACTGATCCATTCACACCAGCATCACTTTGTCACCTGTGCCTGCCTCAAAGATGTGACCACAAGGCAAGATGGACACCCACAAGGCCACTTACAACTTCTTCATTGAACGCCATATCTCTTGAGGGAGGTGGAGATGAGAGATAGGACAGAGTTCTCAATTTCACAAATTCCCCAAACCTTTGAAGTTTGATCAGTGTGTGAATATCGTATACTTTGATGATAGAGCAAGAATCGATCATGGGCAAAAAAGGATCTCAAAGGTGCCAGCCTTAGGTAAATGTTTGGCACTAAAATCACCTATTATTTTATTTGCTAGCACTTTGGGACCCAGATGAATTTCACTAGATTGTGTATCTAGAATGGGAAATGACGGTAGGGAAATAACAATTACGGGGTTTCTATTATGAGTCAGGAGTTCTACTACCCAATTTAATTCTCATAATAACCATGTGGAGAAACTTTAATGTTTTTACTTTACAACCTCTCTGGGGCTTGAGAGGTGATCTTGGTTACCTACCTATGATTGCAGTTAGTTAGTGACAGAACCAGAATGAACACCAGGTCGGCTCAGTATCAAAGACTGCACCTTCTCTGTTATTTCACAGTCCTACTGTTTCTCCTGAAATTCCTGCGATTCTGGTGGAAATTGCCTTCATCACAAAGGAAGGAAAACATCTGTACAATCAAGGATTGAAGTCCAAAAGTGACTGAGATTTATGAGTGTAACCCACATGATTTCTTTAAAAAGCCATACACGGGCTTCCCTGGTGGCGCAGTGGTTGAGAGTATGCCTGCCGATGCAGGGGACGCAGGTTCGTGCCCCGGTCCGGGAAGATCCCACGTGCCGCAGAGCGGCTGGGCCCGTGAGCCATGGCCGCTGAGCCTGTGCATCCGGAGCCTGTGCTCCGCAACGGGAGAGGCCACAACAGTGAGAGGCCCGCGTACCCCAAAAAAAAAAAAAAAAAAACGCCATACACCTAATTATGTGGATGAAACATACATAGATCTGAGGTCCTATAAAATGGTCCTCTTTCAAATAAATGTTGCTACCAGATCGTATTTGGTGGTAATCATTAATGTTTGAACAGAGCCGAGCTCAGTACTTTAAAAATGAAAGCTTTAACATGAAATACTGGTAAGATGAAGAAATTGTACACAGTTTATTCACCAATATATCAGATGTCCTGACAGCACGGATACTTTTTCAGGATTGAGATTTTATAGTGAATTTCTATCATTTTCTGTCTTCCTTTTAAATTTCTATTTCACGAATATTTTTCAGGAAACCATATTCTTAACTTCCCAAGGAAAACCTGTTTCTCTTTTGGGTGATTGTCTTATTTCTATTGATGCCGTAAGAAAAAAAATTTATATTCCCTTAAAAGAGCATTCGTGTCTAATTTAAAGGAGAAGGAAAAAATAAATTACACCCAAGCATTAAGAGAAAATGAAAACTCTAGAAGAAAGGAGGTGAGTTTGACACAGTTTGGATGACAGCTGACGTAGAGGGAGAGTGACCAAGGGTCTCCGCTGGGGGATGGGTCGTCTCTGCCTGGCTTTCTCTGTCGTGTGCATTTTGCTACTGCACATCCCTGACTTAGGACATGAATGAGGTCTGCAACAGTAGGGGAGGTAGCCACGTATTCTGCCAAGGGAAGGTTTGTGGTCTCTGGAGATCCCTCCACACGCTCCAAAGATGCAGTGGCTGCTGCTCCAGACCCACATTCACCTGGAGTGGAGGAGGCGACTTCGCTTCTTGGGTCTCTGGGGGATAGAACTGCTGAGTGACTGTGCTCCGTCCAGGCCACAGAAAGCCGTCGTTGACGGGGTCAGGGTGGGCGGGCGGGACCAGCGGTGGGGGAGATTGTTTTTGTGCATTCTCTCTGTTTTCATTTTCCAAATACAGTCTTTGATGAACTTCATTTATTTTCTTTGTAAATTTATTTTTGACACTCTTCAAAGATGCTTTTTAACAACATCACTTTAAAAACATACACTGGGGCTTCCCTGGTGGCTCAGTGGTTGAGAGTCCACCTGCCGATGCAGGGGACGCAGGTTTGTGCCCCGGTCCGGGAAGATCCCACATGCCGCGGAGCGGCTGGGCCCGTGAGCCATGGCCGCTGAGCCTACGCGTCCGGAGCCTGTGCTCCGCAACGGGAGAGGCCACAGCAGTGAGAGGCCCACATACCGCAAAACAAACAAACAAACAAGCAAACATACACTGTCATAATATTATTTTTCCATTTTGACTTATCATTAATTGTATTTCCAGGTTCATATAAGAGATTAAAAATGGTTCATACTAAATATGGTTAGTCCTGTACTTTCTCCTTATTACACAAAATTACATTCCATTTATCTAAATATGCATTTATATAATATTTCCAAAATATAACTCAAGCATAGATACAAACATCTTTAATACATATAGAAATATTTAAAGTGTTTGAATATAGTCCTTAGGAATTTCTGGTGGAAAGACTATATGGGATAAGAAAAATAAATTCTGTCTATGTATATATGTCCATATGCGCATTAACTATTTGTCATTTGGACAAACTGAGAATCCCTTAATAAAGCCGTTTCCCTTCTTGTTGAAGTGCCAGTTGGTTGTCAGCTTTCCCTCTGTGGCCTTCATTCCAGAGGTGGCAGGCCAGCTTCACATTTTTGTGTTAGATTTTGTTCTTCTGTAATATCCATGTATATTTCATGTTGTCCAATAAAATGCATTAGTGTGATGTGATCTTCTAAATAGAGTTTTAAAATATTTAACATTAACTCTTCTACCAAATCACTTGAGTAATAATTGCTGCTGAGGTTGTTATTCTGATCATTGTGTGAGACATTTGAATGTATGCTTAGAATATCTCAATTAGAAAAAATTTAACTTGATCCATCTACATTTCCAGTTTTACTTTATCTTATAGATGAACAGCAAGTGATTCAAGGTCAAGGGGTTGTGGGCTGAAAGTTTTAAAGAATGTCTATATTATTGATACTGTAACAATTAGGACTTAGAAAATGAAGTCTAATTTTCACTGGGGAAGCATTTCACAGTTACCTTTGACTGGGAAGGCTCTGCCCACTTTACACAGTAGCGATCTTACCCACTTTATTGCACACCCCACTTAGCTTCTTCCCAGCAAGTGGGGTCTGTATGCCTCTCTTTCCGCTCTGCAGCTTCCATGCTGCTATTCCTTCACCTTTGTATAAGAACCATCATTCTTTTGAGGCTCGCGCTAACTAATATATAACTTTCTTCCGGTCCTTACCGCAGTTAATTCACTAACATCCTGTCTATTCTTCCTATGTAAGACTGTTGAAATGGTCCAGAGGTGTCTTCTCCACTCTCATCAAGTACTGCCTTCATCTTAGATGACTTTCATGCCTATAAGGCAAACCCATGCAACATTTTATCTTTAGTTTCTTGTTCTTTCAGCTCTCATACCTTTGCCTCCTTTGGTTTCAGCCACCCAACTCCTAGACTGGAGTTTCTAGTAATCCAATGTAGGCTACCTTGAGCAAAGAGATTTTGGGATGCTCAGTTGAAAGATTCAGGGGTAGACTAACTTCAGCATGGCTAGATCCAGGGATTCAACATTGTTTTCTGGATCCTTTTTGCTTTTATTCATCTTTGTCTCTGCTCGATTTGCTTGTCTTTGTATAGTGGACTCACTTGCTCCTTCTGGAGATGATTTCTCTATGTTGCCAAGAAAGATGGTCATAAGCAATTACAAAGTCTTTACACGTGAGGAACTGAGCTGAGGAAGAGAGATTCTCTGCCTCTAACATTCATGGAAGAAATCTCAGAATAGTTTAATCATCTCTTCTTGGTCACATACCCCTGAGCCAATCACTCTAGCCAGAAGGATGAACTCACTGGCTTGCATCCTATGCCAACCCCTGCAGCGAGGGTGGGATGGGGTGAGGCTCCAGAATAATCTGTTCAACCAGAACCACATGTAGTAACAGAGGGAAAGTTCCCCAAAGAAAGAGAAGCTGGACGGACAGACAACACACATCTATTACACATGGCCAAATTCAGGATCTTCGAATCACCTAGAACTTCTCCACCTCTGAAATCTTAAATTCTCCATAGCCTCTTATTATCGCAGAACTCTATCTCTTACTCCCAAATAACTGTTCTTTGAGATACCTTGGTCCTCATATTTTCTCCCTACTAGACCTGCTCATCTTCACTCCCTCTGGAGCCAGCCGACATATTTCCTCAGTCATTCTCTTCCTAACACCTTAAACTTCTTGTTCCCTTGCCCTTCTGTCCTCAACTTGGAATTAATCCCAACTACCAATGTTTTTGCTGCTTTTCCTGCCCCACTGAAGGGGACTGGAGGAAATCACATGAAAGCACGGCTAACTGGTATGCCAAATCCACGGCCTTTGATTTCACTTGAGCCCTTTGTACTAATTGGTAATCCTTCACCGTTTTCCTGGTTAGATCTCACTGCCATTCTCCAAAATGACTGCTGCAAATATTCTCCATTCCCTCGAGGCTCTTACCTTGTCTTTTCCTTCTTCACTGTCAGCAGATAATCTCATTTTCTATTTCACCCAGAAAATAGAAGCCATTACAGGAAACACCTTTAATATCTGATCCTAACATAGCCTCATACGTGTGCCCGCCCTTTGTTGCCTCCTCTCCTCCTGTCTTGGGTTATTCCCTCTACCTGGCCTCTTGCATCTTAGTTCTATTAGTTGTTTTCTTCTCTCAGCTGTCTTCAACCTTGCCTTCAATAGTGGCTTATTTCCATCAGTCTTTAAATATGCTCAGATCTCTTTCATCTTAAAAAATATCACTCCTTGCACTCCACAACTTAGAGCCTTATTTTTCTCTCTCTTCACAGTAGAACCACTTGAAAGTAGGGTTTGTATTGCTGACTTTCTGGTCTTACCTCCCATTCATGCCATCATCCATGGCAACCTGGCTTCTCTCTCCACTTACCCAGCTCTCACATTTTTGTTAGCAAATCTCTGTTCCTTTTAAAGTGCTCGTCTTACTTGATCTTTCTGTAACATTTGATTCAATTGACCATTTCCTTCTTGAAACATTCTCTTCTATTAACTCCCATACTGTGACATTCAACTCCTTTTTCTCCTGCCTCTCTGGGCGCTTGAGTTAGATTATTTTAAGGTTATCAGACACAAAATTGAAATGAGAGATTTGTGTAAGGATAAGTGTGGGTATAATTGTGGGTGGGGATCTTGACCTCACGGTCAGAACCCAATGATCAGTCACACATCCCATAAACTGGAACAAGTTGTTAGTCCAGGAACTAGAGTGCCAGTCTCAGGGTACCGTGCAGCTGCCATGGCTGGACTCTCTTACCCATCCCATGAATGCTGGTGTCCTTTGATGCCGTGATGATTCAACTTCTCCCTGCCTCTGCTTCTACTGCTTCTGCTGATACCATGGTCAGCTCTCCACTCTTCTCTCTACCTTTAGCATCTGCTTCTGCTTATTCTGGGCTTCCTCTTCTTTATGTTTTCTAGTACTTCCTGGCTTTTCTGTACATCCCATTTCTGCTCCCACTATTAACGGCTCTTGCTCTGTCTCTCTGTGTTTTGCCTCTGGAAGGAGAACTTGGTTGGCTTAATCCATCACTCTTCAGTGCGAGCAACACTTTTACACCATGTCACCTTGCAGGCCAGCAGCGACAAGCCTGTAGGTAGGTTTTCTTTGGATTAGACACCCATTTCTGGTCCATCTACTGTGGTCACAGAAGAGGGGTCTCATGTCTGTCTCTTGGATGTTTTAAGTGTTCCATTGGGGTCTGTCTTAGTCCCTTTTTCCCATACTTCATACACTCTCCAGTGCGTTAGCTGTTGACTTCAGGCAAGTTACTTATCTCCCTGTGCCTCAGGTTCCTCATCTGTAAAATAGACATAAAATATCTACCCGTTATGGGTTGAATTGTGTCCCCCCACCCCCACCAAGACATTAAAGTCGTAACTCTCAGTGCCCTATGAATGTGATCTCATTTGGAAATAGGGTCTTTGCAGGTAGATGATCAAATTAAGATGAGGTGATTAGGGTGGGCCTTAGTCCAGTATGTCAGGTGTCCTTATAAAAAGGGGAAATTTGGACACAGAGAAAGACACGCACACACACACAGGTAAAACACCCTGTGAAGATGAAGGCGGAGACTGGGGGGATGTAGCTAAAGCTGACGATGCCGCACGTTGCCAGCAAAACACCAGAAGCTGGGAGAGAGGCATGGAACAGCTTGTTTCTCACAACCCTCTGAAAGAACCAATCCTGCCAATACCTTGGTTTCACACTTCTGGCCTCCAGAACTGTGAGATGATAAATTTCTGTTGTTGAAGCCACTCAGTTTGTGGAACTTCGTTAATGAAGTCCTAGGAAACTAACACACTCTCTTATAAGGTTGCTGTAAGGATTAAATAATGATAAGCTTTTAGAAAATATCCTGGAACATAGGGAATACTCAGTGCCTGTAAACATTGCTAACCAGTTCCTCCTGTTCTCATGGCTTTAATGATCATCTGTGTGGTAATGATGCCAGCTTTTCTCTCTCTACATAAGACCTTTGTCCTGATCTGTACACCAGTCTATGCAGCAGTATGGTGGGGAGGAGGCACACACAGGGCATGAGCAAACTAGACTGGGGTTCAAATACAGGCTCTCGTGAGGGACTTGGGCTACTTGATTAACCTTTTTGAACACTATGGTGCTTCAGGACTATAACAGAAATAGCAAGAGCATTTTCCTCATACAGTCCTTGTAGCGATTCAGTGAGTTGACGTATACAAGGTGCATAGCTTGGAACATGGGTGTTACAAGAGCTCAGTGAATGTGATTAAATCCTGTCTGTTCCACCACCCGCCTTCTCCCTCATCTATCCATTATATACCATTAACACCACTATACACCATTATACACCATTAACACCACAGTGGGTTACACACCATTATCTCTAACTCACAGTGGGTTACACACCATTATCTCTAACTCACTCAGTCTCTGCTTTAATGTTCCTGGCATGAGGGACTGTCCTCTCCCTTCTCCATTGTAGTCAGAGTGATCACTTAAAAAAATACAAATAGGATCCCATGACTCCTTGCTTTATGCCCATCAACTGTTCTCTCTGCTCTCTGGATAGCGGCCAGCCTTGCTGGCACAGCACACGGGGCTGTCTTCCTCGCCTTCTTCTCTATGGATGCTATACTTCCTACAAAACAATGTTTGCAGTCTCCCCAGTGCTTTCTTCCCTCCAGGGCTTTGCAACTGCTGACCTTTTGGACTGTCTTTCCTTCCCACACTTGACTGATTCCTGCTTATTCTAGGGTCTCTGTTTGGATATTACCCTCACCAAAGAGTTTTCCTTGCTATTCTTATTTTTTTTTAAACATCTTTATTGGAGTATAATTGCTTTACAATGGTGTGTTAGTTTCTGCTTTATAACAAAGTGAATCAGTTATACATATACATATGTTCCCATATCTCTTCCCTCTTGTGTCTCCCTCCCTCCCACCCTCCCTATCCCACCCCTCTAGGCGGTCACAAAGCACTGAGTTGATCTCCCTGTGCTATGTGGCTGCTTCCCACTAGCTATCTCTTTTACATTTGGTAGTGTATATATGTCCATGCCACTCTCTCGCTTTGTCACAGCTTACCCTTCCCCCTCCCCATATCCTCAAGTCCATTCTCTAGTAGGTCTGTGTCTTTATTCCCATCTTACCCCTAGGTTCTTCATGACTTTTTGTTTTCTCTCTTAGATTGCATATATATGTGTTAGCATACGGTATTTCTTTTTCTCTTTCTGACTTACTTCACTCTGTATGACAGACTCTAGGTCCATCCACCTCACAACAAATATCTCAATTTCGTTTCTTTTTATGGCTGAGTAATATTCGATTGTATATATGTGCCACATCTTCTTTATCCATTCATTCGATGATGGACACTTAGGTTGCTTCCATGTCCTGGCTATTGTAAACAGAGCTGCAATGAACATTTTGGTACATGACTCTTTTTGAATTATGGTTTTCTCAGGGTATATGCCCAGTAGTGGGATTGCTGGGTTGTATGGTAGTTCTATTTTTAGTTTTTAAAGGAACCTCCATAGTGTTCTCCATAGTGGCTGTACCAATTTACATTCCCACCAACAGTGCAAGAGTGTTCCCTTTTCTCCACACCCTCTCCAGCATTTATTGTTTCTAGATTTTTTGAATAGACATTTCTCCAAAGAAGATATACAGATTGCCAACAAACACATGAAAGAATGCTCAACATCATTAATCGTTAGAGAAATGCAAATCAAAACTACAATGAGATATCATCTCACAACGGTCAGAATGGCCATCCCTGCTATTCTGAGTCTAGGTTAGGTCACCCACCTATGAGTTTCCATGGTGTCTTGTGCGTAACTCTACCAGCACTTATTTACAACAATCCCTTATGGTTCTATCCCTTTTCATGGGCAAAGAAACACCAAGACTCAGAGAAGTGAAGGTTATAGCCACCTAAGCTGGAACTGAAAGCTGGGCTACTCTTACTTCTAGGTCCACAGTGTTCACTTTCAGCCATGTTGTCTCCTACAGGCTTGTTCACTGTGCATCTAGTGTTTAGCCCATAGTTGATGCTCAATGAGCATTTGTTGAATGTGTGAGTGAATCAGCCAATGGAATGGAGTTTGAATATTGAAGGGGGCTGGCTCTTCCTCTCTTTATGTCCCAAAACATAAACTGTATGATGATTGGATTGGTTCTTACTGCATGATGATTTGTATGAGTAATTTTAAAGTGGGCAGATGACTGTTAATGATAAAAGCTTATAGACTCACAGGCATAGAAAACAAACTCATAGTTACCAAAGGGGAAGGCGGAGGGAGGTATAAATTGGGAATTTGGGATTAACAGATACACATTACTATATATAAAATAAAGAACCAATTGTGTAGCACGAGGAATTCAGAATCTTGTAATAACCTACAGTGAAAAAGAATCTGAAAAAGAATATATATATATATATATATATATATATATATCTGAATCACTTTTCTATACACCTGAAACATTGTACATCAACTATACTTCAATAAAAAAAAAGAGCTTACAGATGTATTGTAATTCTTACCACACTATTTTCATGTACACTCCTTTGTTTTGATCTATACAATGGGGCAGGTATGGTTATTCCTAGGAAATGAGAGGGAGAGAGAAGGAGAGAGAGAGAGAAAGAGGGAGGTTCCCTGAATCCTGGTCCCATGAGTTTTCCTTTTCATAAAATTGCCTTGTGGTTAATTCTTGACCTAGCAGAAAGTAGGGTAGAGGATGGCATAAAAAAATTCTACTCCTCAAAGTGGTAATGGCCCATAAACAAAAGTGGAGCGATCATATCCGCTGTTGATCTGGAAACAGAAGATAGGGGACAAAGCTTACACTCATGCTCTCTGGCTCCAGACTCACAAATTCTATTTGAAAAACATGCTTAGCTGGTTGTATTGCTAAGTGGAGAATAGATTTTATTGTTACAGTCATGCTGAAAGTCACTTATATACTGAAAACATAACCTTTCCTGTATGGACTGGACTGAATGTGTTTACAAGGCACGGAGGAAGCTGCAAGACATGCTGAAACTTCTCTGGCTTCTGAGCAGGTGCTGTGGTTCACTACCTAGGTGCCCCCTTCAGGACTGAAGCACTCATCCTCCAGCTGCCCAGAGCTACCGGCTCCTGAAAACCCACAGCTGAGTCCCTTGCAAGGACTCGCCCTTGGCTGAAGGGATACCTCACCCTGGGTCTCAGACCCTTCCCAGGCATTGAATCCAGTGACTGGTCAATGAGGGACTACAAATACCTGGTCTTCTGCCCTCAATACAGGACCACTCTGAAGGATCACCTCAGATTCAGAATTCCTCCCTCCCCCAATAAGATCAGCTAAGGTCTTTGTTGTGACTGCATCACAGTGCAACTGCTTCCTCTGCCCTTTTCTTCCAGGTTTTGTTCTGAATGTGCAATTCAACAAACTCCCTGCATCCACATTCCCATCTCAGAGTCTTTCCAGGAAGCCTGACTTAAGACAGATTCGTTCATTCTCCCTGCAACTAGTTATGAAAGTACAATGTAGGTGTTTTCCAACATGTGGTTTTTATCAATTAGTCAGTCAACAACTATTGATCACTTGGTGATATAAGACCTGAAAAACACAAAACAACAAAACAAAACTGAAAATATCTATAACTCACAAATTACTTGATTTTTCTGCTCCTTTCCAGAATTCTCTATAGAGACTCATAACTAGATTCCAGTATAATGTTGAATATCAAAAAAATATTTTATTTTTTTTCCATTTCCTGTCAGTTTCAACAGGGTACGGAATAGACGGTATTCCAAGTAGCTTAAGCAAGAAGGGATTTATTACACGGTCTTAAGTGGATTGTAGAATCATGTGAAGGCTGGAGGAACAGACTTGAAGTTGAACTTTCCATAGCAATTTCCAGAGGCCCATTACAGAACTAAACCACCAAGACAGCTGCTGCTACTTCTGCAACCAGGAAGCCAGTGGATCCAGAATCTCATCGATATCACCAAGTTCTGGAAGCCACCGTTTTCAGGTTTTCAGAGTGGCTCGCCTACTGCTGCTAACTCCAGAACCTCACTGCCACTGCTGCCGTCTGGGCCAGGAAATGGATGCCTTGCGTCTTGCCTCTTGGTACCCAGGGATCTTATGACCGTATGGTGGGACCTCTGCTAATGAAGCCCCAGAAGACGCAAAGTGTCTGTGACATGCTTGCTAAGAAAAATAGCTGTGGCAGTAGAGGTGTGACCACTGCCGTCTTCCAAATTGCACCCTTGGGCCTCCGACTGGCCAAACACAAATTATACCCGGAATCTTTTCTCAAAGGATTCTAGGAAACAAGAGTACTTAGCTTCCCAATGTCAGAGGTACAGAAAAGCATACCAGGACAATGTGTTTCAAACTTTAAGACATACTCTACTGTAAAATTCATTTGACTCACACACACCCGCAGTCACATTCACATCTAACTGAAATAAAAGATTCACAAGACAATGTGATGCCCCATGATGGCTTCTATCCTAGTCTATGCTGTGCAATTCTATGCTAATCTAGGCTACTCCACTCCATTAAGAAATGCTGGTCTTGGGACTTCCCTGGTGGTGCAGAGGTTAAGAATCTGTCTGCCAATGCAGGGGACACGGGCTCGAGCCCTGGTCCGGGAAGATCCCACATGCAACTAAGCCCATGCGCCACAGCTACTGAGCCTGTGCTCTAGAGCCCGCGAGCCACGACTACTGAAGCCTGTGTGCCTAGAGCCCGTGCTCCACAACAAGAGAAGCCACCGCAATGAGAAGCCTGTGCACCGCGATGAAGAGTAGCCCCTGCGCATTGCAACTAGAGAAAAGCCCATGCGCAGCAGCGAAGATCCAACACAGCCAAAAATAAATAAATAAATAAATAAATTAAAAAAAAAAAAAAAAAGAAATGCTGGTCTTGACCCACCAAGTTGACTTCGTGACTAATGGATGGCAACTGGCAGTTTGAAAAATACTGCACCACAAGAAGGGGAAATGGATATTGAGTGCCAATCCACAATGTCTACTCTACTCTGTTCCCTCCCCTGTCCCTGAGTTAACAAAAAGGATTTAAGGCTGCTCACAGAAAAGACTTAATAATCTGATACAGTGTACAGTGGATTGAGAATCAGGAGAGCGGGTTCTAGTCCTTGGGACAGCAGTTTCTCCTCTTGAAAATGGGTGCATTGTAATAGCTCTGTGTGCTTAAACACCTGATTGACATTTACCTGGGAAAACAGAGAAAAAGAGTGATTGGTACCTTATAATTTTTAGTAGAGGAGGGATTAAGCTCACAAGGCAGTCTTGATGGCAAATGCAGTTGTGAATCAACTGTTATACTCCTAAAAAATATTAGTTGGCTTTAATTAAGTTCCTGGTTATGCAAGTAGGTGTAAAATCTGATGGTTTATTCTAAGAGTGTGACAGTGCGTATTGAACATGAAGTGTATGAGTAGTTCACCTGCCCCATGTATGGAAGGTGATTGTTAATTTCACTGGCAAGGTTTGTAAAGAATTTAATCCCTTAATGTAGAGCTTTTAGGTCAAAGCTTACATTTGCCAATGATTAAGGCTTTCAATATGGACTTTTTTCTAATGCAGTGTAGGTTTGAAGGTAATTGGTTTGAAAAAAGAAAAGTCTATTGAGAAGACAGAAAAAATAAACATTTAAAAAATGCCTATTCTGTGCCAGTGTGCCAAGGATTTTCATCTACACTAACTCCTATAATCCTCACAACAGTCCTTAAAGGAGGAACTGTGATTCTCATTTTTACAGGTGAGGGGAAAGAGGGTTAAAGTGATTACAAGGGGCTCACCCAAGGTCATTAAACCAGCAAGTAGAAGAATGTGGAATTTGCACTCAGTTCTGGCCGACGTACAGCTCTTGCTTTTCTTACTGTACCAGAATGTCTCTGTTGCTTTCATTATTTGTTCAAGGTGAGTATAAGTGAGAAAATACTCAAAACAGACTTTATTAGGAAGACTGAAATTTTCATGTTTTAGAAAAAGAGACATTCTAATGGGTACTTGAGCTGCCCATTTTATCCAAAAGCTTTCTAAGACACACTTTGCTTTTTATAGGGCAATGATATCTACAAGCAATTTGGAATTGGGAAGATAATTTGCTGGCATTATTTTAGTGTCATATCTTTCATGCTTTCCTTTTGCTTGTGATAATGTTTAAAGCAACTAACTGGAAGAATTTGTAAGTAACCTAAAAGACTTCCCTAGGTACCTCCATCCTGTAAACTTAGTACAACGGCCTGTCATATATGTGGGAGTTTAGTTGCGTCTGGTTGCAGCAGTGTGAGGAATGCTAAGCTGGTAGAACATGGGGAGAACGTCTACAAAGTGTTTATGCCTCTTGAAACGTTGGACTCTTAACTCAGTATTTGTTTTTGAATTTTTCCTCTTTTAGAAGAAATACCTAAAATTAAGTAAAATACTAGATTAAAAACAGCACATTTCAATGTGATTCTTCACCGATGCAATTTAATTTTTATTACCCTCAGTACAGAGGTTGAGCTGACATATAAACCAAGAGGATATATAATATATGACTTTGGGAGACGTGATCCGCATACTTTTGAGAATCACACTGCTCTTTTTTTTTCCCCCCAGCTAAGTCAAGTAGCTTATTTAAAACTTTTCTTTGTTTCTTATAAGTAAGCTAACGTATGGTCTACGTGGCTCTGTTGATAGTCCTTAGAAGGTCCTCCGCAGAGATGATAAAGCCCCTTGGACACTCCTCTCAGCATATGTGATGAGTTGCAAAAAAGTTCTGAAAAGCACTTAATCTTACCACCAATAGTAATCATTTATTTATGCACCAGAGACTGCTTTGTAAGCTTTATCTAATTTAATCTTCTCTTAAACTCTCTGAGGCAGACACTGTTACTAGCCTCACTTTAAAGCTGAAGAAACGGTCTAAAGGAGGTTAAGGGACTAGTGTCAGGTGGCTCCCCTGGGCGCCGGGTGGTCTAACCAGTGTTATTCCTCCTGCGTTCTTCTGCCGCCTCCAAGGAGGAGCCTATTGCCAGGCCCTGGAGGTGGAGGCCTGGCCAGGCTGTGCCCTGTCCTGAAGGAGAGTGGGAACTTTATCTGTGTATGCGGATTAGCCGGTGACTCGGAAGTCTAGGGGAGCGGCCAAGAAAGAAAGGTGTCTGCTCAGCAGAGATCTTTGTGTGGACAGGAGCTCACTCGGACTCACCGGTTAGGGAGTTAGGACGATTGACTTCAACTGAATGTTAAAGGTTATTTTTAAAAGACATGCTACTGCCACCGTCGTGGGGACTCCTGTACCGTTTGCTTAGAAGTCTGATACCATGGGGATTAAGAACGTAGATGTGGCGTTGTGCTCACTGGACTCTCATCTGACCCCTACCTTTTACTGTTTGCTTCCATACTTGGGCATCAGTTCTCTCCTCTGTAAAATGAGGATTCACAATGGTGCCAAATCTTCTACAGTTGCTATGAGTTAAGTTAAATAATAACACAAAATGTTTAGTCCAATGTCTGGTATAGCATAATTGTCTATGTATATATTAATTATTATTATATTAATTAAATTATTATTACTATTAAGCCCTTACTAGGTCCAGTCATCATGTTTTCATATTGAATACCTTTGTTCCTAGATTAAATCACTATCATCAAGGACTGATTTTTTTCCTCCCTCTGGGTGGACTGTTACACGGATGGCCACTAGTGAATCATGCCTCTTGGTGTTGATGCCCTTGTCTAATCCTTCCCCACTCCACAGTGACTCCGGGCTTGGCTCTGTGACTTGCTTTGGACAATGGGACGTCAGTGGGCGTAATATAACTAGAGGTTTGATAAACACTCGCATAGTGGGACTTACCCTCTTGAAACCCAGATGCTATGCAAGAGAGACCAGACTCAGCTAGTCTTCTTGGAGAGAGATTCTAAGACCCCACGGGGAGAGAGGCCCAGCCATCCCAGTGTTCTGGGTGAGCCTAAC
Source organism: Monodon monoceros (assembly GCF_005190385.1). NCBI lineage: Eukaryota > Metazoa > Chordata > Mammalia > Artiodactyla > Monodontidae > Monodon > Monodon monoceros. The sequence goes on from NW_021703771.1 coordinate 74,423,229, forward strand.
CTTGAGCCAGTTTTCCAGCTGAGTGCAAACACCTGGGGGAGTCCAGTCATGAACAGAACCCACAGAATCCTGAGATTAATAAATTAGTATTGTTTTGGGCCATTGACTTTTTGGGGTTGGTTTGCGATGCGGCAATAGAAGATTGGAGCATCCTCTGTCATGTCTGCATAATACTGCGGAACATCACCTCTTATGAAACCTATAGTAATAAAAATGCAGCACGAATACTAAAATCCCAATGGCAATTGGACAGCTGTGGAGAAAGAGAAGAGTTTTCAAAGAGCTCAGAGTAGCACATCTATATTGTGGGCTTATGTCCTGTTGCCAAGAAGTCCATCAGAAGGCACCTAAGGGAGTTGCCAGGACTCAGGTCTGATGGGAAAGCCATCACTGTGGCCTTGGGCCTGTGGAAACACGAAAAAACCCCACAGACACTCCAACTGCCTCACCGCAATAATTGCTACTCACATTTCCATTCGCCATCAAAACCAGTGTTTACAACAGAAAAATAAGACAATTTATATTTTCAGAAATAAATGTTTTATTTGGAAAATGTCAATGCCAGTTGCACCCTAATGGTGTTTTTCCAAAACATGTGGTTAGTAAGAAGAGTAGGGTAAGGACTCAGGTTATTTTGGAGAGCTCTAAGAACTTGACCAAATAATATTGAATGTTATTGTATTTGAAGGGATGAGAGCCTGTTTGCACTGTGGCTGCTGAGTAGATGTGACATGTGACTTACTCTTTCTACATGGGCCAACCGAAGTACATATACCAAACACTGCTGTGTCTCAGTGACTCAGCTTCCCTTGCTGAATCCCTTTTTTTCATTGCATTTAGATGAAATGACTTGAGTGATTTGCACATTGGAGAAGATTATAAATCTTCTGGGGAAAATACATTTAATCCATGACTAGGATGGAATAGATAAAACAATCAATTTTGAATGAACATAAAAAAAAAGAATTTAATTAATTAATTAATTAATTAATTTATTTTTGGCTATGTTGGGTCTTCATTTCTGTGCGAGGGCTTTCTCTAGTTGTGGCAAGCGGGGGCCACTCTTCATCGCAGTGCGCGGGCCTCTCACTATCGCGGCCTCTCTTGTTGCAGAACACAGGCTCCAGACGCGCAGGCCCAGTAGTTGTGGCTCACGGGCCTAGCTGCTTCACGGCATGTGGGATCTTCCCAGACCAGGGCTTGAACCTGTGTCCCCTGCATTAGCAGGCAGATTCTCAACCACTGCGCCACCAGGGAAGCCCAAGAATTTATTTTTAAGAGCCATTTTAGGTTCACAGCAAAACTAAGTGAAAGGTACAGAGGTTTCCCACATAACCTCTTCTCCCCACATGCACAACCTCACCACTATGACAATCCTATCCTTAAGAGGTACATTTGTTACAATCAATGAACCTACATTTATACCATTATCACCCAAGGTCCATAGCTTTACAACTCCTGGTGTTGTACATTCTATGGGTTTTGACAAGTGTATAATGACATGTATCCATCAGTATAGTATCGTACAGAGTAGTTTCACTGACCTAAAAGTCCTCTGTGGTCTCTGCCTATTCAACACCCTCCTCCCTCTCCTCAACCCCTGAAAACCGCTGATCTTTGTTACTGTCTCCATAGTTTTGCACTTTCTAGAATGTCATAGAGCTGGAATCATACAGTATATAGTCTTTTCAGATTGGCTTCTTCCACTTGGTAACATGCATTTAAGTTTCCTCCATGTATTTTGCTGCCTTGACAGCTCATTTCTTTTTAGTGCTGAATAATATTCCATTGTCTGGATGTACCACAGTGTATTTATTGATTCACCTACTTGTAGGACATTTTGGTTGCTTCCAAGTTTTGGCAGTTATGCTACAAACATCTGTGTCTGTGTGGACATACATTTTCAACTCATGTGGGTGAATACCAAGGAGCATGATTATTAGATCATATGGTAAGAGAATGTTTAGTTTTGTAAGGAGTTGCCAAACTGTCTTCCAAAGGGGTTGTATCATTTTGCATTCCCACCGGTAATGAATGAGATTTCCTGTTGCTCCAAATCCTTATCAGAATTTGGTGTTGTCAGTGTTCCGGATTTTGGTCATTCTAATAGGTGTGTAGTGGTATCTCATTGTTGTTTTAATTTATAATCTCCTAATGACAAATAACGTGGAGCATCTTTCCATATGTTTATTGGCTATCTGTATATTTTCTTTGGTGAGGTGCCTGTTCAGATCTTTTGCTCATTTTTTTTTATTGGGTTGTTTGTTTTCTTGATTTCTAAGAGTTCTTTGTATATTTTGGATAACAATACTTTATCAGCTATGTATTTTGCAAATTTTTTTCCCATAACAATTTTTAAAGGTAATAACCTTTGGGAGATTTAAATTAATCTTAGCATTGTGTAAACAAAAACATTTAAAAACTTTAAGAACAAATAGAAAGACATTAGCTATTATAATCAAAATTTTTTTTAGTTTCATTAAAAAAAAATTATTTATGTATTTATTTTTGGCTGCGTTGGGTCTTCTTTGCTGCCCGCGGGCTTTCTCTAGTTGTGGCAAGCAGGGGCTACTCTTTGTTGCAGTGCACGGGATTCTTATTGCGGTGGCTTCTTTTGTTGCGGAGCACGGGCTCTACGCGCGCAGGCTCAGTAGTTGTGGCACGTGGGCTGAGTTGCTCCGCGGCATGTGGGATCTTCCCCAACCAGGGCTCGATCCCATGTCCCCTGAATTGGCAGGCAGACTCTTAACCACTGCGCCACCAGGGAAGCCCCATAATCAAATTTTGGGCAAAGAATTGGGAAGTTGTTGGTTCTTTAAAAAATCTGATAATTTTATGTGAAAGAGAGATTATAATAAAAAATCTTTGTGAGCTGCAAAAATGTAGTTATAAAAATAATCAAAGAATAGGTAACCTAATTAAGGCTGAGAAATAGGAAAATTTTGGAGAGAAGAGGGGAATTGTCAGTGTCTTTCCATTGTTTTGCTTCTGTCTCATTGTATTATGGTTATTTTTGTGTCTGTCTCCTCTGCTAGACTGTGAGTTCCTGAGATGTATTACCTTCCTGATGCTTGAATCTTTGTTGCGTCTGAAATGAGACACAGCGGAACTTTAGTAAATGTTTCTTGGATGAATGAATGTAAGCTGATTTAATACTCTAAGGTTTCCATGTAATTGGATTTGTCAGAAACAAACTTAAATGTCATTTGATGACCAACTTGTGACGCTAAGACATTGGAGATCTTATTACATAGTGGTTGGGAGCTTGGGCTTTGAAAGGAAAGAGATTGGCGCCGAGTCCTCATTCACCACTTTTAAGCTGATCTTGGGCAATGTATCACTCTTATCTTTGCAGTAAAATGGGACGAAAAGTAATGCTTGTCTCATGGGGTTGTTGTGAGGATTAAATAAGAACACCGGTGGAAAGTGCCTCGCCTATGATTGGGACTCAGGAGATGTTAGGCATTGTTATGTTAAGTGAACTAACATGATGCACAAACAAGATTGTGTTGGCACAGTAAAGGGAGGAATGCCAAGTCCTGCTGGCAGAGACAGGCGGACCCGTGGAATGCAGAGGCACAGGTAGATTAAGGCTGTGGTGCTAGGAGGTGGGAGTGAGCCTTGCTTTGGTACAGGGTGCCTTGGGCTACAGTATCTTTCTGTTGACATTCTTTCTCTATATTGTTGTTGGCCAGGCCAAGGACACTTACATTTACGTTTCCCTACAGGCACGTTCTGACTGTAGACAGGGCAGGAGTGCGTAAAGGGGCAGGACTGTGGACCAACTTCTAGATGGCCAGCCTGCAGTAACCCGCTTGTCCTTTTAGACCTTACTCAAGGCTCCTACAGAACCCCAAGTCCCCAATCCTGGGATTCAGATTGATTCATAACTACCAGTGGTCTCTTAGTTTGCTATCAACAGCCATAAAACGCCAAGCACTAAGAAAACATTGTTGCTTACATGACTCCACGGTTTACTCCACAGTCTAATATGGAAGAGGGCGCTAAGGGTGACAAGAACTTAACGAGTAGAGGTATTGTTTTTTTCGAAGAGGAAGCCAAAACATGCACTCCGGAGGCTCTTAGGAATTGATGTCCAGCTCATGTAGTATTAAACGGTTTCACTGGAGAGATATTAGGATTAGGTGGATAACTCTGGGCAGATAAATAAATTATCTCATCTTCAGTAAATGGGTCCTATGAAAGTGAGGCTAAGTGGAAAAAGAACTGGCATTTGGCCTAGGTGAGGTTCTTTGGTTCCAAGCTTGGTCTTCACAAAATGCTTTATCTAGTTATGAGTCTCGAGGACAGAAGTAGTTACCACGTTCAAAGGAAGACAGTTTGATTCTTACAGCTCTTCGTGACCTGTCAGTTCCCTCTGTAAAACCTGCTCCGAAAACACAGCAGGGTTTTCTCTTTGATGCTTAGTCTGGGTCACACTGACTGCAAATGACAAACAATAGTTTGATGTATATTTTGATACATCTAGATAACTATTGAATACACGTGTTTGTATTTCTTCTCGTCTATCAGTCTATCCATCTATCGTGAATGAGTTGTCTCTTACCTATTAGAAAGTTTACTGGAAGCAGTCTTTTATGGATTCTTCGCTGATAACCATGCAGTGCTTTTCTGTTGAATTAATAGAAACAGAACCTCCAGATAAAGTGATTTCTTTTCGACCTTGCTCTTTGGAGCAGGTTCTAGATCCTACCTATGGAATACATGCCATTATGTGCAGTGTTCGGGGAGCCTCCAATATTGCCCAGCAGCGCATAGAAAGAAAGAAGAATTGCTATGACTTGAATTTTTTAAAATATAGATTTTTCCCATGAAAATAATATATGAATAGATTCTCCATGTGAATATTAACAGAAAATCAGGTAAAGCTAAAATTTCCTCCACCACTCCTAATTTCATTCCTCTACCTAAATACAATAAACTGATAATTAGTTTATAAATATATATACACGTGTGTGTGTGTGTGTGTGTGTGTGTGTGTGTGTAAACAGAGAGAGAGGGAGAGAGGTTTTTGGGAGATTTAAACATAAATGGTATTACATTGTATGTATTACTCTACATCTTGCTTTCATCACTTACTAGGATGTCTAGAGATCTTTCAATACATATAGATCTATCTTCCCTCTCATGATATCCTGTGTGGTATTTCATAACATAGATATTTCATAATTTATTTAATCATACTGTTGTATATTCCCAATTTTTCACAATCATAAACAGCTTTGCAATGAAACACCTTATATGTGTGTCAAGTACTCCTCTAGGACGATTATGGAGATGCAGCATTGCTGGGTTAAAGTGTGCACTCACTTTTCAAATGGCTTTCTTACATGGCAGAACCAATTCACTTTCGGTAGATTATGGGAAAATCAGTTCCTCCTCAGTCATCAGCAATGGATAGTGTCAAATTTAGAAAGTTTGCTAATCTGACTGAGTGCAAATGGTGTGTGGTTGTTTTATTTTGAATTTTCCTAATGCAAGAAGAGATAAGGGTAGCAATTTTTACATGTTATGCTTGTTCAGGTCCTCTGAGAAGCAGACACTAAGACTAGACCAGATGTGCAAGAAGTTTATTAGGGAAAATGCCTGTGAAGGAAAAAGGGGAGAGAGCAATGGATGTGGTAGAAGCTGTGGGACTGCCATGCAGGTTGGAGGAGAGCAGGGGAGGAGGAGGGCTGGGGAACCAGACTCTCAGACCACAGTGCAGTTCTTAGAACACTTGGCCCAGGCCGATGTGGAGCCTTTGAACCAAAGTCACCTGTCAGAGGAGTCCAGCGCCCGTGCCTCGCAGGAATCCTGTCCCCGGCAGCCCTCTTGCTCAGTCACTGGCTTGAAGCAGCCCATGGGAATCGTGGCCTCGGTGTGAACTCAGCAGCCAGAAGGTCTGTCAGGTATGTTCCCCACAGCAGATCTGAGTGGTGCATTTTTATGGCTACCACATATATTTATTGGCCATTGGATTTCCTCCCTCTAGGAAGAGCTTCTTTGTAAAGGGTCACAGAGTAAGTAGTTTAGGCCTCTCGCACCTCCTTGACTCTGCCTTTATAGCAGTAAAGCAGCCAAAGCTTATACTGGGTGTGTGTTTCAATAAAACTATATTTACAAAGGCAGGTGACAGGCCAACCTACGTTGCAGTTTCCTGACTCCTGGTCTAGGAGATGCCTGTTTCTATAGATCTGTTGCTTGAGAGGTTTATAAATTTTGCCTGTAAAACTATTTGGACCCAGTGCTTTTCTTAGGAGGAACTTTGACTACGTTTCTCATTTATTCTGTGGTTACTGGTATGTTTAAGTTCATTTACTCTTATATTGATATTGATAAATCATATTATTTTTAGAAGTTCAGCCACATGGTGTAGATTTCAACTTTCTTACTACTAATTTTTATGCAGTCTGCCCTTACTTTTCAAAATTTCTATATTATCACCTTTTTTATCCCACTTTTTAAAAGTTGATGTTTTATTTTGGATAGACTACATGAAATTTAAAAAAAAAGCCTCTAGTACAAATAGATAGAAATCAAATAAATGTATAGAACTCAAGGTGATATCAATTATTTGTCTAAATCTTGATGTTCTGTGTATAAGGAAGAGCAATAGCCACAGTTATGATGACACTTTATCAATCTAGCCAGATTCATTAATACTTTTCTTTTTAAAAACCATCCATAAATAAAATTATTTTTTCATTTTATTTATTTTTGTGGTACGCGGGCCTCTCACTGTTGTGGCCTCTCCCGTTGCGGAGCACAGGCTCCGGACGCGCAGGCTCAGCGGCCATGGCTCACGGGCCCAGCTGCTCCACGGCACGTGGGATCTTCCCGGACCGGGGCACGAACCCGTGTCCCCTGCATCGGCAGGCGGACTCTCAACCACTGCGCCACCAGGGAAGCCCAATAAAATTATTTTTTAATGTTTAAAACCATCCATAAATACAATCATTTACTGAGTCAAGGTATCCTATTGCCATCTAGATTCATGTTTGTTTGTCTGTTTTTTAATTACTGGGGTTATTTATAGTGGCTAAGAGCCTATGCTCTTAGCTAGAAGGTATGTATCCAAATCCTCCACCATTTATGAGCATTGTGAACAAGAGAAAATAAATGTTCTGCCCCAGCTTCTTATTTGTAAAATGGAGTTCCTAATCGTACCTACCATGCAATACTGTGACATTTAAAAGAGTTAATGCATGTAAAGAACTTAGAATCGCGTCTGGTACAGGTAAGTGCTACCTACTGTTAGTGTGAGTATTATTAGTCCCATGTGCTTTTGTGCTTGCTTTTTTCCACATCTCTGCTTGTAAAGGTTTTATTCTGCATTGTTTCATCTCCTGGCATCTATCTTTGGTTAATTTTATGTAATGGTTGATGTACTTTTTATAAGAAATTTTTCTGGTGAAGTTCAGCAAAGGATGGTTCATTACTATGTCAACACCAGAGATCACTGTGATGTCTTTTGCTTCACCCTCAGAACTTCAGCAGAGGTGTCTCAGCAATGAGGGAATCCTCAATGGTCCCCACCCTCCCACTGGCCATCTTTGCCTCTATTTCTGGGCACTGTCCTTTCACAGCCTTCAAGATATTGTGATGTCAGAGAACTTTCCGCCTTGTTTGAGCTAGTCTCCCCTGAGCATCAGAGATGGTGGTGACAGTTGATGGAGTGGGCTATTCTGATGCTAATTTTGCAGGGTTGCGGAGGGAGGGGCATTTTGTGTGAGCACAGTATTGGGGGGAGAGTATTGCAGTGAGAGGATAGGAAAAAGCAAGTCTTGTAGAGAGTACCTCTTAATACTATTATGCCTATTTACCTGATTGTTTTTTTTCCAAAGAAAAGCTGTATTATTGACCAAAATTTTAAAATTTCTCATTTAGTTTTATTTGCAAATTTATTGATTTCTTTATTTTTATTTATTCATTTCTTTCTTCTACTTTTTCTTTTTTGGAGATGTTATTTTGTTTTCTTCAATTTCTTGAGCTGAAATCTTATCTCATTTATTTTTAGTCTTTTTGGTTTTCTAATGAATACATTTAAGGGCTCTGAATTTTCCTCCAAATAGTGCCTTAGTGGTATCCCATTGTTTCCACCCTTCCCAACCTGTTCACAGTTTATTAGTATCCTTTTCAACAAATTCCAACGCTCATCACACTGTCTATGTAATTATCTAGTTATTTAAAAAAACATACACATTTGTTGACTGCCTTCTCTATGCCAGGCACCGTGATAGATTTTGAGGATACAATGATGAATAAGACAGTCTTGGCCTTTTAAAAACTCTCAGTGGAATCCAGCAATTTGAGAAAGCAGTAAGAAATTTCTACCACTCAGCATCCCATGACTAATAACTGACATTTGCATGGAAATGTACAGTTTGCAAAGTGCTTTTTAATACAAAGGGCATGTCGGTTAATTCTCATTACAACCTAAGATATAGGTATTATTTTTGTTATTTTTTATCATTATACCATTTTACTATGAGAAAACAATTGGACTATTTCCCCCCCAAATTCCAAAATATAAATTATTATAGCTCATGTGTAGATTATTAAATGACATAAGAAAGGTGATAGAAATGGCATGATGTAGAGATAAAATTCATATTCCAGGTTCCAAATCTTGAAATCTTTCTACCATCTTACTTGGTGTGTCTTCGTTAGCTTGGAAAGTTACTTAACCTCTCTGATCTTCAGATTCATGATCTAAAAATGGAGAAAGGGGATGGTGGTCAAGGTAATAATTTCTAATGCTTTTTCAAACCAAACATTTTATGAGTCTACCTTGAATTGTACCTCCACTTACAGATTAAACATTTTGATAAGTTCACTACAGACTCTTCATTGTGTTACTGAAGTTGTGATGAGAGCCAGCTATTATTCTGTGGTAGAATGTAAGTGTCTCCTGTTCGTTGTTATACTTTATTGTGGTGATACATTTGCTAGAATTATTTGCTTTTTCTACCCTAAATGGGATATTATTGAAATCACAAAATACAGAACATGGAGAGAGAATTTTTTACAAGGCCATCTCTTCTCCAGCAGAGGAGAACTAAGAAGTCAGATTTTGTCCTGGCCTGACGCTGTCACACAATCAAGTGCTCATTGAATAACACTGCAGTTCACTAGGTAACATAGTCTGAACTATTTTGCAGGTTGCTGTCCTGATTTATGACTTGACTAGGGGACGATTTTCATATCTGTTACTTTCCTGCACATATAAAACTTTTTCTTTTGCCCACATAGCCTAAGAGATTGTTCAGGTTATAATACCAGTGACAGTCTTATCTTGATTTTTGGCATGGGAGGGAGATATTTCTGGACTAGGCAGTTGTAGGTGTCATCTATAAATGTTCTAAAAAATGTGGACCAGGCAGAGGACATCACAGAGTCTGGGTCAGAACTTTAGTTCTGGACCTGGCTCTGCCCCTAACTCAGCACAATGCCTTAGTTTCTCCTCATTACAGCAGGAAAAAGAATACTCGCTTTGTCTATTTCATGAGTCTGTTGTGAGGATACAAAGAGAAGATGTATATAACGTCATATGAAAACATAAAGCATTCTAATTCTTCTGTCTTTATGTGAGAGGAAGGGGCACATTTCTCCCCTTTTCATTCCTCCTTTTCTTTTTCCTCTTCTTTCTCTTTTTTTTTTATTCTTCTTCCTTGTTTGATGCACAGCCAAAGGTTTAGTGACTGTCTGCTTTGTGCCTGACACAGTTTCAGGGGCATTACAGAAGCTCGTTACTTAATCCTCCAAATAATCCACAAGATAATGATATAACCTTTCATTTTTGAAGGAGAAAACAGAAGTTCAAAGAGATCAAGTAAGTTGCACAAGCTATGAACACCAGCACACAGTGAAGACAAACTTCCAGTCAGCTCAGTTTGATTCCAAAGTCTGTAGTCTTACCTGTGATCAATCTATTGATGTCTTTTGTCTAAATAATGTTGCAGAGAATTGTGAGCACAAGTGTTTTAGTTTTGACAGAGAATTTTCCTGAGGTGAAACCAATGATCTCAAGACTGTCTGGCCAAAAAACTGAGCTGGTAGACAAAAGTGTTCTGTGAAAGCATCAGTCTGGAGACCCTAGAGACAGAAATGGGAAGAATCTATTAAATTTTGGCAGAGTTGGGAAAAATTTTAATTAGAGCTATTATTCAAAGAAATGAGAATCTGTGACCAGTCGTCCCTAATTTGAAGGGAGTTCACAGGAGGACAAATTCACTTAAGTTTATTTAAAATGGGCATGGGTAAGATACCATTTATTCAGTTATAGTTCTTTGTTTACTGGCTTCAGTAAACTCAAACAAAAAGGGATTATGTTGGATGGGTGCCACGTAGATCATAGAGTAACCGCCATGGGACGACCAGGACAAGAGCTATTTGGGCACTTGGGAATGAAGAGCCTCCGACCATCTTCCTTTGCTGCATCACTCTGGTCAAGAAGAAAAGTCCCTGGAGAGAGGGTCTGATTTGACCAGCTTGGATTGTGTCTCTAGGCCTTGGCTATGAGAGGAGTTTTCTTGCTGAACTCATCTGTGATGGATTCTGTGGATGCATTTGGCTTGGCAATTTGAAAGCCTCTTGGATTAGGACTCCATCAAGACTGTCTGTGCACGGTGGGGTAATATTTACACTTTTACTCTCCAAAGGGATATCAAGGGATCTCAGAAAGGAGGAATGGCTGCTAAGCAGGACCCCTCCCCCCATAAAAAGTTCTGTTACAACGTATACTTTACAAAACCTTTTATTTTAAAATAAGTTTAGACTCACAGGAAGTTACAAAAATAATACAGAGAGTTCCCATGTAACCTTTACCTAGCTTTCCCCAATGATAACATCTCACATAACCATTATTAAAATAAGGAAATTGACATTGGTAAAATACTATCAACTGAACTACAGACCTTCTCAGGTTTTGCCACTATTTACATGCATTCTACTATATCTATTTGTATGTGAACATGTGTTTGTGTGTGTGTGTGTGTGTGTGTATATATATATATAGAGAGAGTGAGAATTCAAATCATATTGCAAGCTAGTTTTGTAAACTGATTTAAAAAAAACTTATCAGCCATTAAAACTATTTTCTCACATCATTTGATGTTTTTTCTACAACATAATTTAATGGCTATATTGTGTTCTATCTTATGGATATATCAAATTTATTTATTTAAAACTTTACAATGGATTAAAAGAACTGTTTCAGTGTTATAAAGATCCTGTGATGCACATTTCTGTACATAAAGTTTTCTACGATTTGAGTTCTTACAAGATGCTGAACTAGCAGTGACCACTGGTTCTCATCTTTCGCGTCGTGACAGATCATAGAAGGAAAACATTAAGATTCAGAAAAAAACTGGGAGGGTTGTTTTGAACTGGTGTGTGTACGTGTGTGTGTGTTTGTTGGGGTGATGGCTGCAGCCAGGTGTGGCTGTGGGATGATAAAATAGAAGATGATGAGTTTTCAGAGTCCTGCTTTTGCCTGGAGTATTCAGGGTCTGCCCCCACAGCTGTCGCTCAGACTGCTGGGGTGTGTATCCTCAGAAGTAAAGTCCAGGCAGTGAGGAAGCTGTCTGGGAGAGTAGGCAGTTGAGGAAAATAGAAGGGGGTGGGTGTAATTTAAGGACCACCTCGTCTTAACGGTGCCTGTCTGTAGGTAGCTGAGGATGGATGCAGACACAAGGAGGTGTTTGGTGGAGCAGGAAGTAATTGTAACTTCTGGTACTCAAGACTCTTCACCTTCACACCCACAGAGATGTGTGAAGTAAAGATGATCAAACATCTTGGTAAAATTTGTTGACTTAAATATATAATCAATACGAAAGAATAAAAAAAGGGAAGGTTTATTCATAATTATCCAGGCTTAAAATGCTAGATCAATTCAACATTAAGGGAGTCGATGAAGATGTAGGGGAAAGGTTAAGGGATGTGAGATTATGCTTAATTCTTAACTTGTTGGCAGAAGAAAAAAAAATAAGAAAGGACTAAAAAGAAACAGAAAGCGGAATCAAATTGAAATAATAAAATAAGATGATAGAAAGGTTTACAAATGTATCACTAATTACAATAACTACCAATGGATTAAATTTGCCCATTCAAAGGAACTATCAAATTAGATCATAAATATGCCAGACTTACGTTTTTCATATGACCATATCTGAAGCATAAAAGCACACAAAACCAGAAAAATAAGAGGATAGAGAAAATGAACAAATATTAAGCAAAGGAAAGCTGGTGGAGCTATAAACGTCAGACAAGACTCACTTTTAGACAAATATCATTATCAGTAATAGAGAGGCAGTACATAAGTTTCAACTCACAAGGAAGATGTAGTACATTCTAAACATGTATACACCTAATTAAATTGCCTCAAAATATATGAAGCAAAGATTATGAGAACTATAGATTCAAGCATAAAGATTGGAAAGAAAGAAATAATTCCATCATTTTCAAATTATATTCTTATTTATGTAGAAAATCTTAAAGAACCTTCAGAAAAATTATTCAGAACAATAGGAGAAGGCAGCAAAATGGTTGGATATAAAGTTAATATACAAAAGTCAGTATCATTTCAATGTACTAGCAAAACTGACAGAAAAAAAAGACTTTAACATTAGAGAATATCAAGAACTTGAGAACAGTATAAAATGCTAAAAGACTTCTTGGAGAAAAAAATCATAAAACTTTATTAAGAGATATTAAAAAGACTAAGTAAGTAGGTTTATATTATATTCATCCACGAGAAAACAATATTTTGAGGATGTCAATTCTCAAAGTGATCTATAATTTCAATGAAAGTCCCAGCAAGGTTTTTCTTGATACTTGATAAATTAATTATTAAATTTTTGTGGAAAAGTAAAGAGCTAAGAATAGCTAGAACATTTTAAAGAAGAAAAGTAAAGAGAGGATCTTGCTCTATTAGACATTAGGACTTATTCTGAACCTAGCATAAAAAAGACAGTGTGATCTTGACATAGAAGTAAACAAACTGACCAACAGAATATGTTTGAGAGCCTATAAACTGAAGTTTGGCATATAACAGAGGTGGCATGCTAGATTATTGAGGCAAGGAGGGATTATTCTACTGGGTAAAAATGGTTAAATATAATGGGAAAAGGTAAAACTGAAAATTGGATTCCTGTGTCATACCACATAAAAAGTTCAACTCCAGATGTCTCAAGGACTTAAATGTCAAAAACCAAACTTTAATTTTTTTGCAGAAAATTTGGTGACTATATGTTGAACTTTGGGTAGGGAACAAAATCTTTTTTAAAAAAGTTCTAAATATAAAAGAAAAGATGCTCATTGTTATTATTTTTAAAAAGTCTTTGTTAATTTGATAAGTACAAGTTATATCTCATTCATTAATTTGTATTTTTGTTACTACTGTGAAGTTGAATATATTTTCATGTCCTTTGGCCATTTTTATTTCTTCTTTTGTCCATTCATGGCTATTTTTTTGACTGTGATATTTGTTTCTCATTGAATAGTCAGAACTCTTTATATTAAAAACTCTTTATATTAAAGAGTTATATTAAAAAAACTCTTTCTCACTATATACATAGTAAATATTTTCCTTTATTTGTGGTTTTACATTTAGTTTTGCTTTTTGTATTTTTTGCTATGTAGAATTTAATACATTTGAAAGCCCATAAACAGACCCATACATGAATTGAAGTTTGATACATGAGACAGGTAGCACGATAGATCAAACTTATCAATATTTTCCTATATGGATTCTGCTTAGAAAAGCTCTCCCATCCCTCAAGGTTATATTTATTTTTCTTCTATTACTATAATAATGTTTTCATTAAAAATTAAGACCAACCAAGGTTTTTTGGTTTATGCTTTACAGTATAGATACAAATTATTAACTCAAAATAATTCATTTTCTGCCAATATATTATTCCAAAATAATTTATTGAATCGATCCTTTCCTCACAGAATTGATTAGGTCCTATTCGTTTATTTTTGCTTTTATTTCTGCTGCCTTGGAAGACTGCCCTAAGAAAACATTGTTACAATTTATGTCAGAGAATGTTTTGCCTATGTTCTTTTCCCACTGAGTTGAAATGCCATTTTCATCAGATACTAAATTATTAAATATATTTGGTCCTTGTATTTTAGGTTGCTATAGGGCTGTTGTAACAAATGCCACAGGCTGAGCGGCTTAAACAACAGAAATTTATTTTCTCACAATTCTGGAGGCCAGTAGTCCAAGATCAAGGTGTCAGCAGGGTTAGTTTCTACTGAGGCCTTTCTCCTTGGCCTCCCTGTGTCTTTGCATTGTCTTCCCTGTGTGTGTTTTGTGTCCAAATTTCTTCTTCTTATAAGGATACCAGTCATCTTGGATTAGTGCCCACCCTAATGACTTTATTATAATTTAATTACCTATTTAAAGACCTTATCTCCAAATACAATCACATTCTGAGGTGCTGGGTAGATATGAATTTTTGGGGGGGGAGGGACACAATTCAGCTCACAACAGTACTGTCTCAGAAGTCCAATGTGCTATCCATTGCCCTACAGAGCCCGATGCAACAGTACTCTTCTTAAACTTGTAATTTGGTTGTATTAATGAACTCTTTCTTACTGAATCAATCTTAGTTCAATAATAATGCTTAACAAAACTTGCAGGTTAACTTTTTTTTTTTTAATATATATTTTTTGGCAGCACCACAGAGCATGTGCGATCTTAGTTCCCCCACCAGGGATCAAACCCGCGTCCCTTGCATTGGAAGCGCAGAATCTTAACCACTGGACCGCCAGGGAACTCCCCCAGGTTAACTATTCTCCTTACTTCTTTCAGATACATCTAAGCTATTCTCATGTGTTTATTCTTCCAGAAGGCCTCAATGCAGGGACTGATTTTGGAAATTAGATTACATTTATAGTATTAAGTTTCTGAGTCTATAACCTAATGAATCCTTTAAGATCCTTTATATATATAAAAGATTTTTTTTTTTTGCTTTTATGAGTGGGATATTTTTTCATTTATTTTATTCCAATCTGTAGATGAGACGATAAGAAAGCTTCTCGTGATTGTTTTGAGATTTTGAACTGAAGTCAAAGTGCTGTCTAGGAAGACTGTAACGATTTATACTGCCCCCAGCACTGTCCCATAGGGCCTCTTTTGTGCATCAACAACACCGTGAATATCATTTAAAAACTGGCAGCATATACAGTTTTAAAACTTTGTAAGGCTTTGACTACCAGTGGGGTTGAACTTCAAAAAAGTATGTTTATTGGCCTTTAGTATTTTGTTTTTTGTAGATCTTTGGCTAATTTTCCTGTTCACATGTTCCATTTAAAAAAAACAGATTTAAAAAAATCTTTTTAGTTTTTATTGGAGTATAGTTGATTTACAACGTTGTGCTAGTTTCAGGTGTACAGCGAAGTGAATCTGTTATACATATACATATATCCACTCTTTTTTAGATTCTTTTCCCATATAAGCCATTACAGAGTACTGAGTAGAATTTTAAAGAGCTCTTTATATATTACAAATATTAACCCATTGTTTATTATAATTAGTATTTTGCAGGATCTCTTTTCTAAATACAGTTGTTGTTTTTTTTAGCTCTAAGTCTCAGAATGTAAGCTAGTTACTTTATACACCAATTTTTCAGTAACTTGTGATGTATTGACCATGAATACCAGTGACAGTCAGGATTTCCCTTTACTGTCAATATTTGTCATCTTTTGGAAAAATTATTCATGGCTTTTGAGACAGTTGTTCTGTGCTTTCTTTCAGTAAACACATTTATCTGAGAGCAGAAGTGGCTCTCCCAGACATACTACCAATGCCTAAACAAACTGTGTTTGTTAGCTTTGTCCAAAAAAATTTGGTTAATAGATTTTATTTTGGTAGGTCTAAATTTCTGATCAGTCAGATAAATGAATGTGTAGCTTCAGATATCTTCAGAATCTGAAACCGATTCATTTGTTTAGGAGTTATATTCTCTAGCTCTCAAAGAAGGTTAAGTTTTAAGTTTTTTCTCCTTGATTAAATTTATTTCAGATAATCTAATATCTACATGCTAGGAAAAGATGTAATCAGACCAAGGCCTCACAGAATGGGTTACAATCATACAAGGCAGAAAGAATTTGTTTCCTATAAAGTGACGCTGAGATGTAGATGTGGGCTATAAGTGGGCACAATGTTTCGTGTCTTCAAGGACTTGCAGATACAAGGTTCCTAGATTTTCAGAGCTCCTAAATTATGACAATCTTTCACATTGGGAGAGTTTTTAGAAGATCAACAAATGATAGTGAAACAACTCTTCAACTATATTAAATTAGTTTATCTCTTACTTACAGGGAACACATTTAAATTACTTGTTTTTTTAAATGTTTCCTTGTCTATTCAGGTAAGGTTATCACATGTCTTTCTTCTTAAAAACTCAGATTTTAGATTTATGGTTGTAAATAGGTTTAATGTTGTGTGGGAATTAAAAACTATTTTGAAAATACATGGCAACATATGGATGCATTTCAAATTTTGAGATCCACTGTACCATGGAAAAAGGGACATTAGTCAAACTGGACAACTTCTGAAGACATGAACCTTTAAAAATAAAACTTTGTCCATTATATTACATTGAAACTACTTACAATCTGCTGTGAAGTTAAATATTTTGGGTAGCAATTGTAGCCCACAGATGTTTGCACACTGCATAATCTTCTAAGCAAAAACAAGTCCTTTTGTGGGGAAAATTATTTTAAAATTTGATTGCTAGTTAATATCACTGCATTGACACAGGTTACTGGAGTGGCTCTACCATGTGCATTAAATATTTTTTCTTTATGAAATGTATTGAATGAAGTTTTCTTCAACACTGATCAACTTTTTGTGCTAGTTCTTCAGTCTCTGAGTTTAAACACGATGTCATTTTTTTCTCTACATATTTACCTCAGATCTGAAAAAGCCCCAGAAGAAATAAGGGCTGACTCTAAAGAATGGCTCACTGAAATTAAACCATATACAGTTTTTGGTTGTGCATATTAAAAAATTTGTTGAATATTGGCATTTTCGTATCGTTCATTCTAAAATCTTTCTTTTGTGAGGTTATTGACCAAAAATTTGTGATGACTAGAGAATTATTTACTCATCATAAGATTTATGTTTTAAAATATTTTTCAATATTAGAGTAATCTAGGCACATTCCAAAAACTGGAAAATTTTGTAGGCTAGTTTTTTGTCCCTTTTTTTTTTGCAGATTTATTTTTATGCTACATTCTGTCTCTGCAGTTAGATTTTAATCATCCGAGACAGGTACCTTATTGTACAATTCTTAGTAATTTTTCGTATCAGTTAACCATGAATGCAGCCCGCACTGTGGCGCCTTGAGTGTGGTGGCACTTGGTAAATATTTGTTGATGGTTCTGATTACAGCGTAATGAAATATGCTAAAGGTAACTTAAACTTTTGTCAATAAAATTGGGCTTCAGGTTAGTTTGACCTTTTTGGTTTCTCTAAATATTTCCCTTCATGTAGGTGAAATGACCCACAAAAGTACTTATTGATTCTGAAATCCTTTTTCCCTTCTACCTTTCTTTTTTTTAAATTAATTAATTTACTTTTTATTGAAGTTTAGTTGATTCACAATGTTCTGTTAGTTTTAGGTGTATAGCAAAGTGATTCAGTTATATATGTCTAGTCTTTTCAGATTATTTTCCCATACAGGTTATTACAAAATATTGAGTATAGTTCCCTGTACTATACAGTAGGTCCTTGTTGGTTACCTGTTTTATATATAGTATATATAAAATACAGTATATATAAAAAATAGCATACACTATTTTATAGTAATGTGTATATGTTGCTCCCAAATTCTTAATTTATCCTCCCCCCTCCCACCTTTCCCCTTTGGTAGCCATAAGCCGTCTACGTTTCTGAACTATGAATTTAAGAAATATTTCATAATCCTTACTTACACATAAACACAATCAATGCTGTTGTTTGCTAATTTTATTAAAATTGTGGTTATTAACACTCCTTACCTAATAAAAATAGTTGATTCCCAGTATGCACAAAGCACTTTTCTAAGGACTGTTCATTTCAATGAGTCAAGAATCTTGCATTATTTTCCCTTCCATGCAAAATTCAGATGCCAATATTAAATATATATTTATAACTAATATGTGCTTTTAACATTTTTATTCAAAATAATAGTAGATATCATATATTAAGCCCCTCCTATGTGGTGGACGCTGTTCTTAGTGCTTTCAAGCTATAATCTCATTTAATCCTCACATAATCCTAAGAGGAAGGAACATCACTCTTGCTTTACAGATAAGGAAACCCGGGCTTAGAGAATTTATTTCTCACTAAGATCACAGAGCTAGGAAAGCAGCCAAGCCTGGGTCTAAATCCAGGTTTTTAAACACTATAGTACATATGTGCATAAGTCTACTAGAAAAGCTTTTCCTGAAAACAGCCCGCCTAGCGCTTACTAAAGGGAAGCCCCAAGAGCCTGCATTGAGAAATGCCAAGGCAATGGCAATGCACTGACCAACAGAGGGGGTGACTGGAACCCCGGACTCATTCAGTCCCAGAGGTTAGTCTTTCCTACATAGAATCAGCCAGCAACTCTCCCCTTTTCTGGTTCCATTGTTTATCCTGCAAACTTCCATTCATAAGATGGTTTTCCATTTGGTTTGCCCAATGATGCAAGTGTCCCAGCCCTTTTTACCATTGAGTTCTCATGACTAAGAAATAAATTGGTATGCGGGTTGCTCTATAGGACTCTGCGAGCCATCCTGTGTTGTCAGCAAAGTCTAGGGACTGACCCTTGATAGTAATAAGTCAAGAAGGCAGATGTCTTCCTTGCCAACACTCCAACCACACCGAGAGCTTTCCATTCAAAATGACAGTCTAAAGGTTTATAGTGTGAATCTCAACTAAGTTAAAAAAAAAAAGAACAGAAAAAGAATGTGTGTGGTATACACATCAACTCATAATGTTTACCCCTAAAATTCAGAGCAGGTTATGGGTGATCATTAAAGCCAAATTAAGGTGGCAACAGGTATAGAAACATAAGGAACTGTCAGGCATAATTGTCTGAAAATAACACATTGTTACTGATAATTGCTTGTGGGAAAGACACCTTTATTTATAATGGTAAAAAGAATAAGAGAATTACTAGCATTTATGTATATGCAATATGTCCATTTTATAATAGATGTGTCTGCGCGGTCATAAGTTTAGCACTTTGGAGTTCAATACTTTCAAAGAAATCAGGATGAACATCAGTTCTATGCATCCACCTAGTAGGTGCAATGAACGTATCCATTCTATGGGGAAAATGTATAATTCCCAGTAAACTCTGCAAAGGACTTTATGACTTGCTCTGGCAACTTCTGTGAACATAGCATACCTTAGGATAATGGATTAGCATAATTTGTGTTGTTCTTAAACTCTCAACTTCGTTATCCCGCGACTTTATTTCTCATATTCCTCATGATTTTGTGGCCAGTTCAGTACAATGGTTGGTCAGTATAGCCCAGTGGCTAAACTTTGAGATGAACAGATCTATGTTCTGAAGATACTTCTGCCATTTGTAGAATGTGGCTCTGATCAAACTACTTGCCCTTTCAAGCGTTTCCTCATCTTCCAAACCTCATTTATGGGGTTGTTGTGATGATTAAATGAAAAGCATGTAAAATTCTTCAAAACTTAAATTTGAGCTAAAAGTAGGAAGTCTCATAAGAATGTATCCAGTAGGAATCCAGTCATAGAAATTTGAAAATAGGCAGAAGCAAACAATATTTCATTAAGAAATATACACCCGTGGAAAAAAACATAAAGAAAAAGAAGGGAAATATAGAAGCAAAATTCTGGGTAGTGGTTACCTAGCCAGGGAAAAGAAAAGGCTCTGAATTAGGGAACAGAAAAAGTAGGCTTTGCATATTTTGGAAATGTTCCAGTTCTTTGGTTGAGTGGGCTGTATTTTAGATACTCTTTTTCCTATTGTAATTTAAATATATATATATATATATATATATATATATGTTATATAGATTCTTTTGTATGTACGTTTTACTCACAGTAATTATTTATTAGTACAACTGAGAGGGATATCTCTCTCTCTGTCTCTCTCTCTGTCTCACACACACACACACACACACACACACACACACACACACACATACACACAGGCAAGCCCTAATACTCTGCCTCATTTCTGAATTTCTAGCGGTTTGTGAGACAGTGCTTTTAATTCTTGGCTGTACGTTAGATAATCCTGAGGAGCTTTAAAATATATACTAATGCTCAGGCTCCACTCCGAGACATTCTGGTTTAATCGATTTGGGGTTTGGGCCCAGAATCAGCATTTTGTTTAAAAGCCGTCCAGTTGATTCTAAGTGAAGCTAAAATTGACCAATACTGGGATTACTTTCAAGAGCTAGTGCAATAGGTACTAAGCAAAATAAAGGGGGCAAGGAGAGTGAAAAAAGTAATAAAATAACTGAAATAGTTTGATAGCTGATATTTTTAACAAAGCACCCATATAATAGATATCATGGGGAAAAGCACACTTCGACGGACTTCCTTACAAAGATTTTGCAACTTACTGTTGCTTCTGTTTTGAAATATGTATTGTGGGGATCAGGGTGGGAAGAGGAGAGCTGCTGTATAATAATAGCATGCCTTGCAGCAGGGTGTCCAGATGAAACATAAGTGGAGGCTCAAGCCCAGTCATCTCCCCAGGGTGTGTCTCCTGGTGAGGGGTTGCTTCCAATGGGAGGAAGAAGTGCTTTTTCCTAATTAGCACAAAGGTTCCAAACGCACTTACCTTGGCATGGCTTTCATTTTGGTGCTTAAGACTGAATGCCACCAAATATTTTTTCAAACGCAAACAAATATCCAAAATAATTATGGGCACCAATCAATCAGAAGGGATGCCGGCCAGAGGCATATGAGCAGAGCCCTACGTTTCTCCCCCCACCCATATCCCAGGCTGCCAAGTGCTAACCGCTTTAGTTGGATGAAATGAGATGGGAGGAGGCATTCCCGGAGGAGAAGCCAAGACCGTTCAGGTGGCACGAAAGGTCACTCCAGGGACTCAAGTTAGTGGCTCTTACCCAACTGGTATGGAGTTACTTCAGTATTTTAACCCCCAATGTGGCCTCACTGGTATATTCAGGGTGATTATTAGCTCTGCCTGCCATCCATCACAGAACCCAAAGTTTCACCATGTCTTCCCCATCTCTTTAGGCTGCCAGCATTTACTTTATGGACAACAACACAGCCTTACTTCCAGTTCTGGGAAATAATAACCATGTTTAGTACTTACTGAGAACTGATTTTCATTTCATCTTCATATCAACCTTGGGATAAGCAACATTGTGAAAGGGGAGAAAACAGAGGTTAAATAATTTGTCCTCAATCAAAAGCTGGGAAATGAAAGAAGCAGGCTTCCAGCCCAGGTGTCTCTGGATCTTGGGCTAAGCTCGACCTCTGTGCCATATCTCCAGGGACTACTGCTGCCAGCTCTCTCTACCGCCTCATCCCCCACCTCTGCGTCAGCAAATTCATGGGTCGTGACATGAAAAGCAGAGAAGACCACAGGTCAGTGAGTGGCAACAACCAGAGGAGATGGATCACGAGGAAGGGTTTGGAGATTCTGCTTCCTCTTCGGTGAAGGAGCCTCAGCCTCCAGGAACCAGAGACAAAGGAGTACCAACTCCACCACTTCTCAGTTTCTGTTCAACATTAGTTGCAAAGAATAGTTTTAAAAGCCTTTAGCATGTTATTTGGAAAATGAAGGGTTTTGTTTATAAGAAAAAAAATGTGGAGTGTTCCATGCTTCTCTGGAAAATTCTTGTTAAACTTTTGTACAGCTAGTAAATTAAGTCATTGTTTATTCTATAATGGAAAGCATGCCTCAAGTGTGACTCAGGAGGCCTGGTTCTAGGAATGGTTTGGCCCCAAACCCAATGTAACATTGGGTAAGTCTCCTAAACTACCGGAGGGTCATGATTCTCATTGTTAAACAGATGGTGTAGGCTAGTCCACTGGTAAGGTGGGATTTGGCTGTACGCTCTTGGAGACTTTTTCTCACCTATTTGAGCCTCAGTTTCCTTTTTGGTGATTATTCAGTTACATGTGGCACATTTTATACAGCACCTGGGGCACATGGTGTCTGAGATTGTGTCTCCACTACAGGAAGGAGTTGATTTAGAAATTAATTCGTTAATTAATTAACAAGGGCCTGTGGATCTTCCTGTGGGTTGGGTACGTCAACATCTCATTCATATTTGTCTACTCACCACTTTTATTTCGAGACCTTTTCTTCTGCCGCAACTGAGATTTCTGGACCGCAGTCTAAGTGTCAGCATTTCTCTCAATACATTCAGTAAGAACTGACTAGTATAGACTGAGACTTAGTTCCCACCAAAGGGTTGGTGCCTTTGGTTTCAATTTTTTTTCACATTAATTGTCCATAGTAATTGAAGCATTAGTGCTGTTTCTTTGGGTTATTAATCACTGATGTGAGAATTAGGTTTGTTCTCCTTCTTTGTTCAATTCCATTCATTTCCTGTGAGAGCTTTCACCATGTCCCCGGGATTGTGAGAGGTGCTAACGGTGGCTCAAAAAAAGTACTGTCTGATTTCAAGGAGATGACAATCTTGTTGGAGAAAAAGCCTTACAACAGGGGACAATTAGAGACCGACACACAAGAACAATACACAAGGGAAGTTCTGATTGTATGTGTTCTATGGCTGTGGTCTAAAACAAAGCACCGATTCTTCCAGATAGTGAAGAAATAAGACTAGGAAAGAATCAGCAGCCTAAAAGTGAAGGAAATTAACTGCAAAGAGAACTTGGAGCAGGTAGGTTTTCACTGAAGCCCTGTTGCTTCGTGAGAGCTTCTCTCTGCCTCTTCAAAGATGTCCTTTCTAGGAAGGATCCTGGATGTGTTTTCGCAGCT
The DNA here is from genome assembly GCF_005190385.1 of Monodon monoceros. Taxonomy (NCBI): domain Eukaryota; kingdom Metazoa; phylum Chordata; class Mammalia; order Artiodactyla; family Monodontidae; genus Monodon; species Monodon monoceros. The sequence goes on from NW_021703771.1 coordinate 74,446,181, forward strand.
TCCCCACTGCCCTCTGGTTACCTTTGATGTCGTGCCAGTTACATCACACTCTTGGTACGTGGATAAAGGTAACTGTAATTTGAAGTAAGAAAAAGATTGAAGTGGTGACTTAGAAGTGAGGAAATGTAAATAAACCATAAACCATAATGGAAAAGAATGTGAAAAAGAATATGTCTATATATGAATAACTGAATCACTTTGCTGTACACCAGAAATGAATACAACACTGTAAGTCTACGCTACTTCAAAGAAAAGAAGTGAGGAAATACAGATCCCATGGAGAAAACCATATTTAGATTGTAGGACATGCTGAAAACTCGTATTACCACCAGATGGAAGTGAGCACTGCTTTTATGGATACTGGGAGAAGGTCAACCTTCTGTGAGAGCAAATAAACAAGGACGCCATTACCATATTTTGAAGTAAATTAATTTAGAGAACTTAAGCAACACTGATACTTAGTTTCTAAATGGTCTACTGTTAAACCCTATAGCGTATGAAAAAAATGATTACCAAAGAAATAACTATTAAAAATGTATCAGGTTATGATAAGGATAATGCTTTAGATAACACGAGAAGGTACTTTTCCTTTTCGCAGAAAAATACCAGGCACAGATTGACGGCGTGACCTGCCAAAATCCCGGCTCTCTAGCCCATCTGATAAAGGTCAACGACTGAGCACCCAAACAAGTTCATACACACAGCACCTGCCTGACAAAAATAGTAAATTATCTTTCTCAACGCAAACTGCACCGTTTTCTTAAAGTCTGAAAAACAAGCTAAATCTCCCTATCCCGCGTGTAAAGTTTTATTTTCTCTTTTTTAAATTTGTGAGACCAATCAGCCTTGTTGCTGAGAGTCAGTTAAGAGAAATCTGATGTGTCTGTTTTTTTTTCTGCCTTCGACCCTTTCTTTTCCTCAACAAAACTCTTCCACTTCTAAACTGAGAAGGAAATAGGAAAGGAAGATGGAGAATTGTCTTGAAAATGGTCTTAGGAGAAAAAGAGATAACACTCATCGTCATTTTATTATTGTGATGAGTTTGGGTTTGCAAAGTAATAAGTATTTTCCAAAATTACTGCCTTCAATTGTAGAATAGGTAGAAAATATGCCAAATCTAACTGCCAAAAACTTGTAGTCCTCAAAATATGTTTTTGTCGCATTACTGTTATTATTATGAACAGAAATAGCAGTGATAAAAATCAAAGCAAGTTTTGTGAGCACCCGAAATTCTCTTTGTGGAGGGGTGTAGTTTAGAATGAGCAGCATTAATATTCTTCCTTGCTCGCAGCTGTGTCCTGCGCGGTCGCTTTCATGCCTTATTTTCCTGGCTGGGAGCCTCCTCCATTAAACAAGAAAATGAGGTGGGTTGGGTCAGAGAAATAGCAGGGTAACAGGGAATTGGACTTGAACCCAAGCGCCGTCCAGGCAACTGATTTTTAAAGTGGTTTGTTTTTTAGAAGTGTCTGTCATGACACATAAATCATTGTTAATTTCATCATTAAATTTGGCCTCAGAGAGATTTTGTTTTAAAGAGACAACGCGGGTAGAGAATTGTGAGCTCGGAACTTGGAAGCAGAGGACTCCGGAGCTGGACGCCACGGGACCAGAGCAAGCATAGCTCTTCCGTGGTCAGGACAGCGGATTTTGACTGCTGTCTGCAAGGCCTCCTCTGTCTTCCACACAGAAGTTTACTCAAGGCTGCTCTCCTCTCCCCACTCCTCTCTTGGGCTAGTTGGAGCTTAGTGGGGGTAAATGTGGACCATTTATTTTCTGTTCAGGGTGAACTTTGATATTGGCAGGTATAGAACCAGTGCCTTGACGACCTAACTGAAGGTGGGGGTGCTGGGCAGGGGGTGAGAGCTGGGTGGTCCCAGGGAGAGATGACTAGCCTCACCGTCATCCCACTAGGTCAGCACTATTCTTCCCAGCCTTCTTTTTCTTCTCCTTTTAAGAAATAGATCTACCCTCCCTTTTCCCATGCCAAGACTTAAAAGGTTTCAGATACTTCAAAAATAAATGATTTCTAAATCACCTCAGACTGCTAACATAAAATGTTTTATCACATTTTCCAAAAACAGAATGGCATATTAAGAAGTGATTTCATTCTTATCCATATCCTCTTTTAGGGATGTAGAGATATTATCTCAAATGATTGCTACAAAGAGACAGAGACAAGAATTTTATACCATTTTAGTTCTCAAATCATTTATTTTATTTCAATTCCCCTAAATCTCTTGGACAGTTATTTCCTTCTATATTTTCTAGTAACACTTTAAAATTACATTTTATTTTGTCAGGGTCTAAAGAATTTCAATTGCATTGAAAAACTAAGAAATTATTGAAAACAAATTCCACTAGTACAGCTATAGTACTGAGAAGAAATTGGCTAATTTCAGCGTCTTTCTTTGGGCTCTTCCTAGAAAATTGTTGAAATGTGTCCACCATAAGTAACTGGCATTCTGAAATTGATTTAAACCTGTAGTGGGGAAGAAAAACTGCATAGAAAAAAATTAAATCTTAGATTTGGAGATATTAGAAAGAAAAAAGTCCCATTCCCAGGGGATCCCAAATACTGGCCCTCTTGTTCAGCTGTCAGAAGTGAGGAAAAGAAGTTGCACAGCTGGTCTGGAGGGAGAGACAGATGCTTCTTTTTGTCATTACTGTACTTTAAAGAGCATGTTTGGTTAATAAGCTCAACAACTTCTATGAAGAAAACTGCATGTTCCCCCGCTCCTGTGGAAGCAGAAATCAGGTTCCCAGTAGATGAGTATGACAAAAGGGTCCACAGCTCCTGGACCACTTGTCCCCTCCATCCAGTCTCCACTGACCTGGCCAGGCCCACTGCCGTCTTCCTGACCTGGCTCCATGACCTCTCAGTTCTGTAGGAAACGTGGAACCAGAGCGTATATCTGAGCAGGGTGTTGGTGACAACTGGGCTTCAGAGACATTCAGTGCAGTGGTGGGGAAGCTGTTTAGGAGCTGGGAAGCCTAAAGGGATTGGCACCGGTGAGGAAGCTGTTGTACTGAGATCTGGGTGCGGGAGCTCGTTTCTGGAAATGGGCTAGTGTCACGGGGAGGAAGGAGAAGGGGGTTAAAGGTGAGCTGCACAGGAACCGTGGGAGGAGTGTGTCCCACCACAGAGAAGGTATTCCACGCTATGAAATCGACAGAGAAATTTAAGAAGGTGGGGGAAGAAAGGACAACAACAGCCTTAAAAAAAATTGCTTGAGGAACCTGAGGAGACAAAAGTCCTATTCAAGGAGCAAGCCCCGGGGCGCCAAACCAGACTAAGAGGGAAGACTCTGGCACCAGAATGTTTGCCTGGGAATCTTGGTATTGCCACTTGTTAGCGGGATGATCTTGGGCAAGTTATTAATGACCCCTGCCTCAGTTTCTTCATCTGTGAAATTGGCATAACCATATAACACCTGATAAGGTTGTTGTGAGGATTAAATGAGTTAATAAGGATAAGACTGTCAGAACAGAGCCTGGCATAAATAAGCATTATGTGTGTTTGCCATCATTAGGAGGTTTTAAAGAAAGTGTAGTGAAAACAAATATAAATGGGACTGGTTGGAATGAGAAGCAGAATCAAGGGAAGTTGATTTCTTTTAATTAATGGGAGATCTTGAAGCATGTGTCAAGTTGAGGGGAAGGGCACATGGGAGAGGGAAGAAATGGAAGATATTGAAGAGAGCTTGTTGGAGGTAAACTTAGACCCAGGCCAAAGGCTATGGAATAAGTGCATGGGAGAAACTTAGTCTTGGAGGAAGGAAAAGTGGCCTTGCTTTGCGCTTGGAATAAAATCTAGGCTCTTTATCTGGACCACAAAAGCCCCTGTGAACTGGCTCCTATCTGCCTCTCTAGCTATAATTCCTCCTATATTCCCTACTGCCTTTTACAGTCAGCCCTCCTTATCCACGGGCTCTGCATCTGCGGATTCTACCCACTGCATATCGAAAATACTTTTCAAAAATTTCCAGAAAGTTCCAAAAAGCAAAACTTGAATTTGCCTTGCACTGGCTACTATTTATATTGTATTAGGTAATCTAGAGATGATTTAAAGTATATGGAAGGAAATGTGTGTAGGTTATATGCAAATACTTCACCATTTTATATAAGGGACTTGAGCACCCGAGGATTTTGGTATCCACGGAGGTCCTGGAACCAAGCCCTCACAGATACCGAGGGACGACTGTACGTCTCTTGCATTTTCTCAGCCCTGCCCAGATTGCTCCCGCCTGGGCCTTTGTTCCAGCAATTCCATCTTCCTGCAGTGCTCTTTGCTCAGACCCTTACGTGGCTGGCTCCTTTGTATCACCTTTGTAACCTTTGTATCATTAAGGCCTTCCGTGATCATCCAGTCCAAAGCAGCCAGTGTCCATTCCAATACCCACGTCTCCACGTCTCCACTGCATGTCTCGCCGCTTGATGTTCTCTTGTTTATTCATTGTCCGCCCCTTTCCACTCGCTTCACTGGGGCAGAGACCTCTTCTGCTTAGCACAGCTCCCTTTGCTCCTGGCACACAGTAGGAGCTCAATGAAGTGTCTGTTGAATGAACGAATGTTTCAATAGTTGAGAAAATGGGAGGCAAGTCTAGGTGAAAGATATACAATACGTAGAAGATATGTATTGAAGTGGAGAGGAAGGAGTTGGGGAAATGGGTCACATTACCTTCCTTTTTCCTTTTTCACAGAAAAATTGTAGTAAAATACTATGTAGAAAGTGAGGTAGAATTGGGCTCAGAATGGATCTCAGAGGAATGTGTTAAGGAATCACAGAGGAAGTGGAATAGAGAAATGAGAGGTACAGCTATGCTCCCAGGGAATGGAGAGAAAGTTCCTGGAGAATTCCCAGTACAAGGTGGGTAACTAGGAGTTAGAAGTTCTTGCACTTGATGGCAGCTGTTCTGTTTTTGCTTTTTGTTCTCTTTTATCTTTTTTTGTAGTTTTCTTGGCCTAATTGAAATAGCAATATTAACACTCTGAGCATGTCATGTGCTTGGCATGGTGGTAGATCTTTTCATGTGTTTACCGCTCATCTCATCAACACAGTAACCCCTGAGGTGGTTGCCACTATTAGTCCCACTTTATAGCTGAGAAAATGGAGGCTTAGGGTGGTTGAACAGCTAGTCAGTGGGAATGCCGGGAAACAACCCCAGGCCTGCCTCTAGCATCTACTGTCTTAACCACTCTGCTCCGCCAGCTAGCTGTATTTTCCAAGACGGGATCAGGGCAGGTTTTCCTTCAAGTCTCACTGTTGCTTTGGCCCTACAAAGTAAAGGTGCAAACGTAGGAGAAGTGTTTGTTGGCTCTGGTCCCACCAGACCCCAACTCCATGCCTCTGGCCTATAAGGAGTAGGGAACCCACCAGGCCATTTAGGGAATGGTTTCCTCATAATTAGTGTTTCCTCTATGTGTTAAATAGGACTAAGCTGTGACCCCATTAGCTCATAAACCCATTTTCAAAGACAGCTCTCTGAGACCTTTCCCGCTCTATGATAATTGACGTACTCAACTTTCTCACAATTTCTTGGGTCAATTTTAGTAATTTACATCTTTCTAGGAAGGTTTGCCAGGCGGTTTTTCATACTGTCTTGGGTTTGCCTGTGTAATTCTCTTAAACACTACTGTTTTCTCATTGTTAGTTTTACATATTTTAATTCTTTCTCTCGCTTGTTTTTTTCCATATCAGGTTTATAAGAAATATATCTATTTTATTGGTCTTTTCAAAGAAACAGCTTTCAGATTTACTTACTCTTTCTATTTTTTTGGTCTTTCTTTAGCTTCAGGTTCTGATTTCTCTTAAATTTTTTGGATTTATTTTGCTCATTTCTGATTTCTTAAAATGAGTATTAAATTATATATATATAGTATATATAATATATACATATATAATGATATTATATAATGTTACATGATATATTTATCATTTTATATTATTATGTATAGTTATATAATATAAAGTCACATATATTGTATAATTATAATGATGTCTATATAATATAGATATAGTTATACAGATAATTACATTGTAAACATACAATTACAGATATAAAGAAACAATCATATAGGTATTATAATTATATATTGTATATATCATTATCTATATGATATATAAAAAAACTTCATTTAACTCAGTTTCTTTTGTGACCCATAAGTTTTGGCGTGAAGCATCTTTTTCATTGCCTTCAAGATAGTTTGAGTATCACCTTTGATTTCTTCAGTTCTAAAGTTAGTTAAGTATATATATCCTAATTTTTAAGTAAAGGTTTTATCTTTTTATCCCAGGTCTATTGGATTATTATCAGATTATTTGTTCTGTAAACCTATACTTTCTCTGCAAAAATTTTTAGCGTATGCTTTGTGCCTAAACTCATAACCAAATTTTATAAATGGTTGATGGAAAAATATTCTGTAGTTGAATCTCAGGATCCCTATATCACTCTCAAATGTAGATAATTGAATGTAATATTGATTTACTTCTAACAGAGATCTATTGACATCTTTCACCATAATTGCCTTTTAATCAAGTTCTTGCACTTCTAAAGAGCTTTTGCTTTATATATTTAGCTGTTAAGTTGTTTGGGCCCTTCAGTCTACTGATTGTTATACTTCCTTTATAAAAGTGTATCTTTTATGTTACATAATATCTCTCTTTATCTTGTTTGGTCAGTTTTTCCATAAATAATTAAAATGCCATGGTATTAAAGTTACTCTTTTTCAAGGTAGCATAGGCAACTCTGTTCCCATCACGTTGTACTGGGCCTTTGGGTTTATCTTTCTAAGACTGTATGTCTCAACATTGAGTCTATGAAAATAAACTATAAACAATTCCGTGTTACCTTTTGCTGTTTTAAAAACCTACCTATCCTCAGTGCGCTTAATTTAGACATTAATTATAGCCAAATGGTTTTTCTGTATTACAAAAGAGAGTGCATGATTTTCTGTTGGACCCAAGTTACAGTTCTGTTCTACCTGAGATCATCAGACTTACCAGTCCCGCTAAATACCCCCCAGACATTGGTGCAAGAACCTGACAATATTAGTAAGACAATATTAGTAAGACTGCATTAGATTTCCATTCAGAGATCCTACGCTTTCTAAAGAAGAAAAATGTAGAGATGTATTTTTAGACCAGTATCTTCTGAGCCAGCCTTTGAAGTGCTTTGGTGATTTATAAAAAATAAATACTTTTCCTACTCCTAGGCCCATTTTTTATAATTGAAGTATATAGTTGATGTGTAATATCATATAAATTACAGGTGTATAATATAGCGATTCACAAATTTAAAGGTTATACTCCATTTATAGTTATTATAAAGTATGGGCTGTATTCCCCATGTTGTACAATATATCCTTGAGCTTATTTTATACATAGTAGTTTGTACCTCTTACTCCCCTACCCCTATCTTGCCCCTCCCCCCTTCCCTCTCTCTACTGGTAACCACTAGTTTGTTCTCTATATCTGTGAGTCTGCTTCTTTCATGTTATGTTCACTAGTTTGTTGTATTTTTTACATGCAAGTGATACTGTACAGTATTTGTCTTTCTCTGTCTGGCTTATTTCACTTAGCACAATGCCCTCCAAGTCCATCCATGTTGCTGCAAAGGGCAAAATTTCATTCTTTTTAAGGCTGAGTAGTATTCCATTGCTTACATATACATATATATATACACATACACACATATATATATGTATGTATATATATCACATCTTCTTTATCCATTCATCTGTTGATGAACACTTAGGTTGCTTCCTACCATATCTTGGCAATTGTAAATAATGATGCTTTGAACATTGGGGTACAAGTATATTTTCAAATTAGTGGGGTTTTTTTGTTTTTTTGCTTTTCAGATTTACACCCAGGAGTGAAATAGATGGGTCATATGGTAGTTCTATTTTTGGCTTTTTGAAAAACCCCCGTACTGTTTTCCACAGTGGCTGCACCAATTTACATTCCCACCAATGATGTAAGAGGGATCCCTTTTTTTCCACATTCTTGCCAACATCTGTTATTTGTGTTCTTTTTGATGATAGCCATTCTGACAGGTGTGAGGTGATACCTCGTAGTGGTTTTAATTTGCATTTCCCTGATGATTAATGATGTTGAGCATCTTTTCATGTGCCTGTTGGCCATCTGCATTTCCTCTTTGGAAAAATGTCTATTCAGGTCTTCTGCCCATTTTTAATTGGGTTGTTTGTTTTTCCAATGTTGTGTTGTATGAGCTGTTTATATATGTTGGACATTAACCTTGTATCGGTCATATCATTTGCAAATATTTTCTCTCATTCAGTAGGTTGTCTTTTCGTTTTGTCGATGGTATCCTTTTCTGTGCAAAAGCTTTTAAGTTCTAGGTCCATTTTTGACCAGTAATATGGAGTATGAAGGTAGGAATAACTAAGGCTATAGGAGGAGAGAGTATAGCGCATGTAACTATTGAGTATCTGTGCATATGACGAACAGTGCTGTCATTTCCAGGCTATATAAATGAACAAATACATAGGTATAGTTTACTAGGCGAATGTATGGATTACAAAGTGCTGTCAATTACATGTGAATTCATTGGTCTGTTCAACAAATACTTGTTGAAAGTCTACTGTGTACCCGATTCCAGCCACGTGCTGGTGATGTGGAGGTAAACACGCGTTTATGCTCCTGCTGTCTATTTGACTGTGAATGGCTGCATGGTTAACTCATGGCTTCAGGTGTTGGAACTTATTCTAACAAGTTTCTGAGCTGCTTTGCAAACCAGAAGTCTTTCCTCTTCCTCCTTCTCTTTCTTCTTCTTTCCACCCCCTTTATTACTGTCATAGGAAATTTGAAGTAGAAGGAAAGAAGAAAAAAACAATGTTACATAAATGGTCACTTTTTGGAATAACTCTACATTTATACAGTGTGTCCTCGTGATTTTAAAAAAGCCATCATTTTAGGCTGGACTTTAGGATGTTCACCATGCTACCACCATTTGGTAGTTACCTTAAAAAAAAACACACTTCCCCTAAAGTGACTCCTTTACTCACTAGCATAACCTGGCCATTAAATATTAAGAATTGCTTGGAATCCATACATTAAGTCAGGCTATGGTGAAACAAAATTAGCAAAATTCGAGTTGGTGTCAGAAATCAGGTGAAGCTGCGTTGGATAAGGGCCGGTTCGTCAGATTACCATCTGCATATGCGGCCGTGGACCAGGTGGGGGCAGCAGAGAGCGGGCTGAGGTCCAGGATCCTAGGTCACAGGTGAAGGTGGCAAAGGGTTAGGAGACAGAATCAAGGTTTTGACTGTATCTGAGAGGAAGGGAGCAAAGCAAGAGAATTAGAAACTCAACAAAGATCAGAATTCAGGGAAGCACGGATTGAAATAGGACTGATGTAAGTCAAGAGCTGGGTGGCGAAAGCAAAGGGAACAGGAGAAACAAGGTGAGTGTGGGTGGGTAGCCGGGAGGTGCCAGAGGGAAGCCAGCCTATCTCCCCAACATTACTTCCAGCACCTTCCCAGCACAGGTCCCTTCTTGGTCCTGCTTGGTCTTCCAAGGGCAGTGGCTCTTAATGGACTGCGATATGGGAGACACCAGCCACGTATCTCTCTGGAGCCGAAATTGCAAGGTTCTTATCTTATTAACAAACATTAAAGTAAGTCGAGTGCACTTGGGACGATTTGGGAGTGATCAGGGTGTGGTGATGTGGCTTTGCTTGTGCTTTTCCTTTTGGTTACTCCAGAGAACTAAAGCCCTCAGCATCCTTCTGTTCAGGTTTTGGAAGATTTTTCACAACCACCCAGGAAATACAGTTCGGTACTCCTGTTTACTCAATGGTCTACTCCACTTGAAACATCACGCTCTCCCCGTGTGGTCTTGTCATAATCGTCTTCAAATTGTGCTAATTAACAGAGCCAACACTTGGGCTCCATTCCCTCCCCTGACGTGGCACCCTGGCACACTGCATTTAGCACCCCTCGTGGGAAGGCATCCTGGAGATCCCTTATCTGTACCCTCTCCCCATCTACCCCTTACCACTCATGGAAGCTGCCTCACCAGAGAAACCGCTATTCACTAAGGAACATTACCGAGTCCTAGCAGATGGCTGCTTATCTCAAGACACGTATATTCACCAAAATCCTAGCAGAAGGATTTTAGATAGACCCTTAGCGCTGATTATAACAGAGTTTGAACCGTGAAAAGCAGCTGGGAAATGCAGAGTATGGAGAAAGAAAGACCTGGGGAGAATACAGGAAAGAGCTCTTGAAAAAGAAAGGAAAATTTGAGTTAGAACATGAAATGATAGGCACTGATTTTCTTGGGAAAATGGACGGGAATTTTTTTGTGCGTGATGACGCGGAAAAACATTCAGAAACGGGTGCCTTTTACTCTTAGCTGTGTCGGAGGCAGCTTAACTGCTACTTTGGTGATCAGAGAAATTAACATCTTCCTGCCTTTGTCTCTCTTTCTGTAAAATGGGAATTCAAGTGCTTGCTGACAGTGTTTCCAAAAGTTTTTAAAGGTAAGAATAGAGAACATTACTGACAGCCCAGTGGTTCCCTGAGAGGCTGCTGTGAATGAGTGCAAACACATGGAGTATTTCATTAATGAAGTTCGGGGCGTCCAGCTTTTCCTTCGAGAGTAAACGTACACCCTGTGGTATCCATTCGGTTTGCATTGCTCTGTCATGTTGTCTGTAAATCTTTGGAGGGATTACCTAGTATTTTGTTCTTTACTGTTTGAAATACTCTTTTAAAAGCTGAATATAGAACTTCAGTCCCTGCTGGGTTGTTCTTTTCCTCTTGGCAAAGGTTGATTGATTTTATTTTTCTTCTGGCCTGTGTTTCTCAGAGGCTTGAAATGAGCATGGCTCTTTCTGTTTACTTCTTCACCCACATTGTCAATAAGAGGATCGCTCTGGGAACAGGGTACGCAGTGTAATTCCTGCAGCAGAGTTTGCAAAGGGAGGAAGTCTTGACATAAATTTGGAATACTGTATTGTTTTAGCTTTGTTTTTTCAGGCGTTGGAACTGTTGCCCGGGAGTTTTTCTTTTCCGCTAATGAAGGTTCACACATTCTCTTAAGCGGTACCGTTCAACATGGCAAACCTGTAAAAAAAAAATAATGACAAATATGTTAAAGCAAATGTAATGTAAGAAACAGGAAGTAAATATACAGAAATAGCAATATATAGAAACATGACAACTGGTGATGTCATGATCTGGTTTGATCGTATGTGTTACGAGGTACAGGAATGGCCTTGAATGGGACAGATTCATAGAAAACAGTGTCGAAAGATTAATCCAACCCAGGGGTTTGCAACTCTTGCTGCACATTGGATTCCCCTGGAGATTTTTAAAAAAATGATGCTCTGGTCTCTTCCCAGAAATGAGAACATCTGAGGGTGTGGTTTAGGCCTAGACATTTGTAAAGACTCGTTAGTTGACAGCCAGGGTTGAGAACTGCTAGTAACCAATGGAAAAATGCTCATTAGAAGTCTCTCCAGGCAAGGGATCTTAGCCTAGTACTAGACACCTGTGTGGACCGATGCACATTTGTGGAATTTTTTCTAGCTGTCAATAGGCCTCTTCTTCTGGCACTGCTCCCATACTTTCTGGCTCTTCCTGACCTTCAAAATAATAAGCTTTTCTTCAGTTGAACTTCTGGAGCACTTAAGATGCTATGAAAATGGAGTGAAATGGTATGAAATAGTATTGATAGCCTTTATTTAAACTGTGGTGGAAATATATATATTTTTCAAAGGTCCTGATCCAGTTGTGGAAAGATTGTTTTTGAGAGTGGATGGAATGTCTATTTTGTATCTCAAGGGCAACACTTTCATCCTCGGAGCCAGCTGTCTTCCCCCATGCAATTCAAAGGATGCCACATGTCCCAGATGGGACCTTTGACATGGCCTAAAAGTTCCCTATTAAAAAGAATTCACATTAGCTTGAAAGGCGATTTCCAGACATTGAGACCTATTCATTTCATTTATATCTGCTGCTCTGTTACATCCAAAGAAAAGCGCTCTGAGAGAACAGGACTCAGAAGAAGTAAATAAACGCATTTGAGATGAAGAGGGAGGTAAAGCCAGGAACGGGCAAAGCAAACCCAGGTGAAGCCAGGTAATAGGGAGATTATAGGTACCTGAGGGTAGGGAGGCAGAGACCCTGGGCGGCTGAGCAGAAGAGAAGAGAGGCCGGGCTCCACTGTCACCAACCAGGAACCACTGTCTTCAGAGTTTTAAATACCATCTGTACACTGATGACCTCCACCCCCCCATTTATATTTCCATTCAAGCCCTTTCTATTGACCTCGATTGTCAACTTATATCCATTTGGGTGTCTAAATTGGCATCTCAAACTTAACATGTCTAAAGCTGGACTCTAGAACCCTCTCTTCCTCCCACCCTGGGCCTACTGGGGTCTTCCTTATCTGGGTAAGTGACTGCTCCATGCTAGGGTTCTGGAGGATGGACCCCAAAAGCCTTGGGGGTGTTCTGGCCTCCTTTCTCTCTCTCACTCCTTGGACGTCATATGTATCAGCAAGCATGTTGGCTCTACCTTTCAAGTTCACCTAGAATGTAACTACTTGGCCACACTGACCACCACTGCCCTGGTGTAAGCACCCTGGCTTCTCACCTGGGCTGGGGCAGTGGCCTCCTCCCTGGTCCTTGCCCCTCCTGTCTCTCCCCACCCCACCCATAGGTTTGTACTAATCAGGTATTGTGGGCCTTTTCAAACCGGAGTCATATCATGTCACTCCTGCCCAAAGGCCTCCAGTGGTTTTCCATCACACTAAGAGTAAAAGGCAGTTCCCTTTGGATGGTCCTATACAGCTTGGAGCTCCTGTTACCTCTCCCACCTTTTCTCCTTTGTCTACCCCTGTGGGCACCGGTTCAGCCCCTCTAGCTCCACCCTGTTGCCCAGATATGCCTGGGACACTCCTGACCTTGTGCTTGCTACTACTCTGGGCTGTTGCAGACCCGGGATGCTTCTCCCTCACCGTCTTCAGGTGGTCGCTCAGTGTCATCTCTAGGGTCACCTGTCTGACTGCCACACTTAAAGGTCAACCTTGCTTTTGTGCCCCTTGTCCCCATTCCCTGCTTAATCTTCACCTTCACACTTGTCGCCATTTGAGCTTCTCTATCTTATTTATTAGTTATCGTTTACCTCCCTTCTTCCTCCACTAGAATATAAACTCCACAAAGTCAGGGATTTTGGTCTATTTTGTTTCCTATGTCCCCAACACCTGGAACAATGCCTGGCATTTTACAGGGGCTCAGTAAATAATTATTAGATGAAAAAAAGAAATGAATGGGTGTCCTAGCTAATCTCTTCCCAAGTGACTGGGTTTGCCTTGCTCTGTGGCTGAGTCTTGGCCTTATGCCCTAGTCTCCCCAGAAGTGGAACTTCCCACGTCTTGGACAACCTGAGGCTCCATGGCCTATTGTGTGTCCTGCCCACCTGGGGCTCTGCCAATGCTGGGGTCGGTTGTGGTCACTTCCCTGTCCCTGCTCCGTCAGCCAGCTGGGGTCCTTCTCACTCACAGCGTTCACACTCCCTCTGTCCCTGCCTCTCCGGACCCACATCCTGGCTGACACCTCGCTTGGGCTCACATTCTCATTTTTCCCTTAAAAAAAGCAAGCTCTGGTCCTCACCAGCCTGGAGTTTTGATACATTGGTCAACCTCAGGCTTACTTAAGCATCCCTTTTCAATAATTCTTAATGATGCTTCAGGCCGGCTCTGTGCAGCAGAGCCATAAATAAAGCTTCTTTCTAAGGTTGCATTGGAGTGTGAGAAGGTGGGAAAAATGCTTCAGGATGATTGGACCGTGGTTGTTCTGAAATGACTGATGAAGGTGCGTGGTCAAGGGTTCCCACGGCCCTGGTAGGCTCTGATGGGGGAGGGGACAACAGTAGACGGGAGAGGGTCCTGGGCCCACCAGTTCTCCTTTGGCTTCTCTTAATCCTAACCTAACCCTAAGACAGCCCACGGCTCTGACTGTTGATCTTGTGATCTAGAGGCTTCTGGGGGCAGGAGTGACCATGGAAACTGGAGGTTGTTTCTGGACTATTTCACAATACTTTTCTCCAGGAAAAAGAAAAAAAAAAAAGCCTCATTCTCTTCATCCCAGGGTTACATAACCTAACATTTCCCTTGCTGGTTGAAATGAATACCCTTTCTTTGCCTGAATAAATAGGACACAAACTCTTTGGGACAGACTGCTTCCTCTGCTCGAGAGCGTCTGCTGGCTCCGGCTGCTTTGGTTGGTTTAGTGGTGACCCACAGCTTGGCTTGGGCCAGTTCTCCTTTCACGGCTCCTCCTTGGAGTGTGGATTCCAGCAAAACACCTTTTAAATGTCTCAACAAACAAAGACCCCCCTGTGGTGACCCTGGAAGACAGGCTCCCTGCGAGGTGCTGGGGCTGTCTGCATCTGGAAATCTACTGTTGCTTCTTACACACATCTCTTAAGTGCAGAACCACAAGAGGCACTGAAAACGGAGAGATTACAAAAACCGGTTACAAACCCTCACATGCATATCAACTGTCTGTCCCACCTTTACAGGAAAAATGTTTACCTGCTAAGTTAGTATTCAACCTTGATCTTCTAGGGTTCATTCTGAACGCCAGGACCTGCTTCATGTTACTGCTTGGTAATTGCTGGCTGGCCCTAAGGTTTTAAAAACAAGATCTCTTTGGAGTTTTACAAGTAAAATGTTAAAAAATGAGAAATGACTATCTCAATTTATTTTAGAAGAAAGGTACAAATTGTAAAACTTTATTAATTTGGTAAAAGGTGTTAGTTTTGAAAAGAAAAAGTAACCATACAGGCAATATTAAAAAATTTCAAAGAAACATAATAGTATACGTCACAGCGCTTATAATGATGAGCCCATGCCTTTAGTAGTTCTTAATCTCGTTTAGGCTTCTTAAAGAATCACGTGGAGTTTCTAGACTCCCTTCTCAGAAAAATGTACATGTGTTTATGTAGCCAAAAGGTTGGCTACGATTTCAGGGGATTCCAAATCCCCTGGAACCATCCATGTGGATCTTTGCTTTGGAAAGTGGAGTAAGCAAACCAGAAAAGGCTAGATGATTTTATAAAAGATATATATATATATATATATATATATATATGTAGTAACCAACCACAATTTGATTGTGGGGAAAATGATCAAACACATTCATTGCCCAAGTGATGGCAACAAAATTATATTCATATTATTAACCCTTTTAAGCACATTTTACACTTACGATGATCTCGTGATCTAAATGATTGCCTTTTATTTTCTATTATCCTCTTATTTTACTTAATGCCCAAACTGTGTAACTTAAATGTGTTATGCCTTGTCTCTGATGTAATTATCTAGTTTTCCTTCTTGTTTTCTATGTTTCATTTTTTTTTTGCTTCATGTCCTTACTTCAAGGACTTTAAAGGTATTAGGCCTTGAGGGAAAATAGTTTCCAGTATAGATTTTTTTTTTTAAAGACTTTAATTAATTAATTTATTTTTGCTGTGTTGCATCTTCGTTTCTGTGCGAGGGCTTTCTCTAGTTGTGGCAAGCGGGGGCCACTCTTCATCACGGTGCGCGGGCCTCTCACTATCGCGGCCTCTCTTGTTGCGGAGCACAGGCTCCAGACGCGCAGGCTCAGTAGCTGTGGCTCACGGGCCCAGCCGCTCCACGGCATGTGGGATCCTCGCAGACCAGGGCTCGACCCCGTGTCCCCTGCATTAGCAGGCAGATTCTCAACCACTGTGCCATCAGGGAAGCCCTCCAGTATAGATTTTGATGTTGTAGAAGAAGCTTTCTAAACCCAGGCAGAGATGTGCTTGGGGGTTGAGGCTGCTCAGTACTCCTGTAAATGGTCAAGCTGCATTGTTTCTGCTACTTGGAGAGCAAGGTAAATGTAGGTCTCCTAGGCCCCTGGGGATGACAGAGGGATGGAGATTGGGATGAACAGGACTTTCTCTCTCTTCTTTTCAAGTTGAAATTCATTTTAATGAAAAAAAAAGCCTGTGTGTCCAGCACTGTGTGAATTACTGACACGGATCTAGGTGGAGTATGACACATTCCCAGGTAACCTGCAATTGACCACAATCAGTTGGTGGTAGGAGGTGTGGGAGATGCACAAGTAACTCAGTACCAGACTGAATTTTCATTTCCCTAAGAGTGTTACCAAGTGTTCAGGAAAACTATATTTCAGTTCTGAGGCATCAGTTATTAGGTTGTCATACAGTTCATCTGTTGAAGGGTCTATCCCTTCTAGACACAAACTCCTTAAGGCCATGTCTGTCCATCTTTGCCTGGCATAGAGGAGGTGCTTCTTAAGTACTTGTTACTCCAGGCGACAAGTGCAAGCAATGCTCAGTGGGGATTCAGAGGTGGGTGGGCAATCAGGAAGGGGCCCCCCAGAGAACATGTTCTTTGAGACGAACTTTGAAGAAGTGGTAGGATCATAACTAACAGACGGGGAAGAGGTCGATACATAAGTGTGGGAAACTGGGAGCAGGGAACGAGGCCACCTGACCAGAGCTTGAGGCTGAAGAGGTGGGCTGGGACTGGATTCTCAGGGAGATGGTGAGTGGTTTGCACTTAATTTGCTCGTGTAGTGACATGACGACAATGATTAGTCAGGAAGGTGATCTGGTGAAGGTGTGTTCAGTGGACCAGAAATAGGAGAGGCTGGAGGCAGTCAGATGCTATTAGGATGCTATTGCAATAGTCCAGCTCAGAGCTGAAGAAGGCTTGAGTAGTAACATGAAGAAGGAAATAGAAGGGATGGAGGCTGAGGATGGTTTGGGGACAGAGTCTGAAGTTCTTGTAATCCATATTTCCCTAGAATAAACCAGCCCAGGAAAAAAAATAGGATGAAAACAATAGGAAAATAATACTGCTCTCGCTCTGTTCTCCATCAGCTCTTTTTTTTTTACAAGCTGAAGTCCTATCAGATTCTTCCTTCCTGTGTCCGAAGCTGCTGCTGAACTTGCCCCAGGTGTTGAGAGTCACTGCAGGCCCGCTGAAGCCAAGGCGGCTGCCGCTGGTGCCGATCAGAGGCGCCAACGAGGGCTGGGTTCACCTGCTGCTTAGGTGGCCAGATCCTCAAGTGCAGAGAGCAGCCCGCTCCTAGTTGTCATGTGGTTTAGGAATCAAGGCTTCCCTTTGCTCTCAATGTCTTACAGAGATTTTTCTTCTGCTTTTTATAGCAGCCTGTTCTTGCAGTACACTTGACAAACAGTGACAAATCTGTGCTGTATTTAAAAACCCTTTTCCTCTGGCCCTGGCTCCTTGGCCTTGCACGACATTTGTGGGGTTCTCTTTTCCCCTTAGAAGTTCTCCTATTACTCCATGAAAACAAACTCCTGGGAGGGCCAACCTTCTCCGAATGCTAGTTGAGACCTTGCTTCCCACCAAGGAGAAGCGTGTGTGTGTTTGTGTATCTGGCAACCAAGACGGTTGGGGTTGAGCAGTGGTCAGGGACTGGTGTCTGGGGAGAAGATGGAGGGGCAGGGACTTGGGGGAGTGAGGAGGGTCACGGAGAGATTTTCTTTGCTCAGCAGAGTGACTAGCTTTTCCGCTTTTCTTTTTTTAAAGATTTAAAAATTTTTTTATTTATTTAATTTATTTTTAGCTGCATTGGGTCTTCGTTGCTGTGCGCGGGCTTTCTCTAGTTGCAGCGAGCGGGGGCTACTCCTCGTTGCGGTGCACGGGCTTCTCATTGTGGTGGCTTCTCTCATTGTGGAGCACAGGCTCTAGGCGCGTGGGCTTCAGTAGTTGTGGCACGTGGGCTCAGTAGTTGTGGCTCGAGGGCTCTAGAGCTCAGGCTCAGTAGTTGTGGCACACGGGCTTAGTTGCTCCGCGGCATGTGGGATCTTCCCGGCCAGGGCTCGAACCCATGTCCCCTGCATTGGCAGGTGGATTTTTAACCACTGCGCCACCAGGGAAGCCCCTAGCTTTTCCACTTTAAACCATGGTATTCTTCAGATGCTATTTCCTTTGTCACCCCTATCAGTATAAAAGCCCATTTATTCTTCTACCAGAAGTTTTTTCAATAATTATTTCTTCACATGGGATGTTTGTGACTTGCTATATATCTTTTTCTATATAAAGAAGAGGCATGTGATTTATGAAGGGAAATTTTAAAGGCCTTTCTAGAGATGAAGGGTAAGGTTTAATTGAATTTGTTATCTTTTTGCAAAAGTATTTTCTGCCTAACATCTTTGTTATCTGAAGGAAGTTGGTCCTTCTTTTTTTTTTTTTTTTTCTTTTTTGAGAAAGAGACTATCTTTATCCCTATAAGCTTCAACTAGAGAGTTTCAATTTGAGTCACCAGGTATCGGTTCTATTAAGGCTCTGTTTTCAAATACCCTGGACGTGTACATTGAAAACAGGACTGCTGGATATTCTGCCTTCTGCTACACAAACTAGCACCCGGGATCCGGGATGCGTGTTTTAGTTACAGGTTTTTATGGCAAGGAACAGAGACTCCCTTGGATACCTGGTAATAAGGGTTATGGAAGAATCTGTGTGACATTCATAACCCGGCCAGTGACCAACGCAGCTGTACAGACCCTGCCACTCACTCATGGGCCCAGAGCCCCATATTTGTTCATCTTTGCCATTGGGTTTCTCTGTCCTCACGTAACTTCATTTGCTAAGGGCCTTTGCTAACTGTGGCCTCCAGTCTACCCCAAGACATCCTTCCTGCCTGTGTGTCTCGCTATCTCAGTCTAGATTTCCAAAATTCATACATCCTGAGAGCTGAATACGATTGGTCAAGTTCACCTTTTCACATTAGGCCATGTCCTTGGTCCTTGCCTATCTGGGTTAGATGCTTATCTCTGATGCAATTAGCTCTGATCTGAGGTGGGGCTGAGGATCATATGGATGTGACTTGGTTGTCTAGGCAACAGGAGCTGAGGGCAGGGCAATTGCCCTTAGCTGAGTGAGTGGGTGCTTGGGTACTGACTGGTATCTCAAGGCAGAGTTTCAATTTTGATTGCTCTTCATGAGGCAAACTGAATGTGCAGGGCTGCCTTCAGAATCCGATGAAATCATACTTAGAGCGCCGCCCAAAGCAAACATCTTTGCTAATAAGGGCAAACGAAGAATTTGGACAATTAACTATGTAATTGAGCCACAAACTCTGCTCTTGCCTGGGGCATCAGACAGAACCACTCCAAATCAAAAACCTGAGTTTTATTTTAACCTGAATCACCCAGATCACAGCAGAATTTTGCTTGAATGACCCAGACAGATTGCATCAATTTTCTGCTTTACTTTCCTTGTGAAGACCAGGCTGTTAGTGATCACTTCTGGAATGAGAAGTATTTAAAAAAAAAAAAAAAAAAAGTTGGAACCTGGAAAGATCTAGAACTTCCTTGTTCTGTATTTCTTAACAAACAGCGTGCCACTTAAGGGAATGTGTATGTTGATTTTTAAAAAGTAAAGATATAGTGGATAACCTGACTTCGATGAAATAAAAGGCTTCATTTTTCACTTGTAAAATGCATGTGAGGGAATTAGGCATAAAGGTGTGATACTTCTCTTTGAATTGTACTTATGAGATTAAATTTGCACCGTGTTGGTTTCAATTACGCTGTATCACGCTGCTTCCCTTACATTGTTCTTTTCTTCCTATTTGTTTTTTCATTATTGAGTCTATCTAACAATGGTGAACACAATTTAATTAGAAACTTTTCCTCAAAGGAGATTTTTTTTTTTCTAGAAGAAATCACAGAATATTTTAAAACAATGTCAGTCCAAGCAGACATTTTTATTTTTAGTGTTTCCATTAGCATGATAAACTTTAAGATGATTCATAGTAACCTTTCTATATCAATCTGTAGAAACATGTTCTTACCCATTCACTGATAACTTCTCAAGTTTTTCTTCCAATGATACATGTAAAACACTTGTGTTCCCACCATGTGCTGGTTTTGATTCTGCAGTGGAGTGTTAAAAGCTTTGGTGATTGAGTCAGACCACCTGAGTTTGAACCATGACTCCAGCTATAAAATGTTGGGGTAGGTACTTAACCTTGGTATCCTACGGTTTCCTCATCTGTAAAATGGTTTGCAATGGTACTTACCTCACTGAGTTGTCGTGAAAGTGCTTAGAATAGTAACGACCTCTAGTGCCTGCTCAGAAGGCTTTTACTGTTATTTGTACTCTCCCACTTGAGAAAGCACATATTGGAATACAAATGAATGTCAGTAATAGTCTTTGAAGGATGATTGACCTAATTTTTATTTTATCTGAATTGTATATTATACATTTAAATTTTCTAATGAGTAGAAAAGAATCCATAACCTTCAGAATTCACCAGATGTTCTATTTTGAGAAATGTTGCTCTAAATAATTTTCTCCTCTGTATTGATGTGCACAACTGATTTTAACAGGTAGCTAAATGCTATTTGAAAAGCGTACCTCACCCATTCTGGCAAATCAAATAACTGAAGGATTTAATTACTTTAGAAAAAATATTTTGCTTTCAAAATGTTTTAAGTGTTCAAAACATTTTAGTAAATAATTTACCTTTTGCCACAAGTCATAATAAAAATAATAAAAAGCTAATAAAACTGCCACAATGCATTAGTATACATGATGGGTTTTTTGGTAAGTGCATCTTGTTGAAATTCTATGTTTCTTAAGTCAAAATGAAATACTTTACACATTACCTAAAATATGTCCTGCTCTATGTGGAAATTAATCTCAGACAAATTTGCATATTCAAATTATTTTACAGGCTAACTTGCAAGTATAGAGATGATGGAAGACAATTAAGAGCCTTTATTTCTAAATGTTTTAAAGTATTGATTGTGAGAATTTTGATTTTCTCTCCTAAGCCGATTTTGAGATGCATGGCTTGCCCTACAGATGTCAGCCTGCACTTGGAGATTCTAGAAAGCCCAGGAGCAAGAGAGCCTCCTCTTCTTCAACCTCTCTTCCACCATTCTCACTTGCAGAAAACCAGCCTTTCTTCAGACTTGAGCAGAAAAATCTAATATGTTCCACAAAAAATCCTTTAGAATACATACTACCCATGCAAATGAAACAAAACAGAACATCCCACAAACTCTTAAATGGCTGGAGGAAAGCCAGCTGTTCACGGGAAGATCAGGTGGCAGAGGAATGGCTTCAGAGTCAGAGAGAAGCTAACCTCTGCAGGATACTGAAGTCCAGAACCTAATTCATCAGTGACCAGACATGCAGAGTCGTTGAGTCAATGCTGAAAGAGAAAGATACGAAAACGCTCACCAAACAGGTGTCCCGACTCCTTAACTAATCTGGGATTAACAAAATTTATGTGCTGAATGAATCCTTGATTAGTATTATTTTTCCAACTCAGCATGCCTGTCTAGACTTCAAGCTTCATTAGTAGTGAAGAGAAAATCAGCTGGATTACATTAAAAAATTTTTCAGGCAGATTAACAGATGACTTACACCCTTGTGAGACGTCTACCTTGACCCAAGTGCTAAGATAGTTAGAAACAGGCCTCATGTGGAGAAAGAAAGGCCACCCCCTCCTCTCTTTTGTACGGGAGATGTTTCCACTCCTAGTCAAATGGTGGTGCTAGTTCTTTATTTTTGAGTTCCCACATTTCCTAATTTCATGGTCATAACAGCCTCCTGTCTACTGCCTCAGAACAGCTTTCACCAAAACTGAAAATAAAGGCTCCATGCTCAGAAGCTCCTTAACGGGCTTGAAAGGTTAATGTTCCTTTCCCTTGCCCCTTCTATAGCATAAGAAGACAGTCTTTCAGTGACATTCTTCTCCTCAAGTAGGTACTCCTATTTCTTCTTCTCAATATATTTTTTTCTTTTTGTTATATGGGCTACTATTTACAAGCATGATGTAACTTTAGAGCTTCCCTCTCCTATGAAAAGATGTTCATTTTTCTCTTAATGCTCCAGGGATATTTTGCAAAGTTACTGGCAAGCATTACTACGACGTTAAAATGTTAAATCTAAACTTGGTACAGTGAAAATTCACTTTTCGAATAATATTCAGCTGAGTCAGAGGGCAACCCGACTACCCTTTTCTTAGTACAGCACTGACAGGCTGTCTGCCTGTCCCAGATAACGCCTATTTATTTGATCCAGCTCTAGCTAGGAAGTTCTGGATTATTGAAATGCGGCAGAATTTCAAAAGTTATTAATTGGCCTGATCACGGACTAGCATGAACATGCTACCTGTTTCTTAATCTTTGGTGCCGTAACTTATGTGCGTTTGAACTAAGCAATCTGAATAAGCCATTATTTGCTTCCTGGAGGCAGTCAAGTTTTCTGAAAAGCTACGCCATCTAGCAAAATCCAAAAGTCAGCCACCCTGTCCTTAAAGTGCCCTGTGATTTCAGGTAAGTTCTTTGGGGTCTTCCTGCCTCAGTTTGCTCCCCTGTAAAAAAAACTCCCGGTCGCTTTTTACAGGGGATGGTATGCCCATAAATGCCTCCCCACCACAAGCAGAGTGCTACTTGAGTAATGATGTGGCAGTCACAAAGGACAGGGCAGCCTACTTTCATTTTGGTTAGAGGAATTGCCACACGTTTCAGGAAATGCGCGTTGAGTTCTAAGTTTTGTGCTGTGTCAAGAGGGTAACCAGTTTTTGCTCTCCCAGACATGCCCATAGAAGCCAATGTGATTTCTTTTTTAACCTTAATGTAAGGATTGGGCTTTATCAGGACTTGGATCACGGCGATGATTCCTGTTCAAAGGTGCCAGATTTCTATTGGCTTTCTGGGCCAGATCTAATAGGTTTGCAGAGCAGCTCCACGCACGAGGTTGCTGGGAAACTCATCTGGTTTTGAATGCAATGTATGTATCACGTATATCATGTATATGGTGTATATTAATGTTGAGAGTGAACTTATGAAGATGAGGTAGAAGAAGTATTTGAGTTTTATCTTAACATGAACCGAGAGACAAAGGAAGGGAAATTAGGTGGGCACTTTTGAGATCTAGGCTTCAGACCCCATTTCTACTCCTTACACCCCCTTCTTATTTCTCCAAAGCAAATGTTTGCTCCAATTTTGTGAATATCCTACGAAGACTGCTCACTAGGCTTTAACACACGTGGCTATACTATTCCAGAGGTTAGATGTAATAGCATACAGAGTGTTAGATTTTAAAGAAATTAGGAATAAAAATAATGTAATTATCAGAGATAACATGGAGGGGGAAAAAAGCAAAAATTTGAATATGAATATAAGGGTCATATTTCCTAGCAGGATATTTTTCTTAGACCCTTGGAGATATTTGTTTTGTTTTATGGCAGGAAAACGATAAAGCTCATGCATCTCAAACTTGCAGCAAGGACAAAGTGCAACAATTATCTTTCACTTCGGTTAACTATCTTTCATTCAGTTTAGGATGTAGAGCTAACTACCTCCTTCCTTCTTCCTAGCACCCACTCTAAACCTCTATACAATATAAATATTTGCACCGCATGTCTGCTAAACATTTTTATGAGGGTTTCTATAGCTTCTTTGAGTATCTGTCTGTATGCATTGAGTCCAGTTGATCAGAACAACTGCTGGGGCTGAGGGCCTGGTAGTTAGGCTTCGGTTTGCCAGAAACAGAGAACAGCTCTGGTTTATGGTTGCAGATTGGCTGCAAAGATTAACAGGCAAGGATGAGAGTGACCCACCTCTGAATACACCATCCACAGTTTTGTAAAATATTCATAGCCATGTTTCACCCGTACTGGTTGAGAAGTGGTCCTGCCCATTACTATTACACCCTGCCCAGGGTGTAATAAAGTGCTAGTTTTCGATGCAGGTACTTAACAGGTGGCTTTTGATGAAGGTGATGGTGAGGACGGTGAGCTTGCCTTCTGGGCAACATCTCAGTAGACTTCCTCTGGATCATTCCCACTGGACCCTGACAAAACCTTGCACATCAGTGAGTTTATGATTCTTTCTAAGGAGTGTAAAATTTTTTTCTTTCACGATCTGAAAGAGTCAGGATGCAGAGGCTTGCATTATCTATTCACCCCTAAAAATATCTTGCTGGAAAGCTTCTGCTCAGGTCTCCCCTAGCAGGAGCTCTCTGGGGAGGATTCAGATACTCAGTAGTTCAATTCAAATCCGCAGGAGACTGCTGAGTCCAAGCCACAGCTCCCATCACCTTCTAGCTGTGATACTTAACCTCTGCCCTCAAAGTTCTCATCTGCAAAGTAGGGATAATAAGAGTGGCCACTGGATATAATTGTGTGGAATAAATGATATTAAACCACTCAACGCGGTCCTCACGTGTTAGAAACTAAATATAATGAAGTCATTTTTATTCCAAGCCTAGTACAGTATCTGATAATAGATGTTGGAGGAATAAATGACCAGACCTCATGGTCAGCACCACAGAGACTAGGAGTTTGCATCCATTGGACCATAACAGGGAACTTGACCTGAAAAAAAAGGCAACAAATGCAGCCAGCTGAGCATGCCACGGTTGCAACGCTGCTGCTTCTGTAATGAGCATAAAATGTTGGAAGAGAAGGTGCAGAAACCCTTAATATCCTACCCTCCATCATGACTTCTTTTCCTTTGTGACCCTAAGGATAGTCACATCCATTTGTGATAAGAAGAGTAGCAAAGAAAATGGGCAAATACTTGCTGAGACAAGTATGTATGAAACTTGGTACAAATGCTTCACATTCATTTTGCTGTCCAAAGAAGTGTTTTGCTTGGTGGTTGGGCAAAACCTGAGTCTACGCACGTGTGGAGTTGTACCCTGACTTCTCATTCAGTGTGATGCCAAAGACCTGGGATGGTCTCTCCCCCACTGGCTGTATAACAAATACTTCATGCCCATGAGGTGGTAGGGACAGCAATTATATTGAATATTAACAATTCCCGTTTAGGGAGCTCTTGTTTTGTACAATGCTTTTTAAAGGCATGATCACATTTAATCCTCACTACAGCCTCAAGTGGTAAACAATAGTATGATTCCAATTTAACAACTGAGGACACTAAGGCTTTGCAAAGTTAGGTAAAGTGTCCAATGTTAGATGGCTTTATAAATGACAGTTCTAAGACTTGAAGATAAGCTTCTCTGTTTCCCAAGCCCATGCTCTCAGCCATCATTTGACAAAATATTCATTTCTAAAGTTTTTGATCATTATGATCCTTGCCTTGGAGAAGCAAGTTGAGCATCTAGGGCTGACAAGAGATAATATCATACCCTCTCCAGGCCTCGGTATCTTCATCTGTAAAAGGGGAATATTGATATCTGAGTTACAGAAGTTTTATGGCCATTCATGAGGATTAAATTAAATAATGGACATAGAAGACCTTTATGAAAAGTTCAGTTTTATTAAGTACAAGTTTTACGTATGGAATAATGACTTTGTTACATATCAAATCTTGTCACCACGTGAATGAGAGTGGCCCTGGTGTGGGGCTGTGAAATGGGTATGAGAGGTGGGTTGGTTTATGTTCCAAAGACCTGAAAGTGTGTGCAGTGGTGGAGGTGTGGGTGGAGAGTCTTGGCCTCCGGAGCGTGTGGCAAAGCTTGTAAATAGGGTGGGCAGAAGGGGTGGGGCTTTGGCAGGATAGTGGCAGATAGGCTGGGAGTCAGCCTGTTCCCTCTCTGAGTAATCCTCTCCCGGGGGCATCCCTGCAGTCTTCGGGATGCTCTCTGACTTCTCGGAGAAGGCAAGTGGCTAGGAGCTGCCCTTGCCGTTCTGTTGTAAAAAACCACAAAGACTGGTTCAGCTGCACACCTGGAGCTTCATTTTCCTAACCCCGGCCTCCAGGAGCTTCAGCTGACTTCACTCTTCATAGCCATCCCCAACTCTCCATTCTTTGAGGTTTCCTGCTAAGAATGAATACAAATGGGGTACAGTCTTCCACCTCCTCTTTCTCGATGCCTTGAAGAAAACGCGCAGCCCCTTGTGGGAACTGGCAGTCACCAGGGGGAAGAGACAGGCCCCAACAAAATGACAGCTTAGGGAAACTGACAAGTGTAAGACTTGCTGAGTCTGAGTGGTCACGGCTCCTGGTCTAGGTCCTTGCCCTTTGCTGGGATAGTAGATTGCCACTGGGGTTTTGGCATTTCTTTTTCCTCTGATTCCATCAAACTGTTCTCTTATCAGATAGCCAGCAGCTGAGCAAGCTCTCCAAACATACCTCTTCCTCTAGGTTGGTTCAGGAGCCCTTAAAGCACTTTCACAAATGGATAATCTGCATTTCTGAGACCCTTCCTCCCTCTGCTGTTCATAGAAATAGTCTCAATGGGGTATTTCCTTTCAGAATTTCTAAAAAGATACAAAGAAATCTGCAAGTAATTTGGAGTTTATCTCACAGAAAACATTTGTCTTTTGTACGCTCATCTTTATTTACTATGGCCATCATCTGTCAGCGTTCATTTCCTTCAAACCATGTACAGTAAATAAAGACGATCACATCACATCTGATAATCCATTTTAATATATTTCATTTTAAAACTCTGTGACAAATACAGATCCAAATTTCTTTCTTTCTTTTTTTTTTTTGCTTATCTTTGTTTCTATAATTAACAAGTGGAACCGGTACCACTCAAGACAAAAGGACGTAGATGGCTGCCTCTGTACCTTTAGCAAGAAACACAAAACTCTTCCCCAAAGCCTTTTACCTCACCTCCAGGCCCTCCTTGCATCAAATTTTACTAAAGGATAGTTAGAGATTAGAGTTACTCAGAATCCAATACAGTTCAACTTGATACACACTGTTAATTTTTTTCCTGATTTTATTTAAGGAATGAGCTGTGGTTTATTAAGGTCTGTCCAGAGTCTCTGCTCCCAACCAGACTGGGAGTGCCTCAAGTGCAATGATGGGCTTTGTGCCGGCTTCACTCTAGTGCTGTGGGAGGTCCTGAGATGTTCGGTACATAATTGTGTTCGAGAGAGCCTGACATATTCCTTGATCCTGAGGTACAGTGTTGTATGATAGATCTCTAGAGCTTACTTAACTGAAACTTTATGTCTATTGATTAATAACTCCCATTTCCTCCTCTCTCCAGCCCCTGGTAACCACCATGCCAGTCTTTTTTTTTTTTTTTTTTGCGGTATGCGGGCCTCTCACTGTTGTGGCCTCTCCCGTTGCGGAGCACAGGCTCCGGACGCGCAGGCTCAGCGGCCATGGCTCACGGGCCCAGCCGCTCCGCGGCACGTGGGATCTTCCCAGACCGGGGCACGAACCCGCGTGCCCTGCATCGGCAGGCGGACTCTCAACCACTGCGCCACCAGGGAAGCCCCACCGTGCCAGTCTTTGATGTTATGAATTTGACTATTTTAGATACGTCACATAAGCAGAATCACGCAGTACTTGTGTTTCTGTAACTGGCTTATTTCACTTCCTTCTGGTCCAACCGTATTGCCACATATTGTAAAATTTACTCTTTTTTAAAGGCTGAATAGTATTCCATTGTATGTATATACCACATCTTCTTAATCCATTTATCTCTTGGTGGACTTTTAGGTTGTTTTCACGTTGAACAAACTATTTTGAATAGTGCTGCAATGAACATGGTTATGCTAATATCTCTTCCAGATCCTGGTTTCAATTCTTTTGGCTGTATACCCAGAAGTGAGATTGCTGGGTCATCTGGTAGTTTTATTTTAATTTTTAAGAACCTCCATACTGTTTTCTACAGCAGCTAAACCATTTTGCATTCCTCCCAACAGTGTGCAAGGGTTCCGATTTCTCCACATTCTCGCCAGTACTTGTCTTTTGTGTTTTTGATAATAGCCATCCTGACAGGTGTAAGTGGTGTCTCATTGTGGTTTTGAGTTGCATTTCTCTGATGATTAGTGATGCTGAGGATTTTTTCATGTGTCCACTGGCCATTTGTCTGTCTTTGGAGAAATGTCTATTCAAGTTCTAAGTCACTTAAAAAATTGGGTTGTCTTTCTGATATTGAGTTGTATGAGCTCCTTACGTATTTTGTAGATGAACTCTTGATCAGATATTCGGTTTGCAAATATTTTCTTCCATCCTATGGGTTGTCTTTTCACTCTGTTGATTATTTCCTGTGCAGATCCTTTTTAGTTTGATGCAGTTCCACTTGTTTATTTTGTTTTTGTTGCCTGTGCTTTTGGTGTCATATCCAATAAAATATTGGCAAGACCAATGTCATGAAACTCTCCCCCATTTTCTTCTAGGAGTTTTACAGTTTTAGGTCTTACAGTTAAGTCTTCAATCCATTTTGAGTCGATTTTTGTGTACTAGGTAAGATAGCATCCAATGTCATTCTTTTCCATGTGGATATCCAGTTTTCCCAACACCATCTGTTGAAGAGCAATCATTTCCCCATTGTGTATTCCTGGCAACCTTGTTGAAGATCAATCAACTGTGTATGTGCTGATTTATTCAGGGCTCTCTATTCTATTCTATTGGTCCATATGTTTGTCTTTATGCCAGTACAATACTGTTTTGATTACTGTAGCCTCATAATATTTTTTGAAACCAGAAAGTGTTATGTCTCCAGCTTTGTTTGAACAAGTCCAATTTTGAGGCCCCATTTCCCTCATCAGTTGAATGAAGGCATCGGACTAGGGGAGCCCTATGGTCTCTGTGGCCATGCTTTATGATTCTATAGTTCTTGCTTTCAGCAGTCTCCACTTAGAACAGTGAATTGAGATATTATATAAGCACAGTCAAACCCATGGGCATCTATGCTGGGAATAAAAGACACGTCATCATTCCATTGATTTAGGACTCTAACCAGAAAAAGAAGACTCTGATATCTCTTGCAGCTGTCTGAAGTGTTTTATGCTTTTGAATCTAGTGATTTGAGGATAAAGGGAAGGGGTCAGAGTGTGCTTTCTTTTTGCCTCTTTTTTTCCTTCTCTTCTAAGGGTAAATAAAAGGCCAGGATACCAATTAAAAGAAAAAACAAAAAAAGTCAACGACTTATTGGGGGTTGGGAGTTGGGGGGGGGGAAGCGCACTAAATAATTTAATTTCAGTTACAATAAATCTCAAGTGGTAATACTCCACTCCTGAGAATGCTCCCTGGTGGACAATGCCTGGGCATCGTATTTTAAGTAGAAAAGTGCAGGGACAGGGTAACATCATAGTATTCAGCATGAAGAACACTGCTCACACTGGTTTGCTGGTGTATTCCTCCAGATTATTTAGGCCTCACAGATCCAGCAAAGAGGTACTTCAAGTCTAGTTTGTGGAGGAAAAGATTCATAGAAGAGTGTTGTTTTCTAGGAAACGAAAAAGCAGAAAGCAAAGGTCTCCTGCTTACTATAGCATTCATGTTGCATAAGCAATATTAATATGGTTGAGTATTCATCATTCAGAGCAGTTCACAAATTATTCATGTTCAGACTACACAGGGCCCTTGCTTCACACTCTTCTCACCATCTGGATTCTATCCATTTTACTCCTCCCTCAGCCCTTGGAATAGAAGCGAAATTTAAGTGGGCCAATTTTCTACTTGTTAGCAGCCATGGTAATGTGTCCAGTAGGGAAAGGGATTTATACTGTTAAAGTGAAGGAAGTTTTTGGATTGTTTAAGGCTTTAATTTGTTGACGGGATTTCTAGAATCCACTAACACCAATATTTGCGAATTGAGCACACTAGACAAGTTTGTAGATTTACGAAAGTGTAGCTAACGAGGGCTGTATTTAAATTTCTTATCCAGCTCTTTAGTTCTAAATTTATTGCCAATTTTGTTTATCAGACTTATTCTCAGAGGAGTGGTATTTGCTGTGGCCACAAGGAAACATCTGTGAGCTTAAACCTTAGAGGCAGATAGCCAGTTAGAACATTTGGCATTTAAGGCTTAGATTGCAGAAGAGAAAAATTAATCAAGGCAACCCTTAAAACTATGGAGAAGGCAACTAAAACAAAATGTCTTATCACTGACAAACTGAAGTATTGAGTTCATGTTAATTAAGAAATGTCAGGATTTATAATGAATCAACGAGGAGTGTCATATTATGGCAAGTTTGGAAGTTGATGTCAATCTCTATTGCCAGGATTTATGGTAGATTATATAACGGAATCCTGAGCTCTAAGAGATCAAAGGAAAATGCTGGCTCCTTCTTCATCCATTCTCTTCGGTCAAGCCTACCCAGCAAGAAGCCAAGTGGAGAGCTGAGCAGTTATCTGAAGTGGGCAGTAGAGACAGCCAAAACCAGATAAGACATAACCAGAAAGTCACCGTGGAGGGAGAATGTGGACTGAAAATAGACGGGAAGGGGGTAAAATGTCAAACAGCTTGGTCACTGTCCACAGTCCACATTCACTGGATGACAGCCAATTACTGGCTTCATGCAATTATTTAGAATGAGTCTGAAAGACTGGAGTTAAAAAAAAAAGACGAGTTCATTACCAAGGTTGTTGTACGTTTATGCAAAATTTCTCTGTATCTGTATTTACTATCTGGGACGTCGAATTCTGAGTATTTCCAGGGATTTCACTATTTTAGATTAGTATGTCGAGGTGATTGAGGAAGCCCATATAATCTATGGTCTTACATGGAGAAAGAATTTTAGATTAATTGAATGTTATATTTAATTAAACTTTCCCCCCTACAGCATGGGCTTATGAATTTTCCATCGAAAACTCTGATTCTCTCTTACCTTTACCCTTTCCTCATGTGGCAATTTCTGTATGCCCTGGATTTTAGTAGAACATATCAAGGAATTGTACAAGCCCACTGGAATAGGATTTGCATTACCATTGGTTAAAACATAAAAAATAAAACTACCAAAGTCTCAGATCAATGTGGTTTTTTTTCTTCTATTTGATATGAAAACCATAAACTCCTTACTCTGAGCAGATGTTTCCTAGACCTAAAATATAGTTATCAGTCCTTGGCCCCTGTAAATCTGTCATTGTGTACCTGCTAATCCTGAAGCCTCCTTAATTCAATGTTAAACTTTCCATTCGTTGTTTTTTTATTGAGGAAAAGTTCATAAATTAGGTTCCCTGCTGCTTGGAATTAAGAAAAAACACAGTCAGGCTAGTATTACAGAGAGGAAAACAAAGTTAAGAAGTTAAACAAGTATTTTTTTCACTCTATCATGTCTTGTACATTGAAAGCCATTATGTATAGCATTTTAAAAACAAAAAAATAACCCAGGGCCTTTTTTCAATAGCTCAGGCTGATGTTTGAAATTCACAGTGAAAACTGCCCACGGAATACTCTTGCAGTACTC
Organism: Monodon monoceros; assembly: GCF_005190385.1. Classification (NCBI taxonomy): domain Eukaryota; kingdom Metazoa; phylum Chordata; class Mammalia; order Artiodactyla; family Monodontidae; genus Monodon; species Monodon monoceros. The sequence goes on from NW_021703771.1 coordinate 74,477,323, forward strand.
CAAGGGAGTCAACTGGAATATCTTATAATAAAGTAAAAATTCAAGAAGAATTTTGCATGCAAGTAAGGATTAAGGAAGTCGTTTTATAAGGAACAGGATAAAAGTGTGTATTAAGTGTCATTGCCAAATTTCTCACTTGCTCTGGGTAGTGACTGCTTTTCCCATCATAGAGCAATGTCTGAATCTCTGTTGTAAACCCATACAACACAGCCACAGCAGGTGCAACTCTGCTGCTGAACTCATGTTTGGAGATACTGTGGGCCAGGACTTTTTGCTCTAATGGCAAAATTGACCTACAGAAATGGAACTCATGCTATGAACCTGAGTTGATATAGTGGATGGTGTACTTAAAACATCCTCTGTATACACTGTGTGGTCGGAGTTTCTTTACATGTTATCAGGGATGTTGATGAATGTATCTACAATGCTCAGTAGTCACTTTACATACAGAAAGCCCAAACTTTTTTTTTTTTAAAAAGATCTTTTATTTCATTCTTTTCCCCCTCAGGGCTTTACCATAGCTGCTGGGAAGTAAAAACATTTCCTGATTTGATTTTCACAACCTCCTTCTTCTTTTGCCAGTTGTATGGTACTAATAAGAAAATTAGTACAAAAAGTTATACAAAAAATTATAACAAAATATGTGTGTGTGTGTGTGTGTTTAAATTTTTATTGAAGTATAGTTGATTTACAGTGTTGTGCTAGTTTCAGGTGTACAGCAAGGTGATTCAGTTATGTGTGTGTGTGTATATATATATATATATTCTAACATATATACGTATATATATGTATATATTCTTTTCAGATTCTTTTCCCTTATAGGTTATTACAAAATACTGAATATTCCCTGTGCCATAGAGTAGGTCCTTACTGGTTAGCGATTTTATATATAGTGGTAAATATGATAACCCCAAACTCCTAATTTACCCCTCAACCCTTTCACCTTTGGTAACCATAAGTTTGTTTTCCATGTCTGTGTGTCTAATGTGTGTTCAATTTAACTCTAAAATAGGAGAACATCTTCAGAGTATAGACTTTGTGTTTTCAATTACCTACCTAAAAATAGAGGCAAGATTCTTACATTTTCAGTCACTGAGAAACCTTTCTGTTGAATTGAATTATTCAAAGTGGCAAGTGGCAGGTTCTTAAGGAAAAAAAAAGCTGATTAGGTGAACAAGTAGCCATTTCACTTTATTTGTGATCACCAAGTAATCACATTGTTTTTTATTTAAAATTTAAAAGAGAAAATAACTGACTTTCAAGTCCACTTCTCATTTTCTCCGTGGAACATTTCTAAACTAGTTAGCAAACCTCTTGAAAAGCCATGCATATATTACAATGAAAGTACAAATTGTCACCATTGCCTAGAAGCCAATTTGAGAGGCTATTTATTTAGCAGTTTGTGAATCCAGTACCAGCATGTGATATAAAAGATTAAAAGCCCCTCTGGTTTGTAAATACCATGCTATCATTCAAAATGTTCCAAAGCACAGGAAGTCTGAGTCAACTGAGTAATACTGGAAGGTTGATTTTTATGTAACCTGCCCAGATTACAAGGGAGGGCTGGGGTATGGGACCCAGGTCTGTCTGCCAATCAGCTAGAGATGGTAGTGGGTTAAACCTGATTTCTCTAAGGATCAAACCGGCATATATTGCCTAGTGGGGCACTTCCTCATTGTAGAACTGGCCTCTTTTCTCTCCCGTTGCGGAGCACAGGCTCCGGACGCGCAGGCTCAGCGGCCATGGCTCACCGGCCCAGCCGCTGCGCGGCATGTGGGATCTTCCCGGACCGGGGCACGAACCCGCGTGCCCTGCATCGGCAGGCGGACTCTCAACCACTGCGCCACCAGGGAAGCCCGAACTGGCCTCTTTTAGGGAAGTATTTCAGGAAAATTTTCCGTTGGACCTTGTCTACCCTGCTGTATAGGAAATGAAGGTTTCTAGGTGAAGCCTTTACTTCGTGACTAACCAAAATGTTAATGTCACCAATGCCAGGCTTGGCCACTGTCCTCAAGAGTGCAGTGGGACTGGTCGGGCCAGTCTTCCGAGGGAGGGTGGGGCTGTGCTATTGTTCCTGGGTCCACGGAACCTGCAGAGCCTTGTCTGCAAGGGCCTGGCTGACTGCTGGCTGCTTAGAAGCCCCGCAAAACCTCCTCTGGCTTAGGAATTTTAAACAGCTATAGTTCTAATCCTTGTATTAAGAGTCTGAGCAGCTGTGAAGGAATTCTCATGTGAATCATAGAACTGGGAACAGGGTGAACTGCTGGAGCTTCTTACTTTCAAGGAGACAGTGACCGTAGCAATTTGCCAGCTCAGAGCAGAGAGCTAGTTTGGCGAACAAGGAGATAGACAATGAAGAGGAAGGAAGGAAAAGGTTTTTAACCAAAAAATGAGTCCTCTACCCACCTGGGGCTGAAGAAAGTAGAGCCAGTACAAACCACTGGGAGTTTGTGTCCTACACAGTTTTTAAGATGCTATTCCTTTCCTCAACTTTTGTGTTTCTATATGCTTGTCGGTCTCTGAGTGGGCTTGAATTTCTCTTCGCACTTTGAGGTCCTGGATCAGAAGCTGATTATCCTGAAAAGGTCTGAGGTTGTGCCGTTGCCGGGACTTTGAAAGAGGTCTGAACAAAACCACTGGGATTCCAGATGCCATGGAACCTGGGGCTTTTTGTGCATTTATCTTGTGTCACTTGGGTAATAACACCAAAATCATTCCCCCCCCATTTTTTATTTATAAACAACACAGAATATCCGTGTTTCTCCCACTCCCAAAGCTCTATGTTTTAGTAAATGTTGGTCTTAAGTATCAGTAGAAAGAATTTAAGGGCTAAAGAATAAAATACATAAAATATGTTAGTAGGTTAGTGTAGTACCCACATGTGGGGTTGCCCGCTACCATTGCTTCTTTCTTTTTTTAAAGATCCAGCTCTTCTGTTTAAATAACCAATTCTTTAAAGTCCTGTTTCTTTTATGATCTACTTTGCTCATCCCTGGAGTCAGTCAGTCAAGTAAGTAATATAATGACAGTAATACTACTTCTCCCTGTACTGATCGCATTTTCTGCCGGCCATGGTGCTTTGCACCTTGCAGTGAATAGCTTACTTAGTCATTACAACATCTCTAGGAGTGGGTATCATTATACCCACTTTCTAGGGAGGTAAACCAAGGCTCAGAGAAATCAAGTAAATTGCTGAGGGCCATCCAGTTGGTAAATGGTATAACAAGACTTGAACGTAGAACAGTAACTCAAGAGCTTGGCCACTGTAAATATGGGTTTTCAGATTATGTTTGTAGGCAAAGGGCTTAGATATTGAAGGAAATACAGAAACAGTATTAAAAGAAAGGCCTCTTCCCTCGAGAAGCTTATAATCCACTGAAATGAGGAGCTCAAATTTCCACTGTGAAATATTTGTATCCGCTTTGCCTGGAACAAATTCCTATGATTTCCTTTTTTACTGTTTGGAGCTCATCCACTCAAGTCAAGAACTCTGAGTGTAAGCCTTTACCAGCTTTGGGCGGTGACTTTTCTATTTTTCATCATCCTAGGAGTACACTGTCTTGCCTGTAAATGACACTTAATGGAGTTGACCGATTATATCTGGATCAATTTAACTTAGCAAAAAGGCAACAGGCAAAAAAGGTTAATTGACCGGTATCCTCATTTACCAAGTTCAATTCCCATTCTGACTTCTCGCTCTCTAGTGAAAACGTGACATCAGATTTGATTTCTAGAGAGGTGAAGGGGTCTTTGATCAGTAAACCGGAGCCATACCATCAGGTTTGCTTTGCTAATTGAGTTTGAAATAGATTAATGGTAAACATTATTTTGGGGTCCCCTGGGCGCATATGAACTGAAGATGGCAAGAGATGACTCAGATGGATGTATAAGGACTGGCAGAGGGAAGAATAATCCACAAAATTGGTAAATCACACATGAATAACCAAGAACTGAATACAATATAACAATATGTGTTCATTTCCACTATTGAATAAGTTACCATTATCCTCTCTTCACTCTCCATTTGGGTCAGATTACTTCTCTGCTGTATTTCTGTTCTTACTGGTACCTATTTGCTGTGATTTCTCCTAGTTTTGACTCTATCTTTTGGCTTTAATCTTGTCTCTAAGTAAATTGCAGCCCAGTAAATATACTCTAGTATTGTTTATTGTAACTCCTGCCTTTAGGCCAGGTACCATGAGAAGGCACTTCTCTTATTAATTTATCTGTTTGGATATGTGCTAACGGGAGCCCTAATGCACACTTTGATTATGGTTCGTTGAGTCTAAAAGATTCAGTTTGGTTCAATTCAATTTATTTTGGCCTGTCTATGTAACAGTGCTACACAGCTAATTATAGTAGTTTTCTGTTCATATCGTTGACCTGACACATAGTAGCAAATCAGATGGATCAGAATTTTCTATCCAGTCTGAAGGTATATGTATACAGCAACAATATATTCTCATAAGAAGTGAAAATCTTTGTCATCTGGAAGTCTGGGTTCCATGATGCCTAAGAGAGCTAGACACCAGGAGCTAGAATCAGCTGAGGACATGCACGCATACATCCATGTCCACATTTTCTTCCCATTACAACACGTAGCCACTGTTTGGGCACCTATTTAAGTAATAATGTTACTGACCATCAAAGTGTAAATATTTTGGTACTAGTTGAGTATGAAAACTTTTCAGAATAGTTTTGTGAACTTTACTCAGCACAAGCACACCGAACACATTTCTTCCAATTGCTTTGGCAACAGGAGACATTGGCTAGTATGTTTTAAAGAAATCCACCCATGTTTTCGTTGATCTTCCTTCAATCCCACTGGACTGTGGGAACGAGATGTAGCTGGGAATCCTTGTCAACCAGGAAACCAGAGTCCTTTCAAGGGATGGGTAGGAAGGCAGGTGAGAGGGGAGAAGCATGTTTTAGAGGGGTGATGTTTATCTTGTTGGCCTGTTAGGGAAGATTTTCTGGGATAAGAACAAGGTTTATTGATTATCCTTCCTGTGCCATGAAACCTCACCAGCTCACTTCACTGCAGGCTTGTTTGTCCTCTTAACGCCAGTGCCTTTGCCTTGCATTTCAGCTGAAATCCTTTCTACCCAGGAGGAAAACCAACAGAGAAAACAGAGGAGGTGTTTCCAGTTTTGAGAGCTCAGATCAAACTAGAGATATCTGCTCTAACTGGAAATCTGAAGAAATTAATTATGAACCTTGTTCACTAGAGGTAATATAAAAAACAGCTTTGCTGGTTTTCATAGGAAGACTTTCTGTGTAGCCTCTCTGAGAACTGGCTACCTGAGCAATTCATCCTCGAAATTTGAGGATGTGTAGTATCCAAGGTTTAGGTGATATTGGAGGAACACGTTGTTAATCTAGGGGATGCTGGACTTTGACTTTTGTCCAGGTGATGTAGACACAGGTTAGGCTGCTGAGCGCTTTGACACTACTTTCTAATGTTGAAGAGCATTGGAGGAAGGTTATGCTTCTGAACGTTGAATTATGTTGAAGTACCGTTTTTCATTTTTAAATCAACTCATCACCTTTCTTTGCTTCCATTTAAAAATAGTTGTTGTGTTTTGCATATTTTATATAGAATGCATGTTAATTTGAACATTCTTTGAAAAGAGAAAAGAATAAAGATGTAAATAAAAATCACCTACTCACCAGCCATAGATAATCACTAACAATATTTTAATATATTTTCTTGTAGTCTTTGCTTAGTATTTATTATGTGTATATGTATATATATTTATTTGCATATTTGTATATTATATAAAAAATTTAAAATTCCCACAGTATAATGTTAACAAAAACCCAAAATACAAAACAATTTCCATTTGCAAAACATATACATATATATATATACAAAGTATATATTTTACAAACTGAAATTATGTTGTATCTTGGATTTTCATTAACATATTTGTATAGCATTTGTGTATAACATATATACATAATATACACACATATACACACACACATACACACAGCTATATATTTTGCAAATTGAAATTATGTTGTATCTTGTAGAAGTTATTTAATTATTTAGGTGTTTCAACATGCATTTTGTCTACATCTGTTTATTTCCTTAAAAATGATTCCTAAAAGTGGAAATACAGTGTCAAAAGGCAAAGCTGCTTTTAAGCTTCTTGAGGGGGTACTGCCAGATTTCTTCTATTTCCTTCTGAAACATTATTATTTTGCAGAAACTCTCTTAAAAGATTCCAAGCAAAAATTGTCTTAATCCCACGTAGAAATCAAATTATTATTTTATTTGGCCATGTCACCTCTGGTCCTTGTCCATGAACTTATGCTATTATTGACTCTTTCCATTAAGATAATGGATAGAATTTTATTTCCTACATTGTCTTTTGTTGTATCATGGGTAGTTTCTATTATGCTACAGTATTTTTTTATCTTTCTTGTTCCCTTCTTCCTTTCTTTCTGCTTTGCCTGTACCCCTTCAGAGAAACCAGTGAATACAGCTTGATGTGTTCCTCTACTCCTTTCTCGATGGTCACACACAGCACTGTGATATACATTGATATACAGGGGAATGGTCCCTATTTATCTTAAAATGTGGGATCAGGCTATATACACAGTATATGCGTGTGTGTGTGTGTGTGTGTGTGTGTGTGTGTGTGTGTGTATTACTCTGTGTCTTGATTTTCTCACTTTGAAATATGTCTTGGAGATTCTGAGAAAGATGTCTTATTCTTTTCCATAGTTGTATGAGGTATGAATTTGCTAAAATTTATTCAGATATTCTGCTATCAATAGACATTCTGTTGTGAATAGTTTTCAACAGATAAAACAAGTGCTATCACTACAAATATTTGTAGACACATATTCTTAGCTGTGGGTGGTTTTATTTTTATGGTCTAATTCCCAGAAGTAAAATTACTAGTTCAAAGGATATGTGTATCTTTAAATTTTAATGGGTTTTCCCATATTATTTTCTAAAAATATAGTAACAAACCACACTCCCACTAGCAATGTTTGAGAATATCATTTTCCTCACATTTCTACCAGCACTCCTATTTCTCTACATCCTAATTTTTGCTAGTCTAATGAGCAAGCATTAGACATTTCAATTTTTTGGCTTCTAATGAGGTTAAGTGTGTTTTCATATTATCATGATCCCTTTGGATTCCTTATCTGTCAATTACCTATATGTATCCTTGGCCCCTATATAGTTGCTTTTTTTCATATTAATTTTTAAAACTCTTTGAATATTATAAATTTTTTGGGGGGGGTCACATTAGTTGCTATATTTTTACCATCAACAATTTGTTCTTTGATTTTATTTTTGTAATTTTCTTCCACAAAATAAAAAAAATCTTGTGATATCACATCTATCGCTCTTTCTTTACAGAATCTGGGTTTCCAGTCTTGCTTTAAAAGGTCTTCCCACCTAGTTTCTTAAATTTTCTTCTAATTTAAATCCTAATTTTTATTTTTTGTATTCATGATATTTTACCAGTAGTATTTTTCCATCTTGAATTTATTTTTAAATAAAACTAGGAGGTCCAAGTGTATTTTCTTTTAGATGGATAGCCAATTGTTTAAGTATCACGTAGTCAATAAACTGCCTTTTCTCTAGTAAATTAAATTTCCTCATATACTAGTATCTATTTTTTCAATTTTTTTCTCTAGTGCACATGTCTATTTATCTATTGCCAGGCCTGAGCCATACTGCTTTCTGTGTAATAGCTCTGTAATTTATTTTAGTATCTGGCAAGGTGATGCCACTCCTCCACATTCTTCTTCTTAATTTTGGTCTAGTTTTCAACACTTAAGAGTTCCATATGAGTTTTAAAGGAATTCTGTTAAAAAATAATCAAACAGATAAAAGCAAAGCATATTGATTTTATGGTTGTAACTAACTTAAATGTGTCCTCTAATTTTCAGTGGTTTGACAGTTTCGTGGTCTTCACATTTGTTTAGACCTTGTGTTAGGAACTTCCATACGATTAATTTTCTTTATACAGGATTGCTCTCATATCTTTCTTGTTATATTTCCTTTTAGAGTAAAAGTAATCTAGTAAGAGGAATAACACTGGAAGGAAATGTATTAAACCATCATTGACATTAGTTGACCCTGGTGACCCTGGTAGGATTATGAATGAATTATTTTAGCCTCTTCCACTTTTCTGTATTTCCCAACTTTTCCATATTTTTCATGCATTATTTTTATAATGGTAAGAAGTCAATACAATTTATTTTTAAAATGGAATGGGAATAATAGTGCCTTGGAAAATCATACATACAACAGTTTCCCATGGAATTCTATTGTTATCTCCCTGGATCAGTGATTCTCAAGGAGGAAAGGTGGTGGGTAAGGGGAAGAGCTCTTTGTTAGTGTTGTGTGTGCAATTTAAGAAAACATTTTCCTTATTATTCACCATTTTAACCATAGCACCTAGCTGGTCTCTAGAAGCACTCTGAATATTTGATCATGAATGAACTTTATAAAACATTATAACAACATGTTGTAACATTTTGTATTTGGAAAACAAATTTAAAATCTATTGTTTTCACAGTATGAAATGAGAAAATGAAATTCAATAAAAATCTCTTGTTGCTTGGTGAGAATATACATCTTCCCTTCTATGAATCAGTAATAAGAAGTTTTACCCAGGAGGCCAGTTCTCTCCAGATGGTTCTTTCTGGAGAAGGAGCGTGATATTTATCTCTTTATACAAAGGATGAGAAACACAACATTGAATTACATTGAATCATCTTACTGCTTCAAGACCTAACACAGAGACTAGCGCTTAATAAGTGCTTAAGGAGTATTGGCAGACTAATTTTAAAATAATGGATTATTTTTGGTGACCAGAGAATTGAGCATTATTAGGCTTCTCATTTTAAAAACGTACATGATGTTTCTGTCCTTCTATCTGTTACTAATATATTATACTAGTGAGAAATATTATGCAAGGACCGGGAGGAGAAAACCCACATCTGTCCTTGCCAGTGGGCTGCATGTGGAGGTGATGCAGTGGTTTTACTCTCTAAATGACTGAAAAATAGGTTCTGGTGCCCCAAGGAAGTTCCTGTCGCTTGCTGACAATTAGTAGTGTCTGTTTAAATCATGCACTTTTACTGGGCCTTAAAATTATCTTTCAGTTAGTTTCAATTTCATCAGGACAAGAGACAAGCTGAGGAGAATAGATTGCTGCTCACTATTTTGCTGGAAGATTTCAGCTTCATTCCACCCCTTTCCAGATGAGTGCCCTTGCAGTTCTCCCTTTTCTCTTTCTCATCCTACCATTTTACCTCCCCCGTCTTTCTTACCTTCACCCTTCTTTCCTTGTTCCTGGAGAAGCATTGGAGAAGCAGCCTGAATCAGGAAGAGGTAGGGAAAAGAGAAAAGAAACCTAGACTCGCTAGTTCTTCATTCCTCCTTGGGTCACCTCCCTTTCCTCAAGCTCCGACTTTATCTGCAATCTTAGATACAATCCAATTTATAGTATTCTGTCTTTCATTCAAGAAGTATTGAGCGCCTACTGTGTCGAGGCGGTGTTCTGGATGCTCAGCTCCAGGAATGAACAACGTAGACAAAGATCTTGCTTTTATGGAGGTTACATCTTATGGTGGAGGGAGGCAGATAATAAACAATAAGCTTGACAAGTAGGTATAGATGTCAGAGGGTGGTAAGTACTCAGGCAAAGAGCAAAAGTAGAGCAAAGGGGGCTTCCCTGGTGGCGCAGTGGTCGAGAGTCCGCCGGCCGATGCAGGGGACGCGGGTTGGTGCGCCGGTCCGGGAGGATCCCACATGCCGCGGAGCGGCTGGGCCCGTGAGCCATGGCCGCTGAGCCTGCGCGTCCGGTGCCTGTGCTCCGCAACGGGAGAGGCCACAACAGTGAGAGGCCCGCGTCCTGTAAAAAAAAAAAAAAAAAAAAATGTAGAGCAAAGGAAGGTAGAAGGGGGAGGGGCTACGTGGGTGTGGAGGGAGGATGCAACAAGTTGGTTAAGGCAAGCCTTGCTGAGAAGGGAGCCCTTGAGCGAAGACATGGACGAGATGAGGAAGTGAGACAGTGGGGACCCAGGGAAGAAATTTCCAGGCAGAGGGGAGAGCTGGTGCTAAGCCTTGAGGAGAAGCATTCCTCGTAGGAGGCCAGTGGGCTTGGAGCCCAGTCCGGGAGAGAAGGTCAGAGGGCTAAGGAGAGGATGGGGCAGGTAGACTGCTTTTCAGTTGGGGAGTTGAAAGGGTAACGCTTTGGATAAATTTAAACGAAAACTTTCTCAAACGTGCTTTCATACTATCTAGAAAAAAACTCAACTTTCATGTGAAAACTTGATTAGCAAGCAGACTTCTATATGGTTAACCTTCCCTCAGAGCTCTAGGTAAATTTTGTTTCGTAAACTTCTCTTCCTTTTTTAAATTCCCCAATACAGAGAAGAATTATAAGGGAAAACTAAAGCAGAGTTCTCCCAGAGCTACGGAGATAGAATTATATTCAAGTTGCCACTGAGTATATTTATGCGTTTAATGTTTGAGGGGGCAGAAGTACTCGACTTAGTGATTGCTTAGAAATGTGACTCATCTAGTTCCATGACTCAACTTTCAGAGAGAATGTAAGGTCAGAACCTAGTGATTGATAAGAACAAAGAAGAGGGTGTAGATGCATACATGTCTAGCAGGGGGGCCAGGGTGACACACTGGAGGTGAGTATTCAAGGAAGAGGCAACAAGGAACATGTCTGGGTAACGGGGTAGGGTTTGGTGCAGTTGGGGGTTGCAAGTGGTTCATCACGGCTGGACTGCAGGATTCTGTGGACAGACTGGGGGTAAGCAGATCACTCAGAGGCTTGCAATGACCCAGCAGGCTACCAAAACCCAAATAACACAAATCAGATACAAATCTAGAAAGAGCACTCTGGCTGGAGTATGAGCATGATGCAGTGGATAATTGATGGAATGAGATTCTTGAGGAGGCAGGAGTAGATTGGGCCATTTAAGTTCATCTACTGATACTTAAAAAATATGAAAAGAAATTTTAGGTAGTAAAATCAGGACAGAGCTACCAACTCTTTGGAAATGATGGGACTAGAATGTTTGGAAAGAAGTCAGATCGTTCACTTGTTTATCATCTATGCATTGTGTGTCTCTGCTCAGACCCAGGTGGCTGCCCAATGCTCTGAGAACAAGTCAGTGTGGGAGGTGCTCATAAGAGAAGGATCCCAACTCCTCCTTCACAGAACCCCTGTTCATCAGACTCAGTGGTGCAGAGTTGCAAGGATGGGCTTTTGGCATATCCATGATAACAGGAATTCACTCTTGTTCAAAAGCGATTCATTCCTCCAACCAGTGTGTGTTAAATACAATCAACATACATGGCACCGTGGTAGGTTCTCAGGGAGCTAGCTGTATATGTCGAGGATGTTTCATTTTATTTGAAGTGAGTCACAGACATGTAAACTAGTCAATTATACATTTCAGGCGAAGTCTGATTCGCTTTCCAAAAGACAGTGACACATTAATTTCCTAAGAGATTGACCTGCCCTGGAAGCACTGAGAGAGTCTTGTTTGGGGGATTGATTATAGTCAGGATCTTGGAAAGTAGGTGGGAATAACTGAGGCAGAGAGGGATATACCTGAGAGGATGGTAACAGCTCTTGAGCAACGGATCGGTAGCTCTGGGGTGAGCGCGGTGGGTTCAGGGGGCAAGGAGGGCCGGGAGGAGTGAGGGCTTGTGCTGGAGCAGGTACATGGGCCCTGATGGTGGAGAGTTTGACAGACCTGCCTACCAAGATGGGTTGGCTTCCTCTGTAGGTGACAGACAGCCATTAGAGCTCTTCAAACAAGAAAGTGACACACCGAAAGCAAGTATTTCCATTGAGAAGTCCCAAGATACAGGGAGGATTAGATTGGGAAGAACCTGGCCTCAGGAGGAGGCAAGGACAACGCAGAGAAAAAGGCAGATATAGATGAAGATAGAAGGAAGAGAGGAAAACGCTGACCAAAGATCTGTCGGTGTGTGGGAAAGCCTTTGGGAGGAAGGAGAGTCAGAAAACGCGAACCAGCCTGGCTGAGAGTGATGTGCGTTCAGATGAAGCAGCAGAGACCCTCTACCAGTAATCATTCTGGCACTAACATACCCACGTGTCTATAAATCGCAATATGTTTCTGGTCTTGAGCAACTTCATAGTCTTGTTAAATTGAAACAAAAATCTGGACTTCTCTAAATCCATCCTCTTTCCATAAAACAGTAATGGTCTCTCATAGGTATCGTTTACCTTTGGATGAAGCTGCTGAGGTGAAATCCTGTTGCAAACGAATTCATTATCTGCCTGAGTTGTCACTTTATAGTGTGATGTAAAGGAGGCTTGGGAGGCAGAGCGTTAGGACTTTTTAGCAAAGTCTGTTGCATACCATTTGTTATAAACCATTCTCTGCCCCTCTGTTTATAACCATATAAATGTGGCAGAAATGTAGGCTACAGGTCACACTTACGTAGAAGCAATGTCTACAAAATGTTAAAGGTTAGATAATTTCAGGCTCTGAGTAATAAAGAACTGTGTAGTTCTATTAAAAGGTAATTTTTGTGTCTTGCCAATGTCATACATTTTTGATCTATGGATTAGGAAGGGGATGGAGGTGGGGTAGGCATTGGGCATATGGAGCTGTTTAGACAGAGAGAAGCCCTTTAGATTACGTATAAAATATAACTAGGAGCTTTTGGCTCCTAGAGAGAAAATTGAGAAAATCCACTTCTTTGGAAACACTGCTAAAACGACAACAGAGGAATGAAAAAAGGCATAAATCCATGAGGACAAAGACAATGAGAGAGGAGATAACAGGATGTGAAAGCTGATGGATGACTGGTAACCAACCGAGCCAACCAGTTCAGGTGAAACCCAAGCCTGTGGGCTACGGGCAGCCATTGAAAAGCAAATCCATCAAACTGTGGATCCCCAGAAAGGCATGGGATTTGGAGGCAGCAGGTGCCTCTGCAGATGAGGGTTGGGATGGGGCTGAAAATAGGAGAACTGGTTGAAAATCTTTAAAAGGAGCAATCAGAGCAACAGATGCGCTTCTGATTTCCGAATCGTCTACAGCTTAGTGGAGAGGGGTAAATGTCTTCCTGAGAATAGAGAGACTGAAGACTGTCCTGCCAAATGGAAGACTCCGTGTACCCTGCATCTCAATACAGACAGCAAAGCTCATACCATCCAGGCAGCACTTTGGGGGAGTTGTCTCTGAGGAAACAGTCTAAGGGAAAGGACCCTCCAAAGCTGATATTTAAGAGTCTCTCAGTGAAATGGCAAGGTCCCACCTCATTAGAGATGCACACGTAGAAATATGATTTGGAGTAATCAAGGATCACCAGACAACAGCAGTAACGTGAAAGATAGACACACAAATAAATACACACACACACACACACACACACACACACACACACACTCACTCCAGTTCTGTTGGAGGAACTATATAGGGTGAATAACATCTTGTACCTTTCTTGAGCTACTCTTTGCCTAAAGGAGGCAGAGACAGCCTGGTTGGTCTTAGCAGCATCAATGCTTGGACTGGTTTCATTCTGGTCTCAGTGCCTGGCTCTTTCTCAACTTCAGATTTTTTTTTTTAACATCTTTATTGGAGTAAAATTGCTTTACAATGTTGTGTTAGTTTCTGCTATATAACAAAGTGAATCAGTTATATGTATACATATATCCACATATCCCCTCCCTCTTGCATCTCCCTCCCACCCTCCCTGTCCCACCCCTCTAGGTGGTCACAAAGCACCGATCTGATCTCCCTGTTGTATGTGGCTGCTTCCCACTAGCTATCTATTTTACATATGGTAGTGTCTATATGTCAATGCTACTCTTTCACTTCGTCCCAGCTTACCCTTCCCCTCCCATGTCCTCAAGTCCATTCTCTAAGTCTGCATCTTTATTCCTGTCCTGCCCCTAGGTTCTTCGGAACCTTTTTTTCTTTTTTTGAGATTCCATATATATGTGTTAGCATACGGTATTTGTTTTTCTCTTTCTGACTTACTTCACTCTGTATGACAGTCACTAGGTCTATCCACCTCACTAGAAATAACTCAATTTAGTTTCTTTTTATGGCTGAGTAATATTCCATTGTATATATGTGCCACATCTTCTTTATCCATTCATCTGTCGGTGGACACTTAGGTTGCTTCCATGTCCTGGCTATTGCAAATAGTGCTGCAATGAACATTGTGGTACGTGTCTCTTTTTGAATTATGATTTTCTCAGGGTATATGCCCAGTAGTGGGTTTGCTGGGTCATATGGTAGTTCTGTTTTTAGTTTTTTGAGGAACCTCCATATTGTTCTCCATGGTGGCTGTATCAATTTACATTCCCACCAACAGTGCAAGAGGGTTCCCTTTTCTCCACACCCTCTCCAGCATTTATTGTTTGTAGATTTTGTGATGATGGCCATTCTGACCGGTGTGAGATGATATCTCATTGTAGTTTTGATTTGCATTTCTCTAATGATTAATGAGTACCACATCTTCTTTATTCATTCGTCTGTCAATGGGCATTTGGGTTGCTTCCATGACCTGGCTATTGTAAATAGTGCTGCAATGAATATTGGGGTGCATGTGACTTTTTTTTTTTTTTTTTTTTTTTTGCGGTACGTGGGCCTCTCACCACCGCGGCCTCTCCCATTGTGGAGCACAGGCTCCGGATGTGCAGGCTCAGCGGCCATGGCTCACGGGCCCAGCTGCTCTGTGGCACGTGGGATCCTCCCAGAACGGGGCACGAACCTGCACCCCCTGCACGGCAGGCGGACCCCCAACCACTGTGCCACCAGGGAAGCCTACATGTGACTTTTTGAATTATGGTTTTCTCTGGGTATATGCCCAGTAGTGGGATTGCTGGATCATATGGTAATTTTATATTTAGTTTTTTGAGGAACCTCCGTACTGTTCTCCATAGTGGCTGTATCAATTTACATTCCCACCAACAGTGCAAGAAGGTTCCCTTTTCTCTACAGCCTCTCCAGCATTTGTTGTTTGTAGATTTTCTTATGACACCCATTCTAACTGATGTGAGGTGGTACTTATTGTAGTTTTGATTTGCATTTCTCTAATAATTAGTGATGTTGAGCAGCTTTTCATGTGCTTCTTGACCGTCTGTATGTCTTCTTTGGAGAAATGTCTATTTAGGTCTTCTGCCCATTTTTCATTGGGTTGTTTGTTTTTTTAATATTGGGCTGCATGAGCTGTTTATATATTTTGGAGATTAATCCTTTGTCCATTGATTCATTTGCAAATATTTTCTCCCATTCTGAGGGTTGTCTTTTCGTCTTGTTTATGGTTTCCTTTGCTGTGCAAAAGCTTTGAAGTTTCATTAGGTCCCATTTGTTTATTTTTGTTTTTATTTCCATTACTCTACGAGGTGGATCAAAAAAGATCTTGCTGTGATTTATGTCAAAGAGTGTTCTGCCTATGTTTTCCTCTAAGGGTTTTATAGTGTCTGCTCTTACATTTAGGTCTCTAATCCATTTTGAGTTTATTTTTGTGTATAGTGTTAGGGAGTTTTCTAATTTCATTCTTTTACATGTAGCTTTCCAGTTTTCCCAGCACCACTTATTGAAGAGGCTGTCTTTTCTCCATTGTATATCCTTGCCTCCTTTGTCATAGATTAGTTGACCATAGGTGCATGAGTTTATCTCTGGGCTTTCTATCCTGTTCCATTTTTCTGTATTTCTGTTTTTGTGCCAGTACCACATTGTCTTGATTACTGTAGCTTTGTAGTATAGTCTGAAGTCAGGGAGTCTGATTCCTCCAGCTCCTTTTTTTTCCCCCACAAGACTGCTTTGGCTATTTGGGGTCTTTTATGTCTCCATACAAATTTTAAGATTTTTTTGTTCTAATTATGTAAAAAATGCCATTGGTAATTTGATATGGATTGCATTGAATCTGTACATTGCTTTGGCTAGTATAGTCATTTTCACAATATTGATTCTTCCAATCCAAGAACATGTATATCTCTTCATCTGTTGGCATCACCTTTAATTTCTTTCATCAGTGTCTTATAGTTTTCTGCATACATGTCTTTTGTCTCCCTAGGTAGGTTTATTCCTAAGTATTTTATTCTTTTTGTTGCAGTGGTACATGGGAGTGTTTCCTTAATTTCTCCTTCAGATTTTTCATCATTAGTGTATAGGAATGCAAGAGATTTCTGTGCATTAATTTTGTATCCTGCAACTTTACCAAATTCATTGATTAGCTCTAGTAGTTTTCTGGTGGCATCTTTAGGATTCTCTATGTATAGTATCATGTCATCTACAAATAGTGACAGTTTTACTTCTTCTTTTCCAATTTGGATTCCTTTTATTTCTTTCTCTTCTCTGATTGCTGTGGCTAGGACTTCCAAAACTATGTTGAATAATAGTGGTGAGAGTGGACATCCTTGTCTTGTTCCTGATCTTAGAGGAAATGCTTTCAGTTTTTCACCATTGAGGATGATGTTGGCTGTGAGTTTGTCATATATTGCCTTTATTATTGTTGAGGTAGATTCCTTCTATGCGGGCTTTCTGGAGAGTTTTTATCATAAATGGGTGTTGAATTTTTCAAAAGCTTTTTCTGCATCTATGGATATGATCATATGGTTTTTATTCTTCAATTTGTTAATATGGTGTATCACATTGTTTGATTTGAGTATATTGAAGAATCCTTGCATCCCTGGGATAAATCCCATTTCATCATGGTGTGTGATACTTTTAATGTGTTGTTGGATTCTGTTTGCTAGTCTTCTGTTGAGGATTTTTGCATCTATATTCATCAGTGATAGTGGTCTGTAATTTTCTTTTTTTGTAGTATCTTTGTCTGGTTTTGGTATCAGGGTGATGGTGGCCTCATAGAATGAGTTTGGGAATGTTCCTTCCTCTGCAATTTTTTGGAAGAGTTTGAGAAGGATGGACATTAGCTCTTCTCTAAATGTGTGATAGAATTCATCTGTGAAGCCATCTGGTCCTGGACTTTTGTTTGCTGGAAGAATTTAAATCACAGTTTCAATTTCATTACTTGTGATCGGTCTGTTTATATTTTCTATTTCTTCCTGGTTCAGTCTTGGAGGGTTATACCTTTCTAATAATTTGTCCATTTCTTCCAGGTTGTCCATTTTATTGGCAGAGTTGCTTGTAGTAGTCTCTGAGGATGCTTTGTATTTCTGCGGTGTCTGTTGTAACTTCTCCTTTTTCATTTCTAATTTTATTGATTTGAGTCCTCTCCCTCTTTTTCTTGATGAGTCTGGCTAATGGTTTATCAATTTTTTTTATCTTCTCAAAGAACCCACTTTTAGTTTTCCTGCTCTTTGCTATTTTTCTCTTTGTTTCTACTTCATTTATTTCTGCTCTGATCTTTATGATTTCTTTCCTTCTGCCAACTTTGGATTTTGTTTGTTCTTCTTTCCCTAGTTCCTTTAGGTGTAAGATTAGATTGTTTATTTGAGATTTTTCTTGTTTCTTGAGGTAGGCTTGTATAGCTATAAACCTCCCTCTTAGAACTGCTTTTGCTGCATCCCATAGGTTTTGGATCATAGTGTTTTCATTGTCATTTGTCTCTAGGTATTTTTTGATTTCCTCTTTGATTTCTTCAGTGATCTCTTGGTTATTTAGTAATGTATTGTTTGGCCTCCACGTTTTTGTGTTTGTAATGTTTTTTTCCCTGTAATTCATTTCTAATCTCATAGCATTGTGGTCAGAAAGGATGCTTGATATGATTTTAATTTTTTTAAATTTACAGAGGCTTGATTTGTGACCCAAGATGTGATCTACCCTGGAGAATGTTCTGTGCACACTTGAGAAGAAAGTGTAATCTGCTGTTTTGGGATGGAATGTCCTATAAATATCAATTAAATCTCTCTGGTCTATTGTGTCATGTAAAGCTTGTGTTTCCTTACTTATTTTCATTTTGGATGATCTGTCCATTGGTGTAAGTGAGGTGTTAAAGTCCCCCACTATTATTGTGCTATGGTTAATTTCCTCTTTTTTAGCTGTTAGCGGTTGCCTTATGTATTGAGGTGCTCCTATGTTGGGTGCATATATGTTTATAATTGTTATATTGATGATAATGATCCTTTGATCATTATGTAGTTTCATTCCTTGTCTCTTGTAACATTCTTTATTTTAAAGTCTATTTTATCTGCTATGAGTATTGCTACTCCAGCTTTCATTTGATTTCCATTTGTGTGGAATATCTTTTTCCATCCCCTCACTTTCAGTCTGTATGTGTCCCTAGGTCTGAAGTGGGTCTCTTGTAGACAGCATATGTATGGGTCTTGTTTTTGTATCCATTCAGCCAGTCTATGTCTTTCGGTTGGAGCATTTAATCCATTTACATTTAAGGTAATTATCAATATGTATGTTCCTATTACTGTTTTCTTAATGTTTTGGGTTTTTTTTTGTAGGTCTTTTCCTTCTCTTGTGTTCCCTGCCTAGAGAAGTTCCTTTAGCATTTGTTGTAAAGCTGGTTTGGTGGTGCTGAATTCTCTTAACTTTTGCTTGCCTTTATAGCTTTTAATTTCTCCGTCGAATCTGAATGAGATCCTTGCTGAGCAGAATAATCTTGGTTGTAGGTTTTTCCCTTTCATCACTTTAAGTATGTCCTGCTACTCCCTTCCCCTTGCAGAGTTTCTGCTGAAAGATCAGCTGTTAACCTGATAGGGATTCCCTTGTATTCCCTTGTATGTTATTTGTTGCTTTTCTCTTTGCTGCTTTTAGTATTTTTTCTTTGTATTTAATTTTTCACAGTTTGATTAATATGTTTGTTGGTGTGTTTCTCCTTGGTTTTCTCCTGTATGGGACTCTCTGTGCTTCCTGGGCTTGATTGACTACTTCCCTTCCCATGTTAGGGAAATTTTCAACTATAATGTCTTCAAATATTTTCTCAGACCCTTTCTTTTTCTCTTCTTCTTCTCGACCCCTATTATTCACATGTTGGTGTGTTTAATGTTGTCCCAGAGGTCTCTGAGACTGCCCTCAATTCTTTTCATTCTTTTATCTTTATTCTGCTCTTCAGCAGTTATTTCCCCTATTTTATCTTCCTGGTTCCTTATCTGTTCTTCTGCCTCAGTTATTCTGTTATTGATTCCTTCTAGAGAATTTTTAATTTCATTTATTGTGTTGTTCATCATTGTTCTTTTGCTCTTTACTTCTTCTAGGTCCTTGTTAAACGTTTCTTGTATTTTCTTCATTCGATTTCTGAGATTTTGAATCATCTTTCCTATCATTACCGTGAATTCTTTTTCAGGTAGACTGCCTATTTCCTCTTCATTTGTTTGGTCTGGTGGATTTTTACCTTGCTCCTTCATCTGCTACGTATTTCTCTGTCTTCTCATTTTGTTTAACTTACTGTGTTTGGGGTCCCCTTTTCACAGGCTACAGGTTCATAGTTCCTGTTGCTTTTGGTGTCTGCCCCCAGTTGGCGAGGTTTGTTAAGTGGTTCCTGTAGGCTTCCTCATGGAGGGTACTGGTTCCTGTGTTCTGGTGGGTGGGGCTGGATCTTGTGCTTCTGTTGGGCAGGGCCACATCCGGTGGTGTGTTTTGGGGTGTCTGTGAACTTAGTATGACTTTACGCAGCCTCTTTGCTAATGGGTGGGTTTGTGTTCCTGCCTTGCTAGTAGTTTGGCATGGGGCATCCAGCACTGGAGCTTGCTGCCCGTTGAGGGAGCTGGGTCTTAGTGTTGAGACGAAGATCTCTGGGAGAGCTCTCGTTGATTGATGTTACCTGGGACCGGGAGATCTCTGGTGGTCCAATGTCCTGGACTCGGCTGTCCCACCTCGGAGGCTCAGGCCTGACACCCGCCCGGAGCACCAAGACCCTGCCAGCCACACGACTTGGAAGAAAAGGAAGAAAGAAAAGGAAAATTAAAAAAAGAAGAGTTAGAACCCCAAACCAACTGGTAAAAGCAAAACTAAATAAACAAAATCACACTAGGAAACATACACACACACTCATAAAACAAAAACAAACAAACAAACAAAGAAATAAACGAACAGTCAGAACCCTAGGACAAATGGTAAAAGCAAACCTAAACAGACAAAATCATAAAAAGAAACATACACACTCAAAAAAAGAAAAAAAAAAGTCGAAAGCAACCAAACCAATAAACAAATCCACCAATGATAGCAAGCAATAAGAACTAAACTAAGATAAACATAAAAACCAGAAACAAATCAGACTCAAAAAGCAAACGCCAAGTCTACAGTTGCTCCCAAAGTCCACCGCCTCAATTTTGGGAACATTCATTGTCTATTCAGGTATTCCACAGTTGCAGGGTTCATCAAGTTGATCATGGAGATTTAATCCACTGCTCCTGAGGCTGCTGGGAGAGATTTCCCTTTCTCTTCTTTGTTCGCACAGCTCCTGGGGTTCAGCTTTGGATTTGGACCTGCCTCTGCGTGTAGTCTGCCCTCAGGTGTCTCTTTCCCACCCAGACAGGAGGGAGTTAAAGCAGTATCTGATTAGGGCTCTCTTGTTCAGTTAGGCTGAGGAGAGGGAGGAGTACGGTAGTCATAATTGGAATGCGGGGTGAGCCTGTGGTGGCAGAGGCCAGTGTGACATTGCAAAAGCCAGAGGCATGCCACGTATTCTCTCGGGGAAGTTGTCCCTGGATCTCAGGACCTTGGCAGTGGCGTGCTTCACAGGCTCCCTGGGCAGGGACGGGGGGGGGGTGTGGGTAGTGACCTGTGCTTGCACACAGTATTCTTGGTGGCAGCTGCAGCGGCGTTAGTGTTTCACGCTATTTCTGGGGTCTGAGTTGATAGCCGTGGCTCACGCATCTCTGGAGCTTGCTTAGTGGGTGCTCTGCCTTCTGTGGGTGCATGGAGCAGGAATCGCCTCCCTCATGCATGCCAAAGCAATGGTCTCTTGCCTCTTAGGCAGTTTCAGACTTTTCCCCAGACTCCCTCCCGGTTAGCTGTGGCGCACTAGCTCCCTTCAGACTATGTTCACGCAGCCAACCCCCGTCCTCTTCTTGGGGTCTGACCTCTGAAGCCCAAGCCTCAGCTCCCAGCGCCCCCACCCCAGTGGGTGGGCAGACAAGCATCTCAGGTTGGTGAGTGCTGGTCAGCACCGATCCTCTGTGCAGGAATCTCTCCGCTTTGCCCTCTGTACCCCTGTTGCTGCACTCTCCTCCATGGCTCCAAAGCTTCCCCCCGCCCATCCCCCATCCCCACCAGTGAAGCGGCTTCCTAGTGTGTGGAAACGTTTCCTCCTTCACAGCTCCCTTCCAGAGGTTCAGGTCCCATCCCTATACTTCTGTCTCTGTTTCTCCTTTTCTCTTTTGCCCTACTCAGGTACGTGGGGAGTTTCTTGCCTTTTGGGAAGTCTGAGGCCTTCTGCCAGCATTCAGTAGGTGTTTTGTAGGAGTTGTTCCACATGTAGATGTATTTTTGATGTATTTGTGGGGAGGAAGGTGATCTCTATGTCTTACTCCTCCGCAATCTTGAAGGTCCAATTCTTATGGATTTTTAATTTTTCAATAAAACCTTTTCTCTTCATTTCTGATCACACATCAAGGGGGGTTCAAGCTAGGAAAATTTGTGTGCTTCCAGGTTCTAGAGAGCCTTTCAAGCAGGACTCCAACAAGGGTCCTCTTGCCTGGTGTCACTCTCACCAATAGACAGAGTTCAGTTCAGAAGCAAAGGATAGCATTATTCTTTGATCAGAGGTTGGAGAGGTGCAAGCTCATGCTCTAGAGCACATGCTGTCCCCACAGGTGGAGCTACTTTCCTGGGTTCTCCTCAGTGGGGAGGAGGCGGAGTTCTCAGGGTTCACAGTCATGCTGCTCACGGCCCCATCTTCAGGTTTAAATCCAGAGTTATTATGGGTGGTAATGCCTGGAACAAATTTATGGATGTTTTCATAAACCATTTTCTAGGAATCCCAGAAAACCTAGGAGAAGGCTTTTATTTTGTTGTACTAAAAGCTGAATTTCAGGTTTTAAGTATTTTATTCTGTGTTGTCAGCAAATGAAATAAGAACACATTTGCTGTCATTCTATGCATTTTGCCTCATATTTCATCGCTGTCATTCTATGCATTTGCCTAATGTGTCATTCAGAATGAAGAATTTAGAAGGATGAGCTTTCATTTTGTGTATGTGATCCCATGGAGGGCTTTCTGCCAAAAATTTATTACAACGATCCCACCTCTGTCCCCTGATTAAGGAACTGAAGACTCTTCTCTATGACAGCTCTTTGTTGAACCACATTGCTGTACTACCATTCATGTGTCTTGAGGTCATCTTGGGGTGGTATATTTAATTGGGTCCCTCTAGTATTGTAAAACTCCAAGAACACAGAATTTATTTAAAAGTCTTGAGTCTTTTTTGTTTGTTTTTCCAGGAAACCTTATGGCTATGTCCTTTGATTTGGGACTATAGAGTTTCTGGATAAAATCTCCAATTCTTAATTTTCTGGGTAAATTCTTGGGAATTGGTAAAGCTCCCAAGACTACTCTTTTTCATATTTTTCTAATTAACAGGGGAAGAGCCATATAAATCTTAGATTTTTAAGATCTTGGGTTATTGTATCGACCTATTTCATATCCATTAATTGTGGTAACATATTGTGTATAAAACAAATCACAGCTTTACATGTGCATCGAGCATTTCCTATGTGGAAGGCATTATGCAAGAGTAAAGCAAAGAAATATAAGCTATGATATTTGTTGTCTTGGTGTGAGTGTTCTAGCTGGGGAGATGAGTTGTGAAAAGTAAAATAAGAAATATTTATATAACAGACACTGTAAGAGTTTGCAAACATTATTAAGACTAGTTATATGACAAAAATTATTATAGAATTCAAGGCAAGAGCAATGAACTTAAATTGAGTTGCATAACAAAAAACTTATAAAAGGATGAAATTGTGTTGGAGGAGTGGATTTGGGCAGAAGGAGAAGAAAGAGAGGAGCAAAAATGAAGAGGTGGAAAACTATAAGGTGTATCTGATCAACAGAGAGCAAGGAAATCATGTATATGGGGGAGGGGCACCCTCGATCCCAAACTTCTGGACTTGTCAGGGTGCTTGGGTTGTAAGAAGCTGAAACAAAATCTAGCTCACTTAGGCAGAAAAGGAATTTACAGTATTGGGTCTTCCAACCCAGGTATATGGTATATCCATCCATTTATTTAGGCCTCATTTAATTTCTCTTTATTTTTTATAGTTTGAACAGTTTTCTGTGTAGATTTGCCCATCTTTTTTTAAATTTATTTTTTATTGAGTATAGTTGAATTACAATGTTGTGTTAATTACAGCTGTACAGCAAAGTGACCCACTTATAAATATATATTCATTCTTTTTCATTTTCTTTTTCATTATGGTTTATCATAGGATATTGAAGATAGTTCCCTGTGCTATACAGTAGGACCTTGTTGTTTATCCATTCTATATATACCAGTTTGCATGTGCTAATCCCAAACTCCCACTCCTACCCTCCCCCACCCTCCTCCCCTTGGCAACCACCAGTCTATCCTCTATGTCCCTGATTTTGTTTCTGTTTCATAGATAGGTTCATTTGTGTCATATATTAGATTCCACATGTAAGTGATATCATATGGTATTTGTCTTTGTCTTTTCTGACTTGCTTCATTTAGTATGATAATCTCTAGGTCCACCCATGTTGCTGCAAATGGCATTATTTCACTTTTTTATGGCTGAGTAGTATTCCATTGTATATACGTACCACATCTTCTTTATCCATTCATCTGTCGATGGATATGTAGGTTGTTTCCATGTCTTGGCTGTCATAAATAGTGCTGCTATGAACATAGGAATGCATGTAGAAGATTTGCTCATCTTTTATTAATACTTTTGTTCCTAGATAGTTGATACTTTTATGTTACTGTCAAAGATATTTTAAAAAATATTTCAATTTCTGTTGATGATACATAGAAATATAGTACATTTTTCCGTGTTGTCCTTGTATCCAGCAAACTTGCTAATTAAACTTATTAATTATAATAATTTTGTCTTTTTTTGAATTTTCCAAACATTTCATATCTTGTATGAATAATGACATTCTAATTTCTTCTTCCTGGCTTTATTCTTTTTCTTGCCATATTGCATTGGCCAGGACCTTCTAAGACAATATAAATAGAAGATGATGGTAGGGATTCTCATTTCTGATCTCAGAGGGACAGCTTTTAACCTTTCAGCATTAGGAGTGATGTTTGCTCTACAGGGTTTTGTAGATACTTTTCAAAAAAGAAATAAGTTAATCCTAACTAGTTAAATAACAGTTATTTTAAAATTGTGAATTAATATAATATTTAATTTTAATATTAGTAATATAATATGTATTAATATAGTATTACTCAATATAAACTTTATCAAAATTTTTCTGTATCGAGATGGTCACGTGAATATTATCTTTATTCTGTTAATATGATGATTATATTAGTTGATTTTCAAATGAATTTTTTGTTTTTGAACTACATCCAACTTGATTGGGATATATTAATTTTTGTCAAAGTACAAGTTGATGAATCACACTCAGAAAAAATAGGACTGAGGACAGGAGAAGAGAGAGCCCTTTGACTGACAGTCTTTAATGGGAGAAGAGGATTTCCCCCAAAGCCAAATCAGGAGGCAGCTTAGCTTTGTGACTAAAAGCATAGGTTTTGGACTCCAGACTGCCTGGTTTGATATGCCAGCTCTGCCTCGTACTTGGTGTGGATCTTAGTTCCGCGTGGCCTTCTCTGTGTAAATGAAGATAACGCTCTGTCTACCGCATAGATTTATGCTGAGGATTAAACAATACAGCACATTAACGTGCATAGGTCATTCCAGGCTCTAGCGAGTGGTTTAATTTCAGCTATTATTATTGTTATTAGAAAAAAATCTCCTATAAATGGAGAGTTCAACTGAATTTGAAAATTGTTTAAATGTATTTACCAGAAAGATTTTCATCAACTGAAAACACTGAGTAGTTGTTCGATATTTTGTCCTGATTCAAAACCTTGAATAATTTTTAAAAGTCATTTGTGATATCTGACTGTTCAACGACTTCCAGCCTTTAAATTTTTGACAGCTTTATCAAGGTATTATTGACACCATAACTATGCCTATTTAGAGTGTGCAATTTGATATTTTGACATATGTGTATACCCATGAAACCGTCACCATAATCAAGACAAGGCACATATCCACTCGCACCCCCAATGTTTTAATCTCTTTCCCCACCCCTCCCCAACCCCACCGGCCACCAAGAAATGGCTTTGGTGCTCTGTGGCAGTCTAACCCTGCCTCCAAAACCCCGCAGAGAAAGACAGCAAAAGTGCTTCCCTACTCTGGAGTTCTACTGGATTTTAATGAACATCAATAGAGTTTGAGCCATATAAACCCAGTACTAATACAGGGTTTAATACTGTACTAATACAGGAAAATACAGGGTTTGTTTCAGAAAAGGTGGTACTAAAAATGCATGTAGATGAGGGACTTCCCTTGTGGTCCAGTTGTTAAGACTCCGTGCTCCCAATCCAGTGGGCCTGGATTCAATCCCTGGTCAGGGAACTAGATCCTGCATGCATGCCACAACTAAGACCTGGTGCAGCCAAATAAATAAGTAAATAAACAAATATTTTTAAAAATCTATATATATTTCTTTATAAAAAAATAAAAGTGCATTTAGATGAAAGTGTTTGTTTATTTGATTTCCAGCAACCAAGGTGAGCTCTTATCAGGTCTGCCATGACAGACAATACTTTTATATTCCGCAACCACTGTCCCATCCTTTTGTTTTTCACTCATTGTCAGTCAATTTCCCAGGGAGCATATGCAGCCTATGTGTCCCCAGCCTTATATGGCAGGAACTGGGGGAAATAATAAGGCTTGGGCCCATCTTTAAGAAACTTAGAGTTTAGTAGAAATGAAGTGAAAGGAGTAGTAGGGTAAGGAAAGTAGTAAACTTGTTAAGCCTACCATGTGCTAGACACCATGCTGAAATGGTTTGTACACATTCTTATTTACATCTCTCAGCAAGCCTATGAGATAGGTCCTATTAGCCTATTTACAGACGGGGAAACTGAAGCTCAGAGAAGTTAAATAACTTGCCCAAGGTTCCCAAGTTATCAGTGGCAAGGCTGAAAGCGGTCTGTGGCTCAATATCACATTAGTCTTGTTGCTGCCACTGCTCTGAATTGCACCCTAGACCTAGTAATGAATTCCTTCTTGATCCTCTGCTTCTCCCCCTGGTCCAATTTTTATGCACACCAATCTGAATTTTTGAGGACCCAGACACTGGGCTCCTACCTTCTCCCTGTTCTTTTTCTTAGGGCCAGGGTCAGGCATCCTGGTCCCCAACCCTGTCACTGGAGCTTCTCGTCCTGCTGCCTATGACTCCAGATTCTGACCATCTGCTGGCTCTACCTTGCACCCTGCCTGCTTCCCTGTTTCCCATCTCAAAATCTGCCTGCCCGTCACTCTTGACGGGAACTCCCCGCCTTGTCCTGTTGGCCTGTTGTGGCCCATTCCTGGGTCCTGCTCTCTCTGACCATCTTCTTTGGTTCTGGTCCAGCCTTTCATTGTCCACAGCTGATCTGTCCTCAAGGTCTGCTCCTTTTCAGAGGAGCTCAAGTCCCGGCTTCTTCAGGTCCTGTAGCTGGTACCTGTCTCATCTGCATCATTTGACTTCATCACTACCTCCTTTTTGAGATTTCTCTCCTTTGTTTGATCTAGATTTGGACTTACTGCATGAATCATTAACAAATAAATGTCTCCACAATTAATCACTTCCAATTTGGAGTTCAGTCTGGTAGATTATAAGGAAGTAATAGCTCATATTGAAGGACCTCACCAAGAGGAACCAGGATCCCTGTGTTTCATGGGCATGTGATCATACGAAGTTTACAAGCATAGAGTGCGGTGCTGAAGACATTCCTACTGGTCTTCCCTGGTGAAATGTTCATCCTAATTTTTCCTTTTATCTCTAAGACCACTTTTACACAATTTTTAGTAAGTTATTAAATAGATTCAATTTTCTCTGTCTAGCCAAACTGCAGATAGAAGGATCTTTGTATAAAACTAATAATAAAAGACATTTTACTTGTTTCTTTTCTCTAGAAGGGTGCCTGCATGTCACCCATGAGCGAGGGGGCACACTTGTTCTTTGTACCTTCTTTCTCTGTTCGAGGGAAATTGATTAGCAGACAGAAACGGGGGTGCAGATGTGGTTTTTACATTAAAAAAAAAAATCCTTGGAACGATTGGGCTTGGCTGGCACTTAGAGCAGCATGGAAACAGAGCAGCTGCTGGCAGTGTCCATGTGGAGGCCTAGTCCAGAGTTACACCAGAGGGGGTTTGAGATGCCGCCAGGTCTCTGCGTCTTGGAGTCAGTGTTGCGCCCGACGTCAATCTTTGTATAAGCCTTCTATAAACTCTCTGGGAGTTTATGCCAAGCCAGTGCTTCAGCCACGGCTTACCCAGGATGGAATACTGATTATATTTTAGCCAGACTTAATGGGATACTAGCCATTGATCACAGTGAGATTGAATTGCAGGGTCTTTGGTTTTGTTTTGTTGTTGTTTTTTAAAAAATTGTTATTGGAGTATAGTTGATTTAAAATGTTGTGTTACTTTCTGTTGAACAGCAAAGTGAATCAGTTATACATATACACATATCCACTCTTTTTTAGATTCTTTTCCCATATAGGTCATCACAGAGCACTGAGTAGAGTTCCCTGTGCTATGCAGTAGGTCCTTATTAGTTATCTATTTAATATATAGTAGTGTGTATATGTCAATCCCAATCTCCCATTTATCCCCCCCACCCTTTTTCCCCCCTGGTAACCATCAGTTTGTTTTCTACATCTGTGACTCTATTTCTATTTTGTAGATAAGTTCATTTGTGCCCTGCTTTTTAGATTCCACATATGAGTGATATCATGTGATATTTGTCTTTCTCTGTCTGACTTACTGCATTCAGTATGACAGTCTCTAGGTCCACCCATGTTGCTGCAAATGGCATTCTTTCTTTCTTTTTTATGGCTGAATAATATTCCATTGTATATATGTGCCACATCTTCTTTATCCATTCCTCTGTTGTTGGACATTTCGGTTGCTCCCATGTCCTGGCTATTGTAAATAGTGGTGCAATGAACACTAGTGGGGTCTTTGGTTTTTAATAACCTTTAGCATCTGCCTTCTTCCTTCATCAGGGAGACAGCATAAGGTGTCTATATTAACACTTTCATTATGCAGCTGAAAGAACAGGGTAGAGGTTAAATCTACAGTTATGCATTGATAGACTGCAGCAGAAAATGCTGTTTTCCCATTCATCAGAAAAAGAAATCACCAGTCCTAGTGAAGTGGGCCCACTGTGAACCAGAAGACAAGAAACAGACAGGATACATGGAATTTTGAGCAAAGACAGAGAATAGCCCACTCTACCCATACGTTTGATCATTGTTATTAACTGGGCTGCTGATAATTCTGAAAGCTTTTTCATAATTTTTTTTTTAGATAGATAAAATCTAAAAATGCAGGTTTCTCCAAGTTATATATGGTAACTTAGTTTTAGAAAGCTGTGCTTCTTTTCTAGGGTAACATTTTTATTTTGATTATAAAATTGCCACTATAAATAGCTAGTCAAGTTCATCAGGCAGTTAATTTACATTGATGAATCATTAAGCTAAATTTAAAAAGTAGCTGATATCTTGTTGTCACATACTCTATGTGATCCCTTTTGTCACAAAGGTAAAAAATGGTTTTGTAACCTTGCCAATGTAATTCCAAAGAATTAAGAACTTATTTGTATTTGTCAATTGAAGTTATTCTGGTTATGAGCCAGAAACTGTGTCTAATTCTCTGATGAAAGTAAAAGGATTTTTCACTTTCAGGATTTTCTTATGGGTAAATAGGGCTCCCCTGATTTTTCTGGTGTGTGTATAATTATATGGGATGTATATAACTCATGCTTTTACGCTAGTGAGCGTTAATTCAATTTGGTTATGTTTTTAGTCCGCCTATTGCATTTAAAGAGAATTTTTTGCATATAGTGCCTTAAACCAGAAACTTAACCCCAATGATGAAAAAGACTTTTGGGTTTTCATAGAGGTTGGTAGGGGACATATTTTAGGGGAAAGGGTCTTTTTACAAGGCATCAGATCCAATTTTGCAGACTGTGGCTACTCTGCCCGTGAACCATGACGGATAGTATGAGCCATGATATTGAGATTGAAAGGGATGGTTGCCTTTGGACAAGAGAAGAGCTAAAAGCTTTTGACCTCTGAGTCTAGCCTCTCCAGCCCCATCTCCCAGGGTTGCCTGGCTACATGTCCTATACTCCAATCCTTCTCCTTCCTCCCATGACCATCACCCTTCATTTCTCTTGTTCTTTCATCTTGGAGTTCTCATCTCCTCTGGACCTGTGAAAAGCCCAGATAACAATAACAGATGACATTCACTTCTGGAGCATACTATATACTGTTCAGTGTTCCAGGTACTTTACACATACTGATTCTTTTAATCTTCACAATAACCCAATGATAAGAGGTTCTATTCATATCCCCAATTTTCAGTTGAGAGAATTGAAGCACTAAGGGCCTAAACAATTTTTCCAGGATCACGTGGTTGGTAGTGGAGCCAGGATGTGGACCCAGGAGTCCAACACAAGAACCCATGTTATTGGTCACCACACTATCCCGCACCTTGAACTCAGATCAACTACATAGCGCCATCACGGTATAACTAATCGGCGGCATGTTGATCTCTTCTGCTTAATTTTATGCTACTTGTGATGAGGAATATGCACCCTTTCCAGCACCTGGGGGCACACATAAGGGCTGTCCTCTAACCTTAATTATTGTCATTGTTGTCATCCTCATCCTGCACTTCATCACCTACCACTTATTAGGCACATTTATGTGTCAGGCGCACTTCACATAAATGAGATTTAACTCTCACAATGATCTTAATGAGGTTCTAATTATCCCCATCTTATAGTTGAAAATACTTTACATTTAGGAAATGGCAGAATGGGAGTTTAAGGTCTCCAGTGGGAGAGACCTTCAAGGTGGTGGAGGAGTAAGATGTGGAGATCACCTTCCTCCCCACAGATACATCAAAAATACATCTACATGTGGAACAACTCCTACAGAACACCTACTGAACGCTGGCAGAAGACCTCAGACCTCCCAAAAGGCAAGAAACCCCCCACGTACCTGGGTAGGGCAAAAGAAAAAACAGAGACAAAAAGATAGGGACGGGACCTGCACCAGTGGGAGGGAGAAGTGAAGGAGGAAAGGTTTCCACACACTAGGAAGCCCCTTTGCAGGCAGAGATGGGAGGTGGTGTGGGGGAAGCTTCGGAGCCACGGAGGAGAGCACAGCAACAGGGGTGCAGAGGGCAAAGCGGGGAGATTCCCACACAGAGGATCGGCGCCGACCCGCACTCACCAGCCCGAGAGGCTTGTCTGCTCACTCTCTGGGGTGGGTGGGGGCTGGGAGCTGAGGCCCAGGCTTTGGAGGTCAGATCCCAGGGAGAGGACTGGGGTTGGCTGCATGAACACAGCCTGAAGGGGGCTAGTGCACCACAGCTAGCTGGGAGTGAGTCTGGGAAGAAGTCTGGAACTGCCTAAGAGGCAAGAGACCGTTGTTTCAGAGTGCACGAGGAGAGGGTATTCAGAGCACCACCTAAACAAGCTCCAGAGATGGATGCAAGCCACAGCTATCAGTGCAGACCCCGGAGACGGGCATGAGGTGCTAAGGCTGCTGCCGCCGCCACCAAGAAGCCTGTGTGCGAGCACAGGTCACTCTCCACACTTCCCCTCCTGGGAGCCTGTGCAGCCCGTCACTGTCAGGTTCCCACGATCCAGTAGCAACTTCCCCGGGAGAACACACGGCGTGCCTCAGGCTGGTGCAATGTGACGCTGGCCTCTGCCGCCGCAGGCCCGCCCCGCACTCTGTGCCCCTCCCTCCCCGCAGCCTGAGTGAGCCAGAGCCCCCGAATCAGCTGCTCCTTTAACCCCGTCCTGTCTGAGTGAAGAACAGATGCCCTCAGGTGACCTACACGCAGAGGTGGGGCCAAATCCAAAGCTGAACCCCAGGAGCTGTGACAACAAAGAAGAGAAGGGGAAATTTCTCCCAGCAGCCTCAGGAGCAGTGGATTAAATCTCCCCAATCAACTTGGTGTACCTGCATCTGTGGAATACCTGAATAGACAACATATCATCCCAAAATTGAGGTGGTGGAGTTTGGGAGAAAATGTAGCCTTGGGGTTTGCTTTCTGCATCTAATGTGTTTCTGGTTTTATGTTTATCTTAGTTTAGTATTTAGAGTTTATTATCATTGGTAGATTTGTTTATTGATTTGGTTGCTCTCTTCCTTTTTTTAAAAAAAATATAGATATATATTTTTTTCCTTTTTCTCTTTTTGTGAATGTGTTTGTATATGCTTCTTTGTGTGATTTTGTCTGTATAGCTTTGCTTTTAACATTTGACCTAGAGTTCTGTCTGTCCGTTTTTTTGGTTTTGTTTTTTTTTTGTTTTTGAAGTATAGTTTTGAGCGCTTGTTATCATTGGTGGATTTGTTTTTTGGTTTGGTTGCTCTCTTCTTCCTTTCTTTTTATTACTTAAGATTATTTATTTTTAATAATTTTTAATTTTTATTTATTTATTATTTTTTTATAAATTTATTTATTCATTTTTGGCTGCATTGGGTCTTTGTTGCTGCGCGTGGGCTTTCTCTAGTTGCAGTGAGTGGGGGCTACTCTTCATGTGGTGCGTAGGCTTCTCATTGCAGTGGCTTCTCTTGTTGCGGAGCATGGGCTCTAGGTGTGCGGGTTTCAGTAGTTGTGTCAATTGGGCTCAGTAGTTGTGGCTCGTAGGCTCTAGAGCACAGGCTCAGTAGTTGTAGTGCATGCGCTTAGCTGCTCCGTGACATGTGGGATCTTCCCAGACCAGGTCTCGAACCGAAGTCCCCTGCATTGGCGGGTGGATTCTTAACCACTGCACCATGAGGGAAGTCCAATTTTTTATTTTAATAACTTTATTTTCTTTCTTTCTTTCTTTTTTCTTCCTTCCTTCCTTCCTTCCTTCCTTCCTTTCTTTCTTTCTTTCCTCCCTCCCTCCCTCCCTCCCTCTTTCTTTCTTTCTTTCTTTCTTTTTTTCTTTTTTTCTCCCTTCTCTTCTGAGCTGTGTGGCTGACAGGGTTTTTGTGCTCCACCTGGGTGTCAGGCCTGTGCCTCTGAGGTGGGAGAGCTGAGTTCAGGACTTTGGTCCACCAGAGACCACCCGGCTCCACGCAATATCAAATGGCGAAAGCTCTCCCAGAGATCTCCATCTCAATGCTAAAACCCAGCTCCACTTAACGACCAGCAAGCTATAGTGCTGGACACCCTAGGTCAAACAACAAGCAAGACAGGTACACAACCACACCCATTAGCAGAGAGGCAGCGTAAAATCATAATAATTTCACAGACACCCCAAAGCACACAGCCAGATGCAGTCCTACCCACCAGAAAGACAAGATCCAGCCTCATCCAGCAGAACACAGGAACGAGTCCCCTCCACCAGGAAGCCTACAAAACCCACACACCAACCTTACCCACTGGGGGCAAACACCAAAAACAATGGGAACTACGAACTTCCAGCCCTCAAAAAGGAGACCCCAAACACAGTAAGTTAAGCAAGATGAGAAGACAGAGAAATAAACAGCAGATGAAGAGCAAAGTAAAAACCCACCAGACAAAACAAATGAAGAGGAAATAGGCAGTCTACCTGAAAAAGAATTCAGAGTAATGATAGTAAAGATGATCCAAAATCTTGGAAATAGAATGGAGAAAATACAAGAAACGCTTAACAAGGACCTAGAAGAACTAAAATACAAAAGAACAATGATAAACAACACAATAAATGAAATTAAAAATTCTCTAAAAGGAATAAATAGCAGAATAACTGAGGCAGAGGAATGGATAAATTACCTGGAAGATAAAATAGTGGAAACAACTACCACAGAGCAGAGTAAATACAAAAGAATGAGAAGAATTGAGGACAGTCTCAGAGACCTCTGGGACAACATTAAATGCACCAACATTCGAATTATAGGGGTCCCAGAAGACGAAGAGAAAAAGAAAGGGACTGAGAAAAGATTTGAAGAGATTATAGTTGAAAACTTCCCTAATATGGGAAAGGAAATAGTCAATCAAGTCCAAGAAGCACAGAGAGTCCCATACAAGAGAAATCCAAGGAGAAACACACCAAGAAACATATTAATCAAACTATGAAAAATTAAATACAAAGGAAAAATACTAAAAGCAGCAAGGGAAAAGCAACAAATAACATACAAGGGAATCCCTATCAGGTTAACAGCTGATGTTCCAGCAGAAACTCTGCAAGGGGAAGGGAGTGGCAGGACATATTTAAAGTGATGAAAGGGAAAACCTACAACTAACATTACTCTACCCAGCAAGGATCTCATTCAGATTCGATGGAGAAATTAAAACCTTTACAGACAATCAAAAGCTAAGAGAATTCAACACCACCAAACCAGCTCTACAACAAATGCTAAAGGAACTTCTCTAGGCAGGAAACACAAGAGAAAGAAAAGACCTACAATAACAAACCCCCCAAAATTGAGAAACTGGTAATAAGAACATACATATCGATAACTACTTTAAATGTAAATGGATTAAATGCTTCAACCAAAAGACATAGACTGGCTGAATGGATACAATAACAAGACCCGTATACATGCTGTCTACAAGAGACCCACTTCAGACGTAGGGACACATACGGACTGAGAGTGAGGGGATGGAAAAAGATATTCCATGCAAATGGAAATCAGAAGAAAGCTGGAGTAGCAATTCCCATATCAGGCAAAATGGACTTTAAAATAAAGACTATTACAAGAGACAAAGAAGGACACTACATAATGATCAAGGGATCAATGCAAGAAGAAGATATAACAAGTGTAAATATTTATGCACCCAACATAGGGCCACCTAAATACATAAGGCAAATGCTAACAGCAATAAAAGGGGAAATTGACAGTAACACATTCATAGTAGGGGACTTTAACACCCCACTTTCACCAATGGACTGATCATCCAAAATGAAAATAAATAAGGAAACACAAGCTTTAAATGACACCTTAAGCAAGATGGACTTAATTCATATTTATATGACATTCCAACCAAAAACAACAGACTACACTTTCTTCTCAAGTGCTCATGGAACATTCTCCAGGATAGATCATATTGTGCGTCACAAATCAAGCCTTGGTAAATTTAAGAAAATTGAAAACATATCAAGTATCTTTTCCGACCACAATGCTATGAGACTAGATATCAATTACAGGGAAAAATTTGTAAAAAGTACAAACACATGGAGGCTAAACAATACACTACTAAATAACCAAGAGATCACTGAAGAAATCAAAGAGGAAATCAAAAAATACCTAGAAACAAATGACAATGAAAACACGGTGACTCAAAACCTATGGGATGCAGCAAAAGACGTTCTAAGAGGGAAGTTTATAGCAATACAATCCTACCTCAAGAAACAAGAAAAATCTCAAATAAACCTTAATCTCAACCTAACCTTACACCTAAAGCAATTAGAGAAAGAAGAACAAAAAAACCCTAAAGTTAGCAGAAGGAAAGAAATCATAAAATCAGATCAAAAATAAATGAAAATGAAATGAAGAAAACAATAGCAAAGATCAATAAAGCTAAAATCTGGTTCTTTGAGAAGATGAACAAAATTGGTAAAGCATTAGCCAGACTGATCAAGAAAAAAAGGGAGAAGACTCAAATCAATAGAATTAGAAATGGAAAAGGAGAAGTAACAACTGACGCTGCAGAAATACAAAGGATCATGAGAGATTACTACTAGTAACTATATGCCAATAAAATGGACAACCTGGAAGAAATGGACAAATTCTTAGAAAAGCACAACCTTCTGAGACTGAAACAGGAAGAAATAGAAAATATAAACATACCAATGACAAGCACTGAAACTGAGACTGTGATTTAAAATCTTACAACAAACAAAAGCCCAGGACCAGATGGCTTCACAGGCGAATTCTATCAAACATTTAGAGAAGAGCTAACACCTATCTTTCTCAAACTCTTCCAAAATATAGCAGAGGGAGGAACACTCCTAACCACATTCTATGAGGCCATCACCCAGATACCTAAACCAGGCAAAGTTGTCATAAAGAAAGAAAACTACAGGCCAATATCACTGATGAACAGAGATGCAAAAATCCTCAACAAAATACTAGCAAACAGAATCCAACAGCACGTGAAGAGGATCATACACCATGATTAAGTGGGATTTATCCCAGGGATGCAAGGATTCTTCAATATACGCAAATCAATCAATGTGATAAGCCATATAAACAAATTGAAGGAGAAAAAACATATGATCATCTCAATAGATGCAGAAAAATCTTTTGACAAAATTCAACACCCATTTATGATAAAAACCCTCCAGAAAGTAAGCATAGAGGGAACTTACCTCAAAATAATAAAGGCCATA
Source organism: Monodon monoceros (assembly GCF_005190385.1). Taxonomy (NCBI): domain Eukaryota; kingdom Metazoa; phylum Chordata; class Mammalia; order Artiodactyla; family Monodontidae; genus Monodon; species Monodon monoceros. The sequence goes on from NW_021703771.1 coordinate 74,512,798, forward strand.
TATGACAAACCCACAACCAACCTCGTTCTCAATGGTGAAAAACTGAAAGTATTTCCTCTAACATCAGGAATAAGACAAGGTTGTCCACTCTAACCACTCTTCTTCAACATAGTTTTGGAAGTTTTATCCACAGCAATCAGAGAAGAAAAAGAAATAAAAGGAATCCAAATCCAGAAAAGAAGAAGTAAAGGTGTCACTCTTTGCAGATGAAATGATACTATACATAGAGAATCCTAAAGATGCCACCAGAACGCTACTAGATCTAATCAGTGAATTTGGTAAAGTAGCAGGATACAAAATTAGTGCACATAAATCTCTTGCATTCCTATACACTAGGATGAAAATCTGAAAGAGAAATTAAGGAAACACTCCCATTTACCATTGCAACAAAAAAAATAAAATACCTAGGAATGAACCTACCTAAGGAGATAAAAGACATGTATGCAGAAAACTGTAAGACACTGATGAAAGAAATTACAGATGATACAAACAGATGGAGAGATATACCATGTTCTTGTATTGGAAGAATCAACATTATGAAAATGACTCTACTACACAAAGCAATCTACAGATTCAATGCAATCCCTATCAAACTATCGATGGCACTTTTCACAGGACTAGAATAAAAAATTTCACAATTTGCGAAACACAAAGGACACCGAATAGCTAAAGCAATCTTGAGAAAGAAAAACGGAGCTGGAGGAATCCCTGACTTCAGATTATACTACAAAGCTACAGTAATCAAGACAGTATGGTACTGGCAAAAAAACAGAAATATAGATCAATGGAACAGGATAGAAAGCCCAGAGGTAAACCTAGGCACATATGGTCACCTTATTTTTGATAAAGGAGGCAAGAATATACAATGGAGAAAAGACAACATCTTCAATAAGTAGTGCTGGGAAAACTGGACAGCTACATGTAAAAGAATGAAGTTAGAATGCTCCCTAACACCATACACAAAAATAAACTCAAAATGGATTAAAGACCTAAACGTAAGGCCAGACACTGTAAAACTCTTAGAGGAAAACATAGGCAGAACACTCTATGACATACATCACAGCAAGATCCGTTTTGACCCACCTCCTAGAGAAGTGGAAATAAAAGCAAAAATAAACAAATGCGACCTAATGAAATGTAAAAGCTTTCGCACAGCAAAGGAAACTGTAAACAAGAAGAAAAGACACCCCCAGAATGGGAGAAAATATTTGCAAATGAAGTAACTGACAAAGGATTAATCTCCAAAATTAACAAGCAGCTCATGCAGCTAAATATCAAGCAAAACAAACAACCTAATCCAAAAATGAGTAGAAGACCTAAACAGACATTTCTCCAAAGAAGATATACAGATTGCCAAGAAACATCTGAAAGGATGCTCAACATCCCCAATCATTAGAGAAATGCCAATCAAAACTAGAATGAGGTATCACCTGACACTGGTCAGAATGGGCATCATCAAAAAATCTACAAAATAAATGCTGAAGAGGGTGTGGAGAAAAGGGAACACTCTTGCACTGTTGGTGGCAATGTAAATTGATACAGTCACTATGGAGAACAGTATGGAGGTTCCTTAAAAAACTAAAAATAGAACTACCATACGACCCAGCAATCCCACTACTGGGCATATACCCAGAGAAAACCATAATTCATAAAGAATCGGGCTTCCCTGGTGGCGCAGTGGTTGAGAGTCCGCCTGCCGATGCAGGGGACGCGGGTTCGTGCCCTGGTCCGGGAGGATCCCACATGCCACGGAGCGGCTGGGCCCGTGAGCCATGGCCGCTGAGCCTGCGCGTCCGGAGCCTGTGCTCCGCAACGGAAGAGGCCACAACAGTGAGAGGACCGCGTACCGCAAAAAACAAACAGACAAACAAACAAACAAAAAAGAATCATGTACCACAATGTTCATTGGAGCTCTATTTACAATAGCTAGGACATGGAAGCAACCTAAGTGTCCATCAACAGATGAATGATAAAGAAGATGTGGCACATATATACAATCGAATATTACTCAACCATAAAAAGAAACGAAATTGAGTTATTTGTAATGAGGTGGATGTACCTAGAGTCTGTCATATGGAGTGAAGTGAGTCAGAAAGAGAAAGACAAATACCTCATGCTAACACTTATATATCGAATCTAAAAAAGGAAAAATAAAAAAGCTTCTGAAGAGCCTAGGGGCAGGACAGGAATAAAGACGAGAAGTAAAGAATGGACTTGAGGACACGAGGAGGGGGAGGAGTGAGCTGGGACGAAGTGAGAGAGTTGCATGGACATATATACACTACCAAATGTAAAATAAATAGCTAGTGGGAAGCAGCCACATAGCACGGGGAGATCAGCTCGGTGCTTTGTTACCACCTATAGGGGCAATACAGGGAGGGTGGAAGGGAAATGCAAGGGCGAGGAGATATGGGGATATATGTATAGCTGATTCACTTTGTTATAAAGCAGGTATTAACACACACACAGAGACACACACACAGACATAAGACCCCTCCAGTGAGTTCCAGAATCCTTTTCCTTAACAACTGTACATTATATGGTCAATTAATTAAGAAAATTAAAAAGGAACTGAGTAGGTAAGAAAAAAAGCAATGAAATGACGAGTTTTGCTTCCCCAGGTGTTAGGATTTCTTCCATACTTGTGTTAGACTCTAGAACACTCATATCATGTGTAGCTGTCTCCACAAAGGGATGGGCCAGGTTGTTCACCCTGGTTTTCTTGGACTCACGATACTTCTGTCCTCCACTGGATGCCTCCACTTTACTCAATTATTTTCCTCCACACGTTCTATTGATTACAAATTCATTTGGGATAGTTGGGTTATCCCTTCCATTTTGAAACTGTGAGACAGTTCCCTTAGTTTCCAACTTAGTATGAAGCTCTTCAATTAGATTGCTTTTCTTTTAACACCTCAGCTCACATCAGTGCAGAAATGAGAATTTTAATTTGTTGTAGAATTGAGAAGTTATTTTGGAGCATAGGGGTACTTTAAGAAAGGCAAACTGGTATTTAAATAATGAAGCATTTAAATAATGAAGCCAGTTGGCCATGCAGGAGACCTGACTGCTTGTGAGAGGATGAGAGGGGTGATCGTGTACAAGAAAGATGCAGAAAAAGAAGTCGGCATAATCCAAAGCCAAGTTCCATCTTCTTTGTGGTCCAGATTGGAGCTATCACTCCAAGGATCACTGAGGGGCATTTTCCCCTGAGCTGTCTTTGGAGACTGTGCCAGTGGCTTCAAATGCCAAGTTATGACCACCTCAGCTGCTATAACGAGGTTAATTGATGACAACTTGAGAGGAACTGCCTTGCTTCCAGCTGACCAAGTCCCACCTGCAGCTTGATGCTCCCCTGGTGTCTGAAGCAGTTCATCACTCTTGCCCCGCCTGGGGAGGGGGCCTCACAACCTGGGTGAGAAGGTTCAGGGCTTTTTGCTGCACTTTTTGGCAGCTTGCTGCTGTCAATTTAGGGACAAAGCTGAGTTCCAAAAAACGAAAACAAGTATAAACTGAAATGAAGTCTAGGTCCCAATGGACCTTTGGATGATATAACAATAATTGGCTAAAATAAAAACGTTTATAAAGCAGACAGTGAGCAGACAAATGATAGCCTTTGACCATTCTTTCATTAGAGGAGAATCCTATCTTCCACGATTGTGTTATTTGGGGGATAGCTGATAGCTAATAGAACCAATCTAACATCTACAGGGTTTTTTTTCAGAGTTCTGGACTAGGTTTCTTAGCATAATGCATTGTTGTGATGCTTATGGTCTCCAATTCTTTTTGCCAAGCCTACTTCATCAGTCCCCTGGTGTCCCGCAGATTTTTGAAGCATTGGAATCCTAGCAACAGATTTTTCATTTAAGTAGGATCGTCCTGATCACCAGCCTCCCACAGGCTGGTAAAAGTTTTGTGCTGCTTCTGAGCACTCACAGAGCATCCCTAGAGCATTTTTTTTTTGTTGAGCCTGCTCTTGCACCAATTTAGTAGAAAAATGTAACTTGCTTGTGAATCTACAATCAGGTGTCAAAACAAGACGGCCTTCTCCTAGGAGATAATACCGCCTCAATGGGGAGGTGGTTTTTATTGGTTTATTTGTTTGTGAGTATGATTTTGTCTAAGGATATGAATAATAGAAAAGCTCTTTAACCTTTTTAAATTTGGAAGGCCAAATTAATAGTAGTCCATTCCATTCCAAGAATTTTCTGATTATTTTTTTAATTCACTGTCCCCCAAGTCTTCTATATATATATTTTTTTTCAGCAACATGTAATAAAGTGAAAGTTGAAATGTATAATAGATCATAAACTTGAGTTTTTGAAAGATTTCCCCCCTAATTCTAAAACTAGAAACGACGATATTAAATATTTACTATATTCCAGGTACTGTTCCAAGCAGTTCATGTCTATTAGCTCATTGAACCCACAATAACCTTTTGCTGTTGTAACTATTATTATCCCCATTTTACAGACAGGAAAGTGAGGCACATAGAAGTTATGGAACCTGCACAAAGTCTCATCACAAGTAACGGCGTAGGCATCTGAATCCTGGGAAGTCTGGCTTCACAGCCCATGGTGCTAATAATTGAGCTGAATTTAATGTAGAGAACTTCAAAAGCATGAAAAAACTGCCCATTTCCCCACCATTTAAAGATACCTGGTAAATGGAAACAATTAAAACTTAGCTATACATACATGTATAAAACCATCATGTTAAAAAAAAAACCCATCATGTTGTATACAGTGAACTTATATGATGTGATATGTCAATTATATCTCAATAAACCTGGAAAAAAACTGAACTGCACCTACTTTCTGAATTTTTATGTGCATATAACTTAAAAAAAGATAGTTTATTTGCACATACTGTTTTGTACCCCACCCCTACTTTCGTACTTTCCCATGTCAAAAATCATTCTTCTTGATCATGATTTTTTTGCTGCATAATGCTCCATTGTATGGAAGTACATAATTTACACAATTAAATTTCTTATTAAAAGACATTTATGGTATTTCTTCAGTGACCCATTGGTTGTTTAGCTTCCATATGTTTGTGGGTTTTTTGCATTTTTTCTTGTAGTTGATTTCTAGTCTTAAATCTTTGTAGTTGGAAAAGATGCTCGATACGATTTCAAGCTTCTTAAAAATTTATTTGTTTTGGGACGTCCCTGGTGGTCCAGTGGTTAAGACTCCACACTTCCACTGCAGGGGGCACGGGTTCGATCCCTGGTTGGGGAACTAAGATCGTGCATGCTGGGTGGCACGGCCAAAACATTTTATTTGTTTTGTGGCATTGCATGTGACTTATCCTGGAGAATATTCCCTTGAAAACAGTATGTGTTCTGCTACTTCCGGATAGAATGATCTCTCTCTATATATCTGTTAAGTACATCTGGTCTAATGTGTCATTTCAGGCTAGTTTTTCCTTATTGATTTTCTGTCTGGATGCTCTGTCCATTGATGTAACTGGGGTGTTACTATGTGTTATCAATTTCTACCTTTATGTTTTTTAGTATTTACTTTATGTGTTTAGGTGCTTCTATGTTGGGTGCATATATATTTATAATTGTTATATCTTCTTGTTGGATTGATCCCTATATCATTATGTAATGTCTTTCTTTGTCCCTTTTTACAGTTTTTTTAAAAATCTATTTTGTCTGATATAAGTATTGCTCCCCTGGCTTTTTTTGTGTGTTCATTTGTGTGGAATAACTTTTTCTACTCCCTCACTTTCAGTCTGTTTCTAGATCTGAAGTGAGTCTCTTGTATGCAGAATATATATGTCTTATTTTTGTATCCATTCAGCTACTCTATGTCTTTCGATTGGAACATTTAGTCCATTTACATTTAAAGTAATTATTGGTAGATATGTACTTATTACCATTTTGTTGATTGTCTTCTGGTTGTTTTTGAGTTCTTCTTTGTTCCTTTCTTCTTCTTTTGCTCTCTTCCCTTGTGATTTGATGATTATTTTTAGTGTTATGTTTGACTTCCTTTCTCTTTTTTTGTGAGTGTGTCTATTATAGGTTTGTGGTTTCCATGAGGTTCATATATAACAAAATATGTAGATATAGATTATATTTATAGATTTATAGATTTATAGATATAGATTTTAAAAAAAATTTGATGATCTCTTAAGTTGGAACACATTCTAACAACCCTGCATTTTTCCTCCTCCTTCACCATATTTAATGTTTTTGCCATCATATTTGCATCTTTTTGTTTTGTGTATCCCTTAACTACTTATTGTGGCTATAGGTGGTTTTACTACTTTTGTCTTTTAACCTTCCTACTAGCTTTATAAGTGGTTAATCCACTACCTTTAGTGTATGTTTTCCTTGACCGATGAATATTTTCCTTTCATAATTTTCCGAATTCTAGTGTTCGTTTCTTTTCACTTAGAGAAGTCCCTTTAACATTTCTTGTAAAGCTAGTTTAGTGGTGCTGAACTCTTAGCTTTTGCTTGTCTGTAAACTCTTTATTCCTCTTTCAAATCTGAATGATAGCCTTGCTGGGTAGAGTATTTTGGCTGTAGGTTTTTTTCTTTTATCACTTTAAATATATTGTGCCTCTCCCTTCTGACCTGCAAAATTTGCTGAAAAACCAGCTGATAGTCTTATGGGAGTTGCCTTGCATATAATTAGTTGCTTTTCCCTTGCTGCTTTTAAGATTCTCTCTTTATATTTAATTTTTGCCATTTTAATTAGAATGTGTCTTGATGTGGTCCTCTTTGGGTTCATCTTGTTTGAGACTCTTTGAGCTTCCTGAACTTGATGTCTGTTTCCTTTCCCAGGTTAGTGAACTTTGCAGCTATTATTTCTTCCAATAAGGTCTTTGTTCCTGCCTCTCTTTTCCTCTGGGACCCCCTTAATGTGAATGTTAGTATGCGTGATGTTGTCCCATAAGTCTCTTAAACTATTCTCATTTTTAAAAATTCTTTTTTCCTTTTTCTGTTCAGCTCTGTGTATTTTTTATTTCTGTTATTGTATTCTTCAGCTCTGTTTGTTTCTTCTTTGTATTTTCTAACTCTTTGTTAAACTTCTCATTGAGTTCATCCATTCTTCTCCTGAGTTTGTTGAGCATCTTTATGATTATTATCCTGAATTATTTATTGGATAAATTGTTATCTCCACTTCACTTAATTCTTCTCTGGGTTTTTGTCTCATTCCTTTGTTTATGACATATTCCTCTATCTCTTCATTTACCCTAATTCTGTGTCTATTTCTCTGTATTATGTAGGTCAGTTACAATTCCTGATTTCATAGAAATGGTCTTACATAGCAGGTGCCCTATGGGTTCCAGCAGCACATGTCCCTATAGTTGCCAGAGCTATACACTCTAGGGGTGTCCCCTATGTGGGCTGCATGGGTCCTTCTGTTGTGGTTGGGCTGACTGCTGTGGGTGCACTGGTTGGTTGCCAGGCCCTGCCTCATGTGGTGGCTGCTGGCCTGCTGATGGGTGAGGCTGAGTCCCAGCATGACTGGTTGCATGGCCTTGGGAATCCTAGGATTTTGGTGGCCTGGTGGCGGGCAGGATTGAATCCAGGCATGACTGGCTGTAGGGATTGGGGGCCCCAAGACTGGTGTTGACTTGCTGGTGGGTGGGTAAGCCCCCAGTGCTAATAGGCTAGAGGGAAGACTCCAGTATAGTGCTTGTCAGCACAGGTGTCCTCGTGGTAGAATGAGCTCCCCAAACGGCTGCCTCCAGCTCCTATGTCCCCAGGGGGAGTCCCAGTTGCCTCCTGCCTCTCTGGATATTCTCTAAGATTGGCAGGTGGGTCTGATTCAGGTTTCTTTCAAATTACTGCCTCTGCACTGGGACATGGAGTGTGCGCCCTTTCAGAGCAGAGTCTCTGTTTCCTACAGTCCCCTGGCTCTCTTGTATTCAAGCCTCACTGGCTTCAAAGTCAGTCATTCCAGGGACTCGTCTTCCCAGTGCAGGACCTGTGGGCTGGGGAGCCCAATGTGTGGCTCTAACTCCTTGCTTCTTGGGACAAACCTCTGCAATTGTAATCATCCTTACCTTTGTGAGCTGCATACCTGGAGGTGTGGGTCTTGACTATACTGCGTCTCTGCCCCTCCTACCAATTCATTGTGGATCCTTCTTAAATCTTTAGTTGTAGAAAATCTTTTCTTCTAGTCTTCAGGTCATTCCTCTAGATAGTTGCTCTATAAGTAGTTGTAATTTTAATGTGTCCGTGGGAAGAGGTGAGCTCAGGGTCTTCCTACTCACCATCTTGGCCAAACCTCAGGATATGCACATTTTAAGTTCCTTGATTTATATTGTCAATTATTCTCCAGAAAGATAGTCTCAAGTTACATTAATGCTAGCGGTCAACAAGAGGGCTTATTTTCCTGGACACTAGATGCCTCTTTTTATTTAATAGACAAAACAAAAGAAAAAAATTCTCATTTCAGTGCGTATTTTTTGATTTACAAGAAGTACAAAAATTAACAAATATTTTATTTATCCCTTGAATAAGTATATGTGGTTCAAATGTTAAAGAAACAAAACATTATACAGGATGAGTACCTCCAATACCTGCTTCCCAGACATCCATCAGTAACTCTCTCAGGAGGCAACCACTCTAGCATTTTCTCAAGTAGCCTCCCTAAAATAATTATGCACATATAAGGAAAGGCACATGGAAGTAAACACGTTTGTGTGTGTGTGTGTGTCTGTGTCTGCATGCATGTGTGTCCTTATTTTTTCCCCGCACAAACAGAAGCACACTATACATATTGTTTTGCCCCTTGCTTTTTTCACTTAACAAAATACCTTGAAGATTTTTCCATATTAGCAAGCAAAGAACTATCTTACTATTTTTAATGTCTACTACTGCATTATAAGGGAAAAGCTGCAAATATTAACATTTGTTTATTGTCTATGGGTATTTCTTCTTCTTCTGCAATTGCCCGTCAATATTTTTTGAGCCTTTTGTTACTGTGGTTTTTTATTATTTTAGTTATTGTTTATGATATGTAAAGCTTTTTTATATAATAAAATTACCAGCCTATTTGTACTAAATGATGCAAATTTTATTTCACATCTCATCGTTGGCCTTTTAATTTTGTTTTATGATTGTGGGTTTTTTTGTTGTTGTTCTTTGTTTTGGTGTGGCTATAGAGAATTCTTTTTATATAATCAAATCTATCAATCTTTTCGGTTTGGTTTGTGAATAATTTTCCTGGATGATCAAAGCCTCCAACTGTCCCTTTGTTTACTTGGATTCTTTTGACATAGAATCATGGGATTTGGACTAGAAAGACCTTAGAGTTAACAGAGGAAAAATTTCCAGTCAGTGCAAAAGCCCCTATAGCAACACTGATAGATACAGGTCTTCCTTTGCTTGAATGAATCAGTGGCCCAGAACTCACCACCTAACAAAACACATTCCATTGGCCAGCTCTGTTTTATAAAGCCTTTTACTGAATAGAGCTTTAACATATCTCCTTGAGTCTTCTGTCTAGTTTTGTCTTCTTAATAAGCACAAACAGATTTATCTCTTCTACATACATTCAATTGTTTTTTCATAATTTATTCCTTTTTTTATTTTTTAAGCAATCCATATTTTAGATGTATTGTTTAATGTTGCAAGAAAAAACTCCAAATAGTATGGAAGTATTACCTTATGGTAATGAGTATGTATGTTTTTACCACCTTAACCATTTTTAAGTGTACAGTTTGTTTGTTTTAAGTGTGTTCACGTCTTTGTGCAGCACATCTCCAGAACTGTTTCATCTCACAAAACTGAAACTCTATAGCCATTAAACAACTCACCATTACCCCCTCCACTCAGCTCCTGGCAACCACCATTCTACTTTCTATTTCTATGAATTTGACTCCTTTGGACACTTCATATAAGTAGAATCACACAGTTTTTAAAATTTATGATTGGCTTATTTCACTTAGCATAATGCCCTCAAGGTCCATCTGTGTTGTGGCATGTGACAGAATTTCCTTCTTTTTTAAGGTCACACAATATTCCATTGTATGAATATACTATAATACATTTTGTTTATTCCTTCACCTGTGAAAGGATACTTAGGTTGCTTCTACATCTTGGCTATTGTGAATAATGCTGCTATGAACATGGGTGTGCAAATATCTCTTTGAGACCCTGCTTTCAATTATTTTGGATATGTACCCAGAAGTGGGATTGCTAGATCATACAGTAAGTCTATTTTTTTGAGGATCATACAGTAATTCTATTTTCTGAGGAATTGCCATACTGTTTTCTATAGCAGCTGCATCATTTTACAATCCCACCAACAGTGACTAAGAGTTCCAGTTCCTCACCAACACTTGATATTTTCTGTATTTTTTTTTTTTTTGGATAGTAGCCATCACAGTGGATGTGAGAATCAATTGTTTTGAATAACATATCTATCAGAATTTGTTTTTTAAAAATAATGTCCAAGTAACAGTTCTCCAATTTCATGTATTCCGTAAAAGCAATATTATAAACTAGAATGGATCCACGAGTACTTATATTTGGAGGACTTTTATCTCTTATGGGTTGGTTCTATTTTATATATGTCTCATTTATGAAATAGTTTCTATGGGCATAAGCTGAAATTCGGTGTCTGTGGTCAAAGTGGGATTAATTTGAATTGAACTTGATTAAGATGAAATGACTTTATTAGCTTCATATTGACTTGGGAGTTGGTGGTGGCTAAAGAAGGTACTGGGACATTACATTAAAGAAGGTACTGGGGCAGTGTTGAAACCTGGTTTACCTCCTGCCTCTGTTAGGTTAGAATATTAGTGCTGCTTTCAGCGCTCAGAAGGTATTTCCTAGTGTCTTAAGGCAGCAGGACACTTCCCACCATTTTCAAATCATGGAATATAGGCTGTGGTAGAGATTTCTTTATCGTGAATCCCTTCTAGTATATCATGTCTTATCTTATCTTATTCATAAGATGAGGCTTCACTGAGTCTTGGCTTCGCTGTCCTGGCTTGACCACTAGGTGATTTGGGGTCAAGTTTCTCAATCTTGGTGATTGTTAGATTTTTAACCTTTTAAATAAAGATAATAATGCTTGTACCTACTTCATATTGTCATGAGGGCTAAATGAGATAAGGCATGAAAAGCATTTAGCAAAGTCTTTGGCATGTGAGTGTTACATAAACATAGTGGCTGTTGATGTTGTTATATCTTGTAATCATACTGTTGAGGCCAATCAACCTTTATTCTCAAGATAAAGGTCTAAAACCATGGTGTGGCTCTTTTTCTAGGGTAATTTTACTAGCTCGGATATCCTCTATTTATCTTCTGGGTAGATGGTTTTTCTTTCTTTCTTCTCATGAGCATGAAGGGATTCCAAGTCTAGTTTTGATTGCATGTGGTCCAACAAAGTGAAAAACAGCTGTTGTCAGGATTATAAAAGTCTTTGCTGTGCCCTGTGTGTGTGATATACCTCAAAGATTTGTTTTTTGCTAAACCACTTTCCTTTGCTCTCAAATGATAAGTCCGTACAGGCTATAACCCCAAACCTCTTTGATCTAATTTCCAAAATATGACCATGCCATAGATTAAATAGTTTATTTCGCCTTGTTGTTCATGCTCTGACTTGATTTTGAACTTCTGTCTTTACAGGCATCATATTTCAGTTTCTTCTGGCAGAAATTCTTTCCTCCTTATCTTTTGGTTTCATCTGTTAGCAATCTACCCACAACCATCCACGACATGGTCCTCATTTGCTGTCTCTTCCCTCCCTTTCTCCTTCTTTCCCTACATCCCTCCTTCTATCCCTTTTTCTCCATTATCCACTCACACATACTTATTGAGAAGCTACTGTGTGGAATGCACTGCACTCCTTAAGATCTGGACCTGGGCACTGTCTTTGCTGGTTCCGTCACTGCAGATCTAACAGGTCAGTTGAGATTTATGGCTATATTATCACTAGGTTCCCCTATACTTGTTGAAACAAATATTCTCTGAAGATAGAAGAGAAGATATTCTCTGAAGATAGGCTGCTTCCCAGGCCCTTAATCTCCTGTGCTGTCCCGGAGCTGACAAAATGTGTCCTCACCTCTAAAAGCTCTCACCTCGGCCTTCACCTCTGTCTTGAACTTCCTTCTTATTCTCCAGGAACATTCTTCACATTTCTTAGAGCTTCCTTAGTTAATTTTTGATAATTTTTTTTTCTTTCTCTACTTTTAAAATGAAGCCAAGTATCATCAGAACTTGTTTCTGGCCTGTGCATGTCTATGGCTGAGTTAACAGGTTTGTTTTTAATCTGATGCCCAAGCACTCAGAATTTGGTTCACTCTGAAAATTTCCCTTTAGTCATTTGCTTAGCGTTTCTACCTCTCCTCCTTAAACTCTAGGCTTTATTTTGAAAATATCGAGGCCGACCTTCGGCTCTTCAGGTGGGTGAATGTGGCTAAGTCCACTGATGGGTAAGGCTTTCCTCTACTCTACTTGCTTTGACCACCTGTGACATCTCTAGAGACTGCTGTCAGCAGAAACGGGGCTGCTGCTGTAGCTGTGTCTGCCTCCGGCTAGCCAGGTCCCTTTATTGGGAGGAAACTGTTCCGTTTCTGATAGGGGTGTGAGAGGAGGGTCTGTCGTTCACTGCTGTTCCCTAGCAATCCACAGCAATGTCAAGTTTCTCTCCTCTGTGCCCTGATGGCAATCTTTCCATTATCACAATCATCTCCACCTCCTCTTCCCTTTCTCTTCCTTCTTCTTTTTCTCTTCTTCCTCCTTTTCCTCCTGGTGACTTTATCAAAGCTTACCTTAAGTGTTTCTCACTATAAAGCCTTCGTATTTTTAGAATAAACTTCATTGAATCCTCCTCTGTGCTCCTACGCTTATCTCTCTGTTACAGCACTTATAATTTAGTATTATAGCTCTCTCTCTACCCTGCTCACCCGTGAGCTCATACAGGATAAATGCGGGGTATTATTAATATCATTTCCCTTAAACGTAGCAGAGTATTCATGCTGAGCAGATAGAGCAGGGTAGTTAAAATCACCGACTCTGGAATGAGCCTGCTGAGAGTCATATCTTGTCCCTGCCAGTTCTTAACTGTGTAATCTGGGCAAATTGCTTAACTTCTCTGTGCCTCAGTGTTTTCATTTACAAACTGGAGATAATAACAGTGATGCTTAGAACAGTTCCTGCCATACAATATGGCCAGTTCAATGTTTGCTACTGTGTGTTGAATTCAGTTGAATAGAATCATTATAATCAAGTTCACCAGTCATGTATTTAGTGAAGGTGTGTATGTTGTACATTGATGGTCATTACACCTAGAATAGGGCCAGGTATATAGGCATTCAATCAATATTTTTGAGTGAATGCATGAATGTGCTGGACATTATAGACACAAAGAAATATAAGTCCTTATTTCTTTCTTTCAGATTTCACAGACTGATTGGGAATACAAAAAGGAGATAAGATAATATTTGAGTGCTGCATGAATGCACCATTCATCTGTCTATGGACATTTGGGTTGCTTCTACCTCTTGGCTCTTGTGGGGAACGCAGCTATGGACATGGGTATGCAAATATCTCTGTGAGACCCTTTCAGTTCCTTTGGATGTATATGTAGAGTGGGATTGTTGGATCATATGGTAATTCTATTTTTAGTTTCTTGATGAATTGCCATACTGTTTTTCGTAGCAGTTGCACCATTTTGTAATCCCACCAAGAGTGGACAAGGAGAAGTCATTCATTTTTCAGCTGATTTTAAGGGAACATAAATAAGCTAGTTTTTTGTCTCCAATATTACCATGTACTTCCAGTATGTTTATACCTTTAAAAAGTGTATTACTGGTAGGAAAGTATTAAATCACACTTTTTCATCTTTGTACATTTGTAAGAATTGCATAAACCAAGATGAATCTCAAAGAAAATGACTTCGTATTTTTTTAGGTCAAACTTTTGTAACCTGTAGTGTGCATAATTAAAATGAAGGTGGTCTACTTCCTTCTGGATTCTCTGGACTCTCTGTTAGCATCTTCCTAAACTCACTGAATAATCAAGTAATTCTCAGTCAGTGACTCCTATTTCCTGATTTAGGCTTTTCATTGTTTTCTGAACATTTCTATCTATGTATTTTGCTTCTTTTTAGACATATCCCATTAGGATAATCACGAACAAATTACAACTTGAATGCCACCTGCCTGTGCTTTCTTTTTCAAACGGTGGAAGTGCTGAAGTTAATCAAACTTGTAGACCTCAAAATACAAGTAGATCAATCACTCTTGTGACTGATGGGCTATTGGCTAGTTCTTTATTACTCCAGGAAAACACGATTCAGTTCAACAAAAATATATCATCTCAATGAAAAGAGAACAATGAGTACCTCTTCCTCTTTTTCTCTTTTTTTTCTCTTGAGAAGTATGTAGCCCCAATATTTGATTGATTTATTTTTTTGTCTTTTTAAGTTTGTGAGGTTTGTATTATTTTAGACAGAGGCCACGAAGAGGATGATTGTTTAACATTATCCCTGTAATAGCTATAAGGGGTTCCAATAATTTTATTACATGGTTCATGATTGTTTTTGTGTTTTATAACAAACGCTATGTATTTTAATACAAAGGTAAACTTTTTACTATCTCAAGTTTATTTTTTCATCAAAAAGTTCTCTAGCTACCAGATAACGTGACCAGATTACATTTGATATGGTGGTTAAACTGAAGTGCTATATGCAATATAAATGAATCTGGTTGAGGAAGACTCAAGGTGATGAAAGATACAAATTTGGGTGATTATATGCATTTGATTTTAAGTTCTACTCTGATTAAAAATATTATTAGAGAAAACATAATGTGTAGCAGCTCTTTTCTATATGAAACTTGGGTTTAGATGAGGAGCTGGTAGACATGGTCAAGGATACAGATTCTGGAGTCAGAGCGTTTGGTGCCAATCCAGTCTCTGCCACTTGTGCGCTGGGTGACACTGGGCAAGCTACTCAGAGCCTCACATTCTCGTGTGTGAACTATAGTTAATAACTGGTTGTTGTGGTGTTTAAATGAGTTAATATATGTAACTTGCTAGATCTATGGCTGTTATGGAAGAAGTGCTATGTAAGAGTTTGCTACTGTTTCTCTAGCATCGGCCGTGAATCCTTAGGTTGTTCTACCTTCTTCATATTATCTCAGGCATCAGTGTTGTTGTCGTCATCTGCAAAAAAAATAGGTTTCTCTTTTTTACTGAGTGGTTTTAAAATGTGGACTAACCGAAGGTCTAGAATCCCCTTTCCTTTTAGGCACTTAGTAGTGCATAAATGGAAACAGTGATGGATGGAACATTTTGTACCCCGGAAGCTCTTAGACTCTGGCTGTATCAAAAGAGTCAATGAGTGCATCACAAATATATTCTGGGTGACTGTAAGAGCCTTTAATGCCTGAATTATTGATGATGCAGATATGCTGCAGGAGGCAAACCCCTAGTAAATTGTTTCTTTTACTACAGAAATATTTCTGAGCCCAGAAATAGAACCCAGACTACTATTCAGGACTATAGACTTTTAATTTTAAAAGTAGTTGCTGTTTTTCTTTTCTGTGTTTTGTTGTATATATATTATCTCATCGGGTCTTTACAATCATCGTTTTTGAGGACGAGTATGAAGAGCCAATGTGATAACGTATGTGATAGTGTTTTAAAAATTTTTCCACAGCTTTATTGAGATATATTCCACATAAATAAAATTCACCTATTTAAAGTGTATACAGTTCAGGAGTTTTTATTTATTTATTTAAAAAATTTTATTTATTTTATTTTTGGCTGTGTTGGGTCTTCACTGCTACGCGTGGGCTTTCTCTAGTTGCGGCGAGCGGGGGCTACTCTTCGTTGCAGTGCACGGGCTTCTCATTGCGGCGGCTTCTCTTGTTGCAGGCGTGCGGGCTTCAGTAGTTGTGGCATAGGGGCTCAGTAGTTACGGCTCACGGGCTCTAGAGCGCAGGCTCAGTAGTTGTGGCGCATGGACTTAGTTGCTCTGCGGCATGTGGGATCTTCCTGGACCAGGGCTTGAACCTGTGCCCCCTGCACTGGCAGGTGGATTCTTTTTTTTTTTTTTTTTTTTTTTTTTACAAATTAACTGAACTTTTACTGAAATATTAAAAGCTTAAGTCTCAAAATACGGTATCAAGTTGGGTGAAATTGTGAATATTTCTCTAAAGTGCATTTCTTTCTTTTTTTTTTTGGAGGGATTCGATAACACCTTTAATATTAAAATCTTGAAGCTATTCAGAATTAGCATTCCATATTCTTTCGTCAGTTTTGGTTTTTTTACATCTTTATTGGAGTATAATTGCTTTAAAATGGTGTGTTATAAAGTTTCTGCTTTATAACAAAGTGAATCAGTTATACATATACATATGTTCCCATATGTCTTCCCTCTTGCGTCTCCCTCCCTCCCTCCCACCCTCCCTATCCCACCCCTCCAGGCGGTTACAAAGCACCGAGCTGATCTCCCTGTGCTATGCGGCTGCTTACCACTAGCTATCTACCTTACGTTTGGTAGTGTATATATGTCCATGCCTCTCTCTCGCTTTGTCACAGCTTACCCTTCCCCCTCCCCATATCCTCAAGTCCATTCTCTAGTAGGTCTGTGTCTTTATTCCTGTCTTACCCCTAGTTTCTTCATGACTTTTTTTTTTCTTAAATTCCATATATATGTGTTAGCATACGGTATTTGTCTTTCTCTTTCTGACTTACTTCACTCTGTATGACAGACTCTAGGTCTACCCACCTCATTACAAATAGCTCAATTTTGTTTCCTTTTATGGCTGAGTAATATTCCATTGTATATATGTGCCACATCTTCTTTATCCATTTATCCGACGATGGACACTTAGGTTGTTTCCATCTCCTGGCTATTGTAAATAGAGCTGCAGTGAACATTGTGGTACATGACTCTTTTTGAATTATGGTTTTCTCAGGGTATATGCCCAGTAGTGGGATTGCTGGGTCATATAGTAGTTCTATTTGTAGTATTTTAAGGAACCTCCATACTGTTCTCCACAGTGGCTGTATCAATTTACATTCCCACCAACAGTGCAAGAGGGTTCCCTTTTCTCCACACCCTCTCCAGCATTTATTCTTTCTAGATTTTTTGAAGATGTCCATTCTGACTGGTGTGAGATGATATCTCATTGTAGTTTTGATTTGCATTTCTCTAATGATTAATGATGTTGAGCATTCTTTCATGTGTTTCTTGGCAATCTGTATATCTTCTTTGGAGAAATGTCTATTTAGGCCTTCTGCCCATTTTTGGATTGGGTTGTTTGTTTTTTTGTTATTGAGCTGCATGAGCTGCTTGTAAATTTTGGAGATTAATCCTTTGTCAGTTGCTTCATTTGCAAATATTTTCCCCCATTCTGAGGGTTGTCTTTTGGTTTTGTTTATGGTTTCCTTTGCTGTGCAAAAGCTTTGAACTTTCATTAGGTCCCATTTGTTTATTTTTGTTTTTATTTCCATTTCTCTAGGAGGTGGGTCAAAAAGGATCTTGCTGTGATTTATGTCATAGAGTGTTCTGCCTATGTTTTCCTCTAAGAGTTTGAGAGTTTCTGGCCTTACAATTAGGTCTTTAATCCATTTTGAGCTTATTTCTGTGTATGGTGTTAGGGAGTGTTTTAATCTCATACTTTTACATGTACCTGTCCAGTTTTCCCAGCACCACTTATTGAAGAGGCTGTCCTTTCTCCACTGTACATTCCTGCCTCCTTTAGCAAAGATAAGGTGACCATATGTGCGTGGGTTTATCTCTGGGCTTTCTATCCTGTTCCATTGATCTATATTTCTGTTTTTGTGCCAGTACCATACTGTCTTGATTACTGTAGCTTTGTAGTATAGTCTGAAGTCAGGGAGCCTGATTCCTCCAGCTCTGTTTTTCGTTCTCAAGATTGCTTTGGCTATTTGGGGTCTTCTGTGTTTCCATACAAATTGTGAAATTTTTGTTCTAGTTCTGTGAAAAATGCCAGTGGTAGTTTGACAGGGATTGCATTGAATCTGTAGATTGCTTTGGGTAGTAGAGTCATTTTCACAATGTTGATTCTTCCAATCCAAGAACGTGGTATATCTCTCCATTTATTTGTATCACCTTTAATTTCTTTCATCAGTGTCTTATAATTTTCTGCATACAGTCTTTTGTCTCCTTAGGTAGGTTTATTCCTAGATATTTTATTCTTTTTTTTGCAATGGCAAATGGGAGTGTTTTCTTGATTTCACTTTCAGATTTTTCATCATTAGTGTATAGGAATGCCAGAGATTTCTGTGCATTAATTTTGTAGCCTGCTACTTTACCAAATTCATTGATTAGCTCTAGGAGTTTTCTGGTGGCATCTTTAGGATTGTCTATGTATAGTATCATGTCATCTGCAAACAGTGACAGCTTTACTTCTTCTTTTCCGATTTGGATTCCTTTTATTTCCTTTTCTTCTCTGATTGCTGTGGCTAAAACTTCCAAAACTATGTTGAATAAGAGTGGTGAGAGTGAGCAACCTTGTCTTGTTCCTGATCTTAGTGGAAATGCTTTCAGTTTTTCACCATTGAGGATGATGTTGGCTGTGGGTTTGTCATATATGGCCTTTATCATGCTGAGGAAAGTTCCCTTTATGCCTACTTTCTGGAGGGTTTTTATCATAAATGGGTGTTGAATTTTGTTGAAAGCTTTCTCTGCATCTATTGAGATGATCATATGGTTTTTTCCTTCAACTTGTTAATATGGTGTATCACGTTGATTGATTTGCATATATTGAAGAATCCTTGCATTCCTGGAATAAACCCCACTTGATTATGGTGTATGATACTTTTGGATTCTGTTTGCTAGGATTTTGTTGAGGATTTTTGCATCTCCGTTCATCAGTGATGTTGGCCTGTAGTTTTCTTTCTTTGTGACATCCTTGTCTGGTTTTGGTTATCAGGGTGATGGTGGCCTCGTAGAATGAGTTTGGGGGTGTTCCTCCCTCTGCTACATTTTGGAAGAGTTTGAGAAGGATAGGTGTTAGCTCTTCTCTAAATGTTTCATAGAATTCGCCTGTGAAGCCATCTGGTCCTGGGCTTCTGTTTGTTGGAAGATTTTTCATCACAGTTTCAATTTCAGTGCTTGTGATTGGTCTGTTCATATTTTCTATTTCTTCCTGATTCAGTCTTGGCAGGTTGTGCATTTCTAAGAATGTTTCCATTTCTTTCAGGTTGTCCATTTTATTGGCATAGAGTTGCTTGTAGTAATCTCTCATGATCTTTTGTATTTCTGCAGTGTCAGTTGTTACTTCTTGTTTTTCATTTCTAATTCTATTGATTTGAGTCTTCTCCCTTTTTTTCTTGATGAGTATGGCTAATGGTTTATCAATTTTGTTTATCTTCTCAAAGAACCAGCTTTTAGTTTTATTGATCTTTGCTATCATTTCCTTCATTTCTTTTTCATTTATTTCTGATCTGATTTTTATGATTTCTTTCCTTCTGCTAACTTTGGGGGTTTTTTGTTCTTCTTTCTCTAATTGCTTTAGTTGCAAGGTTAGGTTGTTTATTCGAGATGTTTCCTGTTTCTTAAGGTAGGGTTGTATTGCTATAAACTTCCCTCTTAGAACTTCTTTTGCTGCATCCCATAGGTTTTGTGTCGTCGTGTCTCCATTGTCATTTGTTTCTAGGTAATTTTTTATTTCCTCTTTGATTTTTTCAGTGATCACTTCGTTATTAAGTAGTGTATTGTTTAGCCTCCATGTGTTTGTATTTTTTACATATCTTTTCCTGTAATTGATATCTAGTCTCATAGTGTTGTGGTCGGAAAAGATACTTGATACAATTTCAATTTTCTTAAATTTACCAAGGCTTGATTTGTGACCCAAGATATGATCTATCCTGGAGAATATTCCAAGAGCACTTGAGAAAAATATGTATTCTGTTGTTTTTGGATGGAATGTCCTATAAATATCAATTAAGTCCATCTTGTTTAATGTATCATTTAAAGCTTGTGTTCCCTTATTTATTTTCATTTTGGATGATCTGTCCATTGGTGAAAGTGGGGTGTTAAAGTCCCCTACTATGAATGTGTTACTGTCGATTTCCCCTTTTATGGATGTTAGTACTTGCCTTATGTATTGAGGTGCTCCTATGTTGGGTGCATAAATATTTAAAATTGTTATATCTTCTTCTTGGATCGATCCCTTGATCATTATGTAGTGTCCTTCTTTGTCTCTTCTAATAGTCTTTATTCTTAAAGTCTATTGTGTCTAATATGAGAATTGCTACTCCAGCTTTCTTTTGCTTTCCATTTGCATGGAATATCATTTTCCATCCCCTCACTTTCAGTCTGTATGTGTCTCTAGGTCTGAAGTGGGTCTCTTGTAGACAGCAAATATATGGGTCTTGTTTTTGTATCCATTCAGCCAATCTGTGTCTTTTGGTGGGAGCATTTAGTCCATTTACATTTAAGGTAATTATCGATATGTATGTTATATTCCCATTTTCTTAATTGTTTTGGTTTCATTATTGTAGGTCTTTTCCTTCTCCTGTGTTTCTTGCCTAGAGAAGTTCCTTTAGCAGTTGTTGTAAAGCTGGTTTGGTGGTCCTGAACTCTCTCAGCTTTTGCTTGTCTGTAAAGGTTTTAATTTCTCCATCAAATCTGAATGAGATCCATGCTGGGTAGAGTAATCGTGGTTGCAGGTTTTTCTCCTTCATCACTTTAAATATGTCCTGCCAGTCCCTTCTGGCTTGCCGAGTTTCTGCTGATAGATCAGTTCTTAACCTTATGGGGATTCCCTTGTGTGTTATGTGTTGTTTTTCCCTTGCTGCTTTTAATATATTTTCTTTGTATTTAATTTTTGACAGTTTGATTAATATGTGTCTTGGCGTATTTCTCCTTGGATTTATCCTGTGTGGGACTCTCTGTGCTTCCTGGACTTGATGAACTATTTCCTTTCCCGTATTAGGGAAGTTTTCAACTATAATCTTTTCAAATATTTTCTCAGTTCCTTTCTTTTTCTCTTCTTCTCTGGAACCCCTATAATTTGAATCTTGGTGCATTTAATGTTGGCCCTGAGGTCTCTGAGACTGTCCTCAGTTCTTTTCATTCTTTTTTCTTTATTCTGCTCTGCAGTATTTATTTCCACTATTTTATCTTCCAGGTCACTTATCCGTTCTTCTGCCTCAGTTATTCTGCTATTGAGCCCATCTAGAGTATTTTTGATTTCATTTATTGTGTTGTTCATCCTTGTTTGTTTCATCTTTAGTTCTTCTGGGTCCTTGTTAAATGTTTCTTGCATTTTGTCTATTCTATTTCCAAGATTTGGGATCATCTTTACTATCATTATTCTGAATTATTTTTCAGGTAGACTGCCTATTTCCTCTTCATTTGTTAGGTCTGGTGGGGTTTTATCTTGCTCCTTCATCTGCTGTGTGTTTTTCTGTCTTCTCATTTTGCTTATCTTACTGTGTTTGGGTCGTCTCCTTTTTGCAGGCTGCAGGTTGGTAGTTCCCATTGTTTTTGGTGTCTGTCCCCAGTGGCTAAGGTTGGTTCAGTGGTTTGTGTAGGATTCCTGGTGGAGGGGACTAGTGCCTGTGTTCTGGTGGATGAGGCTGGATCTTGTCTTTCTGGTGGGCAGGTCCACATCTGGTGGTGTGTTTTGGGGTGTCTGTGGACTTACTATGATTTTAGGCAGCCTCTCTGCTAATGGGTAGTGTTGTGTTCCTGTCTTGCTTGTTGTTTGGCATAGGATGTCCAGCACTGTAGCTTGCTGGTCGTTGAGTGAAGCTGGGTGCTGGTGTTGAGATGGAGATCTCTGGGATATTTTCACCATTTGATTATGTGGAGCTGGGAGGTCTCTTGTGGACCAGTGTCCTGAAGTTGGCTCTCCCACCTCAGAGGCACAGCACTGACTCCTGGCTGCAGCACCAAGAGCCTTTTATCTACATGGCTCAGAATAAAAGGGAGAAAAAGTAGAAAGAAAGAATTAGTAGAAGTAGAAAGAAAGAAAGAAAGAAAGAAAGAAAGTAGGGAGGGAGGGAGGGAGGAAGAAAGGAGGGAAGGGAGAAAAAAGAAAGAAAGAAGATAAAGTACAATAAAATAAAGTAAGATAAAATATAATAAAGTTATTTAAATAAAATAATAATTATTAAGAGAAAAAAAATTAAAAAAACAAAGAAAAAAAACGGACGGATAGAACCTTAGGAGAAATGGTGGAAGCAAAGCTTTACAGACAAAATCTCACACAGAAGCATACACATACACACTCACAAAAAGAGGAAAAGGGAAAAAATCGTAAATCTTGCTGTCAAAGTCCACCTCCTCAATTTGGGATGATTCGTTGTCTATTCAGGTATTCCACAGATGCGGGGTACATCAAGTTGATTGTGGAGCTTTAATTCGCTGCTTCTGAGGCTGCTGGGAGGGATTTCCCTTTCTCTTTGTTCTCACAGCTCCCAGGGGCTCAGCTTTGGATTTGGCCCCGCCTCTGCGTGTAGGTCGCCGGAGGGCGTCTGTTCTTCGCGCAGACAGGGCAGGGTTAAAGGAGCCGCTGATTCCGGGGCTCTGGCTCGCTCAGGCGGGGGGGGGGGGGGGCGGGGGGGGGGGGGGGGGGGGGGGGCGGAGTACGGGGCGGGCCTGCGGCTGCAGAGGCCTGCATGACATTGCACCAGCCCGAGGCGCTCCGTGAGTTCTCCCGGGGGAGTTGTCCCTGGCTCCCAGGAACCTGGCAGTGGCGGGCTGCACAGGCTTCCCGGGAGAGGGGTGTGGACAGTGACCTGTGCTCGCACACAGGCTTCTTGGTGACGGCAGCAGCAGCCTTAGCGTCTCATGCCCGTCTCTGGGGTCCGCGCTTTTAGCTGCGGCTTGCGCCCGTCTCTGGAGCTCCTTTAAGCAGCGTTCTTAATCCCCTCTCCGCGCGCACCAGGAAACAAAGAGGAAAGAAAAAGTCTCTTGCCTCTTCGGCAGCTCCAGACTTTTCCCCGGACTCCCTCCCGGCTAGCCGTGGCGCACTAACGCCCTGCAGGCTGTGTTCACGCTGTCAACCCCAGTCCTCTCCCTGCGCTCCGACCCGAAGACCAAGCTTCAACTCCAGGCCCCGCCCGCCCCGGCGGGTGAGCAGACAAGCGTCTCGAGCAGGTGAGTGCCGGTCGGCCCTGATCCTCTGTGCGGCAATCTCTCCGGTTTGCCCTCCGCACCCATGTTGCTGTCTGTGCTCTCCTCCGTGGCTTCGAAGCTCCCCCCTTCCACCACCGCAGCCTCCGCCCGCGAAGGGGCTTCCCAATGTGTGGAAATCTTTCCTCCTTCACGGCTCCCTCCCACTAGTGCAGGTCCCGTCCCTATCCTTTTGTCTCTGTTTATTCTTTTTTCTTTTGCCCTACCCAGGTACGTGGGGGGTTTCTTGCCTTTTGGGAGGTCTGAGGTCTTCTGCCAGCGTTCAGTAGGCGTTCTGTAGGAGTTGTTTCAGGTGTAGATGTATTTCTGGTGTATCTGTGGGGAGGAGGGTGATCTCCGCATCTTACTCTTCCGCCATCTTGGCAGGTGGATTCTTAACCACTGTGCCACCAGGGAAGCCCAGGAGTTTTTAGTATATTCAATGTATTATGCAACTATTACCAATCTAATTTTAGAACATTCTCAATTCCTGTATGTCTCTATGGAGTCCCATTCCAGACATTTTATATAAATGAAACAATAGAATATCTGGTCTTTTGTATCTTATTTCACTTAGCATAATGTCTTCAAGGGTCATTCATAGTGTAGCATGTATCAGTACTTCATTCTTTTTATTGCCAAATAATATTCCATTCTATGGATATAGTACATTTTGTTTTTCCCCTCATCAGTTGATGGACATTAGGGTTTCCACTTTCTGGCTATTGTAAATACTGCTGCTATGAACGTTTGTATACGAGTTTTTTGTGTGGACATATGTTTTTGATTCTCCTGTGTATATACCTAGGAAAGGAGTCTCTGAGTCATACGGTAACTCTATTCTTAGCATTTTGAGGAACTGCCGAATGGTTGCAGACTTTGACATTCTTACCGTATGAGGGTTCCAGTTTCTCCACATCCTGACCAACATTTGTTATTATCTATATTTTTGATTTTAGCCATTACAACTGATAAGAAGTGGTAAAAATATTTTTTTAACTGAGAAAAGTAATGGGACAGGGGGCGACGAGGAGGTGCTATAGGTTTCTTCTCTTCATCTCCCTCCCAGATTTGGGTCAATGTTCCCCAGCAACACTGACGAGCGTAGAGCCTTCAGTCTTCTGGGTGGCCTTGCCCTACTTCCAGGTATTTTAAAAGGGGTATTTGGTAGTTTTCCTTTAGAACCAGCAGAAAGATGTCTCCAATGAAGAACATTTTCTGGGTTTCCACTGAAAAAAATTTTCATGAGCAGCTACAATTTTACCAAGCTTTCCAAAGTGCTTTTCCTTCAGAATAAGAGACAACCCTGTTACCTCCTTGAAGTAGAAGCCCCTTCCTTTGGAACGCTAACCCTAAAACCAGACCCTCTCTGACAGGTGTTTTATCTTGGCAACAAATGAGCTATGGGATTTGAGAAGTCATTGCTCAGCAGGTCAGCTTTGTTCGGAAATCAGGTCTAATTTTACGACTTTTTTTTTTTTTTAAATCACATTCTCTGAACTGGAAATCAAAAGTCAGGGTTCAGATTGTTCATCCTGCCTCTAGGCAGGATGGAACCCAATTTGTTCCAGGAGTCCAAGATGCATTTGAGGAGAAACCTGGAAAACTAACCCAAGTGGAGAAAAAAAAATGATTCTATTGATATGTGAAAAGCAATAGAAACAGGCAATCTTGATGCACTGCAATTTATGTAGTATAAATGGTCTCGTCACCAGTCTTCAGACACTTAAAACAGTGTCCAATAGATAAGTTAGGTATTTAAGGAAGCACGGTAATCTGTTGTGTGTCAACATTAATGGGCTCAATTTTTGGCTGACCTGGACTTCGCCGTATGACCTTGGGCAAATTTGCCTGAAATAGATGATATTAACTTCTTTAGGGAAAGGGTTGGAATTTCTTGTGAGTCATGATCTATGGGGTCCCAGCTATGAAACAGGAAGAAGCATATGCTGATTTGTGTAATATTTATATGTATTTGGTCCATAATCATACTGGCCATTTGAGAGTTACATTTTGATTATTTTCAAGTCATTACTTCTGGATTTTTCTCTCTTCAGTTGCTCTCAATAATTCCCTTCCAATAACTCAGCTTACCCGCATAGAATGTGTCTAATGCAGACAGTAAGACACAAAGAGTCTTGGAATATGAATAAGAACAATGATGCACATAGGACATTTTTGTCTGAACTTGAATGTTTTATGAAATTATTGTTAGAGAGTAGAATTGGTAGAATGTACTGAAGCTGTAAATTTAGAAAAAATGGAAAGCATTAATATTTAAACCAGGAGATTTATGTGGTACTGGTAAATGTGGTCCAATTTTTAACAAAGTAATTTTAGACTTCTCATAACAAACATCCTACAAAAACACAAATGATGATATGAGACAGAGATATAACTTAGTTCACAATATTTCCCAAAACTACAGTCTACCAGCCAGGCAGTATGGCACACTAGAGAGAAGGTAATTAAGAAAGTGCTTAATAGCGTTTCCTTTTGTATCCCACTCTACAAGGCATGGGGCTTGAAATAGCGTATTATAACAGGGAGATACTTTACTGTAATAATGTTTTAATAGGAATATTTAATATGCATTAAGAGGTCCTCATTTTCTTGCAGTGCCCTTGTAGGTGGCCCTTTAAGATTTCTATCTCTATGCATTCTAACAAAGGAGTCGGCTCCGCATTTTGGTAGGCAGACTTTGCAGACGTGTAGCCTTGGTAAAGGAGAGGTGGATGGTGTATGTGTGCCCAGTGTGTTGGTGAAGCAGCACTACGGCAACAGTAGCTTTTAGCAGCTACCAGATTTGCTAAAAGCAGCCATGTCCAATTAGTAGTAAGTGCCATGCATCTGCAGTTACTAGGAATTCAACCTCTTTTGAGGCTGAATCTTAATGTAGCTTTATTTTTTTTTTTTTTACCAAAAATAACAAAAACCTTGTACTCTGGGAGAATAAAGAAAAATCAGCAATGGCAAAATGGAAGCACTCTGAAATGTTTTTATTGATTTAGAATATAGAGGGAAAGGTAGAGTTAATGACGTTTTAAAAACTGCATTATTTCAAAGTACTATTTTACTACAGTTTACTTCCAAATTTTGAATTTCCTCTTCATATTAATATTGCAGTTGTTTCCTTAGAAATTTATAATATTGCTGTGGGTTCCCTATTCATGTTTCCATGACTTTCTGCAAAATATTGTTGCCAGGATAATAAAAATAACAGTTCCAAAGACACAGAAAAAAGACATAGAAAACAAAAAGATGTTCAATTTCTTTTCAAGGTGTCAAATTCACTGCAATGGAAAAGAATACAATATACTACTAAAATGTTATTTTAAACAGATAGTACTTATTTAAAAATACTTTCAGCATTTATTTCCTTGAACATTTGATATCCCCCTTTTTTTCCCCCTGAAAATGTTTGTTTACATTCAGAAAGTATTTCTGCGAGTTCTGGCAGTATAATATTTCTCCCTTGTCTTTCACTGCTTTCTCTTTTTTAAAGGATATCGTAGGAGAAAGACATCTGTTGAGTTAAGCATTTTCTGGAGCTGCTAGGTTCTAGTAAGACTAATGGACTAATAAAGTAATTACTTCATTGCAATTGGAGGGTATACCTTTCCTTTATTTTCCTAGTTCTTTTAAAAGTGCCAAGAACACCAAAATAATCAAATCTAATGTAGGACATGGTAACTTTTATTTGCTGCTTATATTCTGAGATTTACCATAATGAATAAATGAAAAATGTTAAAATTGCAGCTTTGAAACATACTTATGAACTACTTGACATCTTCAACTGTTTATGTGTTTTAAGAGTTAGGATTGTGATATCATGGCCAGAAGATCCTATGGACTATTTTGGTTTGTACTGCCAACCGTTCAGAATGAGGCAATTTCTATATACACGAATCAGTTTGGAAAATTATGCAAATAGGAAGTTATTCTCAAAATCGGTTGAGTGAATTTTAATACATTAGTTGCTGACCCAATATCATTAGTTGAGGTGCCTAGATATTGCCATGGTGTTTATTTATTAAATGTGTATAATTATTTAGTATGCATACGTTTGGCTGGACTTTATCCACATGGAATTTCTAAATCTTGCAGTTTCTGATTTAACCTGTTTCTGTGGAAAATAATGGAAGCACGTGGTCAGTTAAGCCCACCTCCTCCAGCTTCTTCTCTCTTTTCCTCTTAGGTATCTTTGCCCTTGTCTGCCTTTCCTTTTGCTCGCCTGTTCTTCGAATCCATCATATTTTGTCAGTGACATCAAATCTGCTGCTCTGGGAATATGTAGAATTTTATGATGCTCAAGATCAAATTGATTGTGATAATGCAGAGGCGTCAGATATTGCAAGGGGATGAGAAAGGGGCGTGGTCTGAGATGCTCACACAAACAGAAAACCTTCAGAATTAGCTGCAAGGAGAGAAACAAGGGGAAAAAAATCCCTCAAATCAAAATAGTTAAAGGAAATATACATTTTTGCCTTCCAGGTATGATTTAGGAAAAAAAAAGTGTAATTTTAATTAAGAAAGAAAATCGTCTGTGATTTCCGAAGCCTAGGAAGCAAAAAAGTACCTGTACTTCACATGAAATTAAACCAGCCATTGTGAGCTAAGCAGTGATACCATTAAGTCTGGCTGTCCTTATAGAGAGAATAAAACTCTCTCTCCTTCTCAAGTAATATTTGTGAAACAAAGGACCACTGAAGATGATAAGGGTTTTTCCCCTGAGAGCTAATTAGTTAGCCAAAAACTTGATCGATTTCTTTTGTTCAGGCTAGTGGCCATATTGCAACAGCACTCAGTCCTCGTTGACCTGACTTGGCAGAATCACTAAACCCAGTATCCATTTTCAGCCCTTATTTTATTTGACCCGTTTGTCAGCCAAACTTGACCCAGTCGATCACTCCCTTCATCTGGAGACTTCCCTTCACTCCAACATACTCTGCTCTCCGGGTTTTTCTCCTTCTAAACTGGCCACTCTTTCTGTCTCTTTGGTTCGTTGCTCCTAATTTCCAGTCTCTCAAAGTAGGAGCTCCCCAGGATCTGGTCCTTGGACTTCTTCTTTTCTTGGTCTCAGTCACATCTGGTGTCATGGCTTTAAATACCATCTATCACCCTCTCTTCTCTCTCCTTGAACTCTAGACTTGTCCCTGCCTACTTGACCTCTCCACCTGGGTGCCTAAGAGGTTTCTTAAACTTACCATGTCTGCAAACAAACATGCCATCTTAACTTACAGCAAATCCTTCCTTCTGATTCTCGTGCCAAATACCATGGAGTAATTCTTAACTCCTCTCTTCCATGCTCTCAATCTAAACACCTGAGAATCCTGTTGGCTTTAGAATAAAAAATACATCAGAAATGTATACTTCCTATCACTTCCATCCCCATTGCCCTGGCCCTAGCTACCACTATTTCTTGTCTGGATAACTCGTTTCCCTGCTTCTGCCTTTTTTTGCTCATGATCAGTCAGTTCTAGCACTTAAAATGGAAGTCACATAATGTCATGACTTTGTTCAACATCTCCCAATAATTTCCACTTTCACCCGGTAAAAGCCAAACCTGTCTCCCACCCCTTCTTACCTCTTTGATTTACTGCTTACTCTTACTTATTCTGCTGCAGACACACTGGCATCCCTAGTACTCCTTGAAGCATTGGACGTGCCTCTGATCTAGAACTTTCACGTTTGCTCAGACACATGGCTTGCCCTTCATTTTGTTGAGGTCATTTTTCAAATTTCACTTGGGGCAAGGCCTTCCCTGACCACCATATTTGACATTGCAACCCTCTCTTAACTTTCCCCCTCTTCCCTGAATATACTGCACTCCCTTCCTTGCTTCATTTTCTCTCTTTATCACCCTCGAACCTATTGTGTACTTTACTGATTTATTCTTCCTTCTCCCTGCACTGGACTATAGGTTCTGGGAGGGCAGAGTTCAGTGTTTTGTCCATTGCTGTATCCCAAGTACTTAGAACAGTGTCTAACACATAGTAGGCATTCAACTGATGTGTTTTGAAAGAATTGAGGGTAATAAATTATGATTGGTCAAAATCAACTAGGTGATCTCATAGTATAACGTGCCTTGATTGGAGGAGAAGGGAAACATGTGCATGGCGGGGGGGCGGAGGAGCTGCCATGGAGCCATACGTGGCATTAGGGTGAGAGTTCACAAAAAATGATCTAACCTCCCTACTTGCTGGGTCCTATTATCCCCTCCTGAGTCAAATCAGAATGGCTTGACTACGCCCTTTTACTAGTGGTGAGGCTATTTTAGCATTCCACTAAAAACCATTTAAAATACAAAAACAAGGCTGTACTACTTTAACTCTGACCTTAGAAGACTCTCAGTTTTATAACAGTTTAGAGAAAATGTGGAAAGGTTGAATATGTTTGCTGGCCTCAATCTTTCTATTACTCATCTCTATAAAGAGGCTTTTAGGGACATATTAAAAAGTTTCCATCCCTCTTGTCTCTTGCTTTCCTTCTCATCTTTCTTCATTGCACCCAAATGGTCAAAAGCAAGACCCTGAGAGTCTGGAGGAAATGTGTTATGGTCAGAGCAGACCGGGGTGGAGCTGGCCTAGAACCTTGGGTCCTGCCCTCAGATCGGCTACTCAAGTTATAGCTCTCGAACAGAGTGAGCTCATGCGTATTCCCTATTACCAAGAACTCACTAGGCTGTTGTTTCCCTCAGAAGGAGAAGTTCTCATCTGGAAGCTTTATGTGTTTGTGTCTTCTCCCACATGTTTCTCCGTGTCTGACTAGATCTAAGATGAAAGCTTCGGTTCTGAGATCAGGTGCCACACCAAGAGGCAAGAAAAGAGATAGCAGAGGGTGGTGTATTAAACTGAGAAAGTAGGTAGTTTTCTAGACAAACTGAAAGCCAGAAATGACATCATCTTGTAATAGCTTTCCTGTAATAAGGCAATGGTCTGAACTTGAGGAACCTGTTAAAGTCTGCTTCCAAACACAGAGGCCATTTCTAGGGCTAGAGGTAGAGTGGTATGTACGCTCAATTCTATTCTGAAACAAGGCAGTTTATAAACTATAAGGTAGCTGATAAAACCGCAGGAATAGAAAGCTTTGCAAAATCTCCAAAAACACTGGGAGTTTTAAAGTTCAATGTTCATGCCATATGAATGCTTTTTAAAAAATTTTATTTTATTGAAGTTTAGTTGATTTCCAATGTTGTGTTAATTTCTGCCATACAGCAAAGTGATTCAGTTATACATATACATTCTTTTTCATATTCTTTTCCATTATCGTTCATCACAGGATATTGAATATATTTCCCTGTGCTATACAGTAGGACCTTGTTGTTTATCTGTTCTCTATATAATAGTTTGCATCTGCTAATCCCAAACTCCCAATCCATGCTTCCCCCACCCCCTCCCCCTTGGAAACCACAAGCCTGTTCTCTATGTCTGTGAGTCTGTTTCTGTTTCATAGATAAGTTAATTTGTGTCATATTTTAGATTCTACATATAAGTGATATGGTATTTGTCTTTCTTTTTCTGATTTTCTTCACTTAGTGTGATAATCTCTAGTTCCATTCATGTTGCTGCAGGTGGCATTATTTCATTCATTTTATAGCTGAGTGGTATTCCATTTTATATATGTACCACATCTTCTTTACCCATTCTTCTGTCGATGGACATTTAGGTTGTTTCCATTTCTTGGCTATTGTGAATAGTGCTGCTATGAGCATAGGGGTCATGCCATGTGATTTCTTTGTAGTTTCATGTCTTGGCTATTTAGCATTCTTTAGAGGCACCTGCTTGATAAAAATAGAGCAGGAATTTTTGGCCAGTTTTGTTAGTTATGGGCTGGTTTGGTTTTTTTTCCTAATAGAAGTAGCAAAATAGATGGTAAGAAGCAAACTGCTTTCATGATTATAGATGCCTCGCGGGGCCTTCTTTCATCACTGGAGCTTAAAATGCACTTATCTCTTCAGTTCTTTTTTATGCATTTATTTAAGTCTTCAGCCTGTTTGTTCTTCATAAATTATTCTGTAATACTTGAACAGGAGCAATGATAATGGTGCATTTAGAATCATAAAATGACAGCAAGTTTGAGCTCCAGGGGACTTCAGAAAAAGCCTAGCCCAGTTGTTTATTTTACAGAAGAAGAAAAGGGAAGCCAGGTGGTGACTCGCCCAAGGTCTTACACTGAACTGCTGGCAGAGCTGGGCATTATGAAAGCTGCCTCTCCTAATCTCTCAGCTGTTCTTATTATTAAATCACAAAGAGGTTATTTCTCAAAATGAAGAAATAACATAAAATTATTTCTCAGAGTAGGCTTTCTGTATTTTTTGGTCACATGGGAAAATAAAAATTATTATGAACTTTGGAGTAACAACAACAGCAATGACAACAACGAACTCATCAAGACATATTCTATGGTCTAGAGAACTCAAAACAAAACCAGAATATTCCTGTGATTTCCATTGCATGAGACAATATGGTTCTGCTAATATATTAAAACAACTGTGTTTATAAGTTAGATTCTTTTTATTGTATTTAAATATTCAAAGAATTTAAGCTATGTTAATATTTTCCTGGCACGCCCGGCCCTGCATGCCATACCATGGAGCTTTGTGCTGCAGAACACCACCTGGTGGCTGATATCTAGACAATGGATATCTTGGGACCCATTTTCGTTTTTGATAAAAATGGCACGGCGTGTGGCTCCACTTGGTAAATATTTCTGGTGATGTAAATCTGGTGCCATACCCAAGTAGAGATGGTCCTTACTCAGGGTCATTCTCAGTGAAGTACAGCCTCATTCCTCTCATCATCAGAATTTGGGTCCTTCTGGGACTTTTCTTTATCAGAACTGGAAAAGGTTGGTGGAAATCTGAAAGTTACAAAATCAGTAAAAACTTTAATCAAATGTGTCTGAATCTATGCTACAAATTAAGCTATATAGAGTTTACAGAAAGCTTTAACTGAAGCGTACATGCCTATGTGTGAGCAAGCTGTTATCAGGGTTCACCACATCATGTAAAATCTAGGTGAGACTGGCACAACCCTCAATTTGTGAAGACCAATTTCTCTATGCCTTCGATATACACATATTCCCAGAAGACTTGTTTAATTACTTCATTCAATGCGGGTCATTTTACTGTCCTGCGTGTCTTGTCCACTTTCCATACTGAGTGGAGTCTGAGGGGGAATTTGTTCTCTTCCTTTGATTTCCACAAAAGGCCACCCAGACAAGACCTTGTAGTTACTGCCAGATTTTACCAAAGAAGAAAGAGTTTACAGCACAACAAACAAGCATCTTGAATATTAAATATCCCTCTTCTTAAAAATTTCTTGTCCAATTCAGACTTCAACATCCTTGCTGCTCTCAACTTTCCCGTCTTCTTTTCTCCTTTTTTCCATCTTGTAAACAATCCCAGCCTCTGTACTCTTGCGTTTGGGGTTGTTGTCTTATGCAGAATATTTCAGCTCATCCTTTGGTTTGTTGTCTCCTTCTTGGTCTTACTGAGTCTATGCATTAAAAAAAGCAAAACAAAACAACTCAATATACCATTGAGTTATTTTTTTAAGTGAAGAAAATTTTCCCTCTGAAAGGTGCCACTTGTTAAGATTTTATAAATAAATATGTAAATAAGTTATTTTACACACACACATACACACACAACTACAATTAATATATAGCCCCCCAAACATCATAGTCTGGTGTTAATTCTAGTTGTTCTTCATTTAGGATTGGTGAATGTTTTGGCTCCATGTGGCAAAGGGAAAATTACCTGCTGTATTTTTTTTTTTTTTTTTTGCTGTACGCGGGCCTCTCACTGTTGCGGCCTCTCCCATCGTGGAGCACAGGCTCCGGACGCGCAGGCTCAGTGGCCATGGCTCACGGGCCCGGCCGCTCCGCGGCATGTGGGATCTTCCCGGACCGGGGCACGAACCCGCGTCCCCTGCATCGGCAGGCGGACTCTCAACCACTGCGCCACCAGGGAAGCCCTACCTGCTGTATTTTAAATCTGGGTCCTCTTCTTTTAATTGCCTAACTTCTGCATCTTCAGTCAATCTCCTTTTGGATTTCATTCACCTCAGATAAGTTTTTCCTTTTGTATGGGCTACTCTTCTAATCATTGAGAAAATTCAGTTTGTCTGCAGTTGCTTAAGGATCTGACCTCAATGTACTGTCTTTGGTGTATAGTTGTTGTTCTTTTTTAATGGTGGATATACTTCATTATACATTTGTCAGCACCCACAGAACATACAACACAAAGAGTGAACTATAGTGTAAATTATAGACCTTAGTTAATAATAATTTTCAATGGTGGCTCATCAGTTATAATACATGTACCACAGAAATGCAAGATGTTAATAATAGGGGAAATTGGGAAGGGGGGATATATGGTAACTGTGTACTTTCTGTTCAGTTTTTTTGTAAACCTAAAACTGCTCTAAAAATAAAGTCTATTAATTAAAAAAATCATTAAAGTAATCAAAATGCTACATTGGAAAATATTCACTAATGGAAAAGAAATGGGTGAGGAGTGGATCGGAGATCCCTTGAAAACCTCAGCTAGTCTCACTCTTCGGGTCAGAAGATATGTATAATTATCATTGAGAAGGATGAGTACCACAAACAAATGGTCACCACTGTCCTTCTTTGTAACTGTTTCCTGCTGACATTCTCTCTTTCTACCTGAGGAGTAACAGGTAGATTTCAGAAAATCCCAGGTCACAGACTTCAGGTCATAATCATACAAGAGAGTAAGGGTTTTCAATCTATAGTATCATGTCATTTATATATAGTGACAATTTTACTTCTTCCCTTCCAACTTGGATACTTTTAATTTCTTTTTCTTGTCTGATTGCTGTGGCTAGGAATTACAATACTATGTGGAATAGAAGTGGTGAAGGAGGGCATCCTTGTCTTGTTCCAGATTTCAGTGGGAAAGCTTTCAGCTTTTCACTGTTGAGTATTATATTGGCTGTGGGTTGATCATAAGTAGCTTTTATTATGTTGAGATATGTGCCCTCTATGCCCAATTTTTTTTTACATTTATTCTTTTTTTTTAATTGGGGTATAGTTGTTTTACAATGTTGTGTTAGTTTCTACTGTACAGAAAAGTGGAGTTCCCTGTGCTATACAGCAGGTTCTTATTAGTTATCTATTTTATACATATTAGTGTATATATGTTGATCCCAATCTCCAAATTCATCCCATCAGCCCCCCACCCCACTTTCCCCCCTTGGTGTCCATACAGATATAGAGACTGTATCTCTATATCTGTATCTGTATCTCTATATCTGTATCTCTATTTCTGCCCTGCAAACCGGTTCATCTGTACCATTTTTCTAGATTCCACATATATGTGCTAATATATGATATTTGTTTTTCCCTTTCTGACTTACTTCACTCTGTATGACAGTCTCTATGTCCATCCACATCTCTACAAATGACCCAACTTCATTCCTTTTTATGGCTGAGTAATATCCCATTGTATATATGTACCACATCTTCTTTACCCATTCATCTGTCGATGGGCATTTAGGTTACTTCCATGATATGGCTATTGTAAATAGTGCTGCAATGAACATTGGGGTCTTTTTGAATTATGGTTTTCTCTGGGTATATGCCCAGTAGTGGGATTGCTGGGTCATACGGTAGTTCTATTTCTAGTTTTTTAAAGGAACCTCCATACTGTTCTCCATAGTGGCTGTATTCCCACCAACAGTGCAAGAGCGTGCCCTTTTCTCCACACCCTCTCCAGCATTTGTTGTTTGTACATTTCTGATGATGCCCATTCTAACCGGTGTGAGGTGATAGCTCATTGTAGTTTTGATTTGCATTTCTCTAATAATTAGTGATGTTGAGCAGATTTTCATGTGCCTCTTGGCCATCTGTATGTCCTCTTTGGAGAAATGTCTATTTAGGTCTTCTGCCCATGTTTTGATTGAGTTGTTTGTTTTTTTGATATTGAGCCACATGAGCTGTTTATATATTTGGGAGATTAATCCTTTGTCTGTTGATTTGCTTGCAAATATTTTCTCCCATTCTGAGGGTTGTCTTTTCGTCTTTTTTATAGTTTCCTTTGCTGTGCAAAGCTTTTAAGTTTCATTAGGTCTCATTTGTTTATTTTTGTTTTTATTTCCGTTACTCTAGGAGGTGGGTCAAAAAAGATCTTGCTGTGATTTATGTCAAAAAGTGTTCTGCCTATGTTTTCCTCTAAGAGTTTTATAGTGTCCAGTCTTACATTTAGGTTTTTAATCCATTTTGAGTTTATTTTCGTGTATGATGTTAGGGAGTGTTCTAATTTCATTCTTTTACTTGTAGCTGTCCAGTTTTCCCAGCACCAGTTATTGAAGAGACTGTCTCTTCTCCATTGTATATCCTTGCCTCCTTTGTCATAGATTAGTTGACCATAGGTTTGTGGGCTTATCTCTGGGCTTTCTATCCTGTTGCATTGATCTATATTTCTTTTTTTGTGCCAGTACCATATTGTCTTGATTACAGTACCTTTGTAGTATAGTCTGAAGTAAGGAAGTCTGATTCCTCTAGCTCCATTTTTTCCCGTCAAGACTCCTTTGGCTATTGGGGATCTTTTGTGCTTCCACACAAATTTTAAGATTTTTTTTTTTTTTACATCTTTATTGGAGTATAATTGCTTTACAATGGTGTGTTAGTTTCTGCTTTATAACAAAGAGAATCGGTTATACATATGCATATGTTCCCATATCTCTTCCCTCTTGCATCTCCCTCCCTCCCACCCTCCCTATCCCACCCCTCTAGGTGGTCACAAAGCACTGAGTTGATCTCCCTGTGCTATGCGGCTGCTTCCCACTAGCTATCTATTTTATGTTTGGTAGTGCATATATGTCCATGCCACTCTCTCACTTTGTCACAGCTTACCCTTCCCCCTCCCCATATCCTCAAGTCCATTCTCTAGTAGGTCTGTGTCTTTATTCCTGTCTTACCCCTAGTTTCTTCATGACATTTTTTTCCCTTAGTTTCCATATATATGTGTTAGCATATGGTATTTCTTTTTCTCTTTCTGACTTACTTCACTCTGTATGACAGACTCTAGATCCACCCACCTCAATACAAATAACTCAATTTCGTTTCTTTTTATGGCTGAGTGATATTCCATTGTATATATGTGCCACATCTTCTTTATCCATTCATCTGATGATGGACACTTAGGTTGTTTCCATCTCCTGGCTATTGTAAATAGAGCTGCAGTGAACATTTTGGTACATGACTCTTTTTGAATTATGGTTTTCTCAGGGTATATGCCCAGTAGTGGGATTGCTGGGTCATATGGTAGTTCTGTTTTCAGTTTTTTAAGGCACCTCCATACTGTTCTCCTTAGTGGCTGTACCAATTCATATTCCCACCAGCAGTGCAAGAGTGTTCCCTTTTCTCCACACCCTCTCCAGCATTCTCCACACCCTCTCCAGCATTTATTCTTTCCAGATTTTTTGATGATGGCCATTCTGACCCGTGTGAGATGATATCTCATTGTAGTTTTGATTTGCATTTCTCTAATGATTAATGATGTTGAGCATTCTTTCATGTGTTTCTTGGCAATCTGTATATCTTCTTTGGAGAAATGTCTATTTAGGTCTTCTGCCCATTTTTGGATTGGGTTGCTTGTTTTTTTTGTTATTGAGCTGCATGAGCTGCTTGTAAATTTTGGAGATTAATCCTTTGTCAGTTGCTTCATTTGCAAGTATTTTCTCCCATTCTGATGGTTGTCTTTTGGTCTTGTTTATGGTTTCCTTTGCTGTGCAAAAGCTTTGAACTTTCATTAGGTCCCATTTGTTTATTTTGTTTTTATGTCCATTTCTCTAGGAGGTGGGTCAAAAAAGATCCTGCTGTGATTTATGTCATAGAGTGTTCTGCCTATGTTTTCCTCTAAGAGTTTGAGAGTTTCTGGCCTTACATTTAGGTCTTTAATCCATTTTGAGCTTATTTCTGTGTATGGTGTTAGGGAGTGTTCTTATCTCATACTTTTACATGTACCTGTCCAGTTTTCCCAGCACCACTTATTGAAGAGGCTGTCCTTTCTCCACTGTACATTCCTGCCTCCTTTATCAAAAATAAGGTGATCATATGTGCGTGGGTTTATCTCTGGGCTTTCTATCCTGTTCCATTGATCTATATTTCTGTTTTTGTGCCAGTACCATACTGTCTTGATTACTGTAGCTTTGTAGTATAGTCCGAAGTCAGGGAGCCTGATTCCTCCAGCTCCGTTTTTCATTCTCAAGATTGCTTTGGCTATTCGGGGTCTTTTGTGTTTCCATACACATTGTGAAATTTTTTGTTGTAGTTCTGTGAAAAATGCCAGTGGTAGTTTGATAGGGATTGCATTGAATCTGTAGATTGCTTTGGGTAGTAGAGTCATTTTCACAATGTTGATTCTTCCAATCCAAGAACATGGTATATCTCTCCATCTATTTGTATCATCTTTAATTTCTTTCATCAGTGTCTTATAATTTTCTGCATACAGGTCTTTTGTCTCCGTAGGTAGGTTTATTCCTAGATATTTTATTCGTTTTTTTGCAATAGTAAATGGGAGTGTTTTCTTGATTTCACTTTCAGATTTTTCTTCATTAGTGTATAGGATTAGTGCATTAATTTTGTATCCTGCAACTTTACCAAATTCATTGATTAGCTCTAGCAGTTTTCTGGTAGCATCTTTAGGATTCTCTATGTATAGTATCATGTCATCTGCAAACAGTGACAGCTTTACTTCTTCTTTTCCGATTTGGATTCCTTTTATTTCCTTTTCTTCTCTGATTGCTGTGGCTAAAACTTCCTAAACTATGTTGAATAAGAGTGGTGAGAGTGAGCAACCTTGTCTTGTTCCTGATCTTAGTGGAAATGCTTTCAGTTTTTCACCATTGAGGATGATGTTGGCTGTGGGTTTGTCATATATGGCCTTTATCATGCTGAGGAAAGTTCCCTCTATGCCTACTTTCTGGAGGGTTTTTATCATAAATGGGTGTTGACTTTGTCAAAAGCTTTTTCTGCATCTATTGAGATGGCCATATGGTTTTTCTCCTTCAATTTGTTAATATGGTGTATCACATTGATTGATTTGCGTATATTGAAGAATCCTTGCATTCCTGGAATAAACCTCACTTGATCATGGTGTATGATCCTCTTAATGTGCTGTTGGATTCTGTTTGCTAGTATTTTGTTGAGGATTTTTGCATCTCTGTTCATCAGTGATATTGGCCTGTAGTTTTCTTTCTTTGTGACATCCTTGTCTGGTTTTGGTTTCAGGGTGATGGTGGCCTCGTAGGAGGAGTTTGGGGATGTTCCTCCCTCTGCTATATTTTGGAAGAGTTTGAGAAGGATAGGTGTTAGCTCTTCTCTAAATGTTTGATAGAATTCTCCTGTGAAGCCATCTGGTCCTGGGCTTGTTTGTTGGAAGATTTTTAATCACAGTTTCAATTTCAGTGCTTGTGATTGGTCTGTTCATATTTTCTATTTCTTCCTGATTCAGTCTTGGCAGATTGTGCTTTTCTAAGAATTTGTCCATTTCTTCCAGTTTGTCCATTTTATTGGCATAGAGTTGCTTGTAGTAATCTCTCATGATCTTTTGTATTTCTGCAGTGTCAGTTGTTATTTCTTGTTTTTCATTTCTAATTCTATTGATTTGAGTCTTCTCCCTTTTTTTCTTGATGAGTATGGCTAATGGTTTATCAATTTTGTTTATCTTCTCAACGAACCAGCTTTTAGTTTTATTGATCTTTGCTATCGTTTCCTTCATTTCTTTTTCATTTACCTCTGATCTGATCTTTATGATTTCTTTCCTTCTGCTAACTTTGGGGGTTTTTTGTTCTTCTTTCTCTAATTGCTTTAGGTGCAAGGTTAGGTTGTTTATTCGAGATGTTTCCTGTTTCTTAAGGTAGGATTGTATTGCTATAAACTTCCCTCTTAGAACTTCTTTTGCTGCATCCCATAGGTTTTGTGTCGTCGTGTCTCCATTGTCATTTGTTTCTAGGTATTTTTTGATTTTCTCTTTGATTTCTTCAGTGATCACTTTGTTATTAAGTAGTGTATTGTTTAGCCTTCATGTGTTTGTATTTTTTACAGATCTTTTCCTGTAATTGATATCTAGTCTCATAGTGTTGTGGTCAGAAAAGATACTTGATACAATTTCAATTTTCTTAAATTTACCAAGGCTTGATTGGTGACCCAAGGTATGATCTATCCTGGAAAATATTCCATGAGCACTTGAGAAAAATGTGTATTCTGTTGTTGTTGGATGGAATGTCCTATAAATATCAATTAAGTCCATCTTGTTTAATGTATCATTTGAAGCATGTGTTTCCTTATTTATTTTCATTTTGGATGATCTGTCCATTGGTGAAAGTGGGGTGTTAAAGTCCCCTACTATGAATGTGTTACTGTCGATTTCCCCTTTTATGGATGTTAGTATTTGCCTTACGTATTGAGGTGCTCCTATGTTGGGTGCATAAATATTTAAAGTTGTTATATCTTCTTCTTGGATCGATCCCTTGATCATTATGTAGTGTCCTTCTTTATCTCTTCTAATAGTCTTTATTTTAAAGTCTATTGTGTCTAATATGAGAATTGCTACTCCAGCTTTCTTTTGGTTTCCATTTGCATGGAATATCTTTTTCCATCCCCTCACTTTCAGTCTGTATGTGTCTCTAGGTCTGAAGTGGGTCTCTTGTAGACAGCATATATATGAGTCTTGTTTTTGTATACATTCAGGCAGTCTGTGTGTTTTGGTGGGATCATTTAATCCATTTACATTTAAGGCAATTATTGATATGTATGTTCCTATTCCCATTTTCTTAATTGTTTTGGTTTCATTATTGTAGGTCTTTTCCTTCTCCTGTGTTTCTTGCTTAGAGAAGATCCTTTAGTATTTGTTGTAAAGCTGGTTTGGTGGTTCTGAACTCTCTCAGCTTTTGCTTGTCTGTAAAGGTTTTAATTTATCCATCAAATCTGAATGAGATCCTTGCTGGGTAGAGTAATCTTGGTTGTAGGCTTTTCTCCGTCATCACTTTAAATATGTCCTGCCAGTCCCTTCTGTCTTGCCGAGTTTCTGCTGAAAGATCAGCTGTTAACCTTATGGGGATTCCCTTGTGTGTTATTGTTTTTCCCTTGCTGTTTTTAATATATTTTCTTTGTATTTAACTTTTTACAGTTTGATTAATATGTATCTTGGCGTGTTTCTCCTTGGATTTATACTGTATGGGACTCTCTGTGCTTACTGGACTTGATGAACTATTTCCTTTCCCATATTAGGGAAGTTTTCAACTATAATCTCTTCTAATATTTTCTTAGTCCCTTTCTTTTTCTCTTCTTCTTCTGGATTCCCTATAATTTGAATGTTGGTGTTTGAATGTTGGTGCATTTAATGTTGTCCCAGAGGTCTCTGGGACTGTTCTTTTCATTCTTTTTTCTTTATTCTGCTGTGCAGTATTTATTTCCACTATTTTATCTTCCAGGTCACTTATCCGTTCTTCTGCCTCAGTTATTCTGCTATTGATCCCTTCTAGAGTATTTTTAATTTCATTTATTGTGTTGTTCATCGTTGCTTGTTTCATCTTTAGTTCTTCTAGGTCCTTGTTAAATGTTTCTTGCATTTTGTCTATTCTATTTCCAAGATTTGGGATCATCTTTACTATCATTATTCTGAATTGTTTTTCTGGAAGGTTGCCTCTCTCCACTTCATTTAGTTGTTTTTGGGGTTTTTTTCTTGATCCTTCATCTGGGATATAGTCCTCTGCCTTTTCATTTTGTCTATCTTTCTGTGATTGTGGATTCTTTTCCACAGGCTGCAGGATTGTAGTTCTTGCTTCTGCTGTCTGCCCTCTGGTGGATGTGGCTATGGTATTGCCTATGTTTTATTTTAGGAATTTTATGGTTTTGGGTTTTACATTCAAGTCATTGATCTATTTTGAGTTAACTTTTGTGTATGGTGTATGATAATGGTCTAGTGTCATTTTTTGCATGTGGCTGTCCAGTTTTCCTAACACGTTTAATTGAAGAGACTATTCTTTCTCTATTGTATGTTCTCTGCTCCTTTGTTGTAAATAAATTATCCATATATGTGTGGACTTATTTCTGCGCTCTCTATTCTGTTCCATTGATCTGTGTGTCTGTTTTGTGCCAATACCATACTGTTTTGATTACTATAGCTTTGTAGTATAGTTTAAAATCAGGATGTAGGATACCAGCTTTGTTCTTCTTTCTAGAGTTTGTTTTGGCTATATGAAGTCATTTGTGGTTCCATATAGATTTTAGAATTATTCATTCTAGTTCTGTGAAATGTACCTTTTAAATTTTGATAGGAATTACATTGAATTTGTAGATTGATTTGCATAGTATAGGTATTTTAACAATATGAATTCTTCCAATCCATGAATATGAAATTTCTTTCCATTTATTTGTGTCTTCTTCAGTTTCTTTCATCAGTGTCCTCTCGTTTCAGTGCACAAGTCTTTTACCTCCTTGGTTAAATTTATTCCTAGGTATTTTATTCTTTTCAATGCAATTGTAAATGGGATTGTTTTCTTAATTTCTCTTTCTGATAGTTCATTATTAGTCTATAGAAACACCATGGATTTCTTTATATTGACTTTGTATCCTGTGACATTACTGAATTCATTTATTAGTTCTAACAATATTTTATGGTGTCTTTAGGGTTTTCTGTATATAGCATCATGTCATCTGCAAATAGTGGACCCCAGACCAATTAAATCATGATCTCTGTGGTGGTAATCAGATCTTAATAGTTTTTAAAGTTCCCAAGTTTCTTCTAATGAGCAGTCATTATTGACAACCACTTCTAAGGTATCTTCCAGGTCAAAAATGACTATGATTCTAACTTAAATGAATAAGAAACAAATTTGTCATAAAGACTCTATTGTCTAGTCTTCCATGCATGGGTTTATTCCTCCAGAAATAGTCATTTCTTTACTAAGGTGTATACTTATCTTCGGAGCATCTGTTGGGACACATGTTGTGCAGCTTGTACCAAAACAGCATGGTGTGTGCTGAAATATTGCTTTGGATTTTATAGATTATCTTATAACTTAGTTTTGCTGATATGTTATTTGATTTTTGGTGAGTAGCGTGGATGTCTTTCTTTGCAATCCAGGGGGCTGCTATCACTTTTTTTTTAAACACGTGAATTCTACCAATTGATTTTTAAAATGAAAAAAAAATTGTATAACCATTTAAAGATTTTTTTATTTTTAAATATATTTACTTATTATTTATTGGCTCTGTCGGGTCTTAGATGCGGCACGTGGGGTCATTCGTTGTGGCGTGCAGGCTCTTTGTTGCGTTGCATGGGCTTCTCTCTAGTTGTGGCGTGCAGGCTCCAGAGCATGTGGGCTCTGTGATTGTAGCATGCGGGCTCTCTAGTTGCGGCATGCAGGTTCAGTAGTTGTGGCGTGTGGGCTTAGTTGCCCCGTGGCGTGTGGTTCCCTGACCAGGGATCAAACCCATGTCTCCTGCATTGGAAGGCAAATTCTTAACCACTGGACCACCAGGGAAGTCCCTGTAACCATTTTTTAAATTGAAGTATAGTTAATTTAAATGTGTTAGTTTCAGGTGTACAACAAAGTGATTCAATTATACATATATATGTATACATTATATATGTATGTATGTATATTCTTTTTCAGATTCTTTTCTGTTATAGGTTATTACAAGATATTGAACATATCTTGTATATATTGAACATATCCCGTGCTATATAGTAGGTTCTTGTTGTCTATCTATTTTACATATGGTAGTGTGTATATGTTAATCCCAGACTCCTAATTTATCTCCCCCACCCCCTTTCCCCTATGGTAAGTTTGTTTTCTATGTCTGTGAGTCTCTTTCTGTTTTGTAAATAAGTTCATTTGTATCAGTTTTTTAGACTCCACATATAAGTGATACCATATAATATTTGTCTTTCTCTGCCTGAGTTACTTCATTTTATATGATAATCTCTAGGTCCATCCATGTTGCTGCAAATGGGCTATCACTTTTAAAGGGTGATAAATCTCCTCAAAATCCCAGCTCTCCCATTTACCAGTTCTATGACCTTGGACTCATTTCCTCACTTCTCTGTGCCACAGGTTTCTCTGTAATAGGGATAATTATAAAACTCATTTCATAGGGTTTTGAGAATCATACTGGTAAAGTTATTTTACATAATTAACACTCAAAAATGAGCACTAATAATCTAGTATCTGAAAACATATTTTAAAATGTATTTGAATATATTTCAAAATGTTATTATATAAAAGATATGTAAATTTTATTTTACTATATTAAAATGCATAAGTTTAAAATACATAACAAATATATATGTTGATATGTTAAAATGTTCAACATGTGTTTAGATTTTTCTGTGTATTTCTAAAAGCAGTTTATTTCCTTAAGTGTTACATAATACTTATAAAACATATTTATATAAGTTCCAAATAATAACCTCTGTAGCTCCTGGAAAAGTAGGGCTGTGTCTGATATTCTTTTGCATCTCCCTTAGTTTCCAGCACTCTGAGAACCACTCAGAGTCACTTTTCCATATGCAGAAATCTTTAGGTACACGTCTTCCATTATTTCTACACATTCTCTCCACCTTGCTACATTCTTCAGTGGCATAAACATATTCCTTCTCCTCCCACAATGGAAAGAAATATGCATATTGAGCAATTCCAACACCCAAGAGCAAAAATTACTAGTCAGTGTTGAAAACAAAAACAAGTTTCATTTTTGTGTGTGTGGTTGTTGTTCCTGTTGCTTTTTGGTGTGTGTGTGCTTTTGTGTGTGTGTGTGTTTCTTTTCTTCCAAAAAGTTTGTTCTCTGTTTCATTTCTTCTATCAATTTCCAGCATTCTATCTCCAGATTATATATTTCAAGGACCCTACCCCCAGCAATTTCCCACTGTCCTTCATTCA
The DNA here is from genome assembly GCF_005190385.1 of Monodon monoceros. Lineage (NCBI taxonomy): Eukaryota > Metazoa > Chordata > Mammalia > Artiodactyla > Monodontidae > Monodon > Monodon monoceros. The sequence continues at coordinate 74,556,796 of NW_021703771.1, forward strand.
TTCTCAAGGGCAGTGGGGATGGTGCCAGTCAGGGGCTAGTGATGGGATAGTGTTATCTACTGTGTTGGAGGAGCTAAGAACTGATTAAGATTCTCCAAGGCAGAGAAAGACATGGGCATCCAGTCTTGAAAACAGTTTGTTGGTGGTTGTTATGGCAGAAGAGCGGTGAATTAGCTTGAGGAAGGCCAAAGAAATTACCCAAAGCTTCCACGTATAAGCGATATCATATCATATTTGTCTTTCTCTGTCTGACAAATGAACTTATCTACAAAACAGAATTAGAGTTACAGATCTAGAAAACAAACTCATGGTTACCAGGGGGTAAGCGGGAGGAGGGATGAATTGGAAGATTGGATTGCCACATACACACTATATCATTAAATAGATAACTAATAAGCTATATATTAAATAGATAACTAATAAGGACCTACTGTATAGCACAGGGAACTCTACTCCATACTCTGTAATGACCTATATAGGAAAAGAATCTAAAAAAAAGTGGATATATGTATAGGTATAACTGATTCACTTTGCTGGGCACCTGAAACTAACACAACCTTTTAGATCAACTACACTCCAATAAAAATTAAAAGAAAAATAAAAACATGAAATTACCCGAAGCTCAGGTGCCTTTCTAAGACACACCAACCTTCGTTCACTCACAAATTCGGCTACCAGGTGATGAGAAGACAAAAATGGATGTCATCTCCGGTTTTGACTTCAAGGAACTCACAGCTGATGGGGGCCTTGGGGGATGGACAGAGGATTAAAATACAGTGTTAACAACTGACCTCAGCCTGGGGGAATGAGTAAAGAATTTGGAAGGGAAATGATGCCTGAAAGATTAACATAAATCAGGCCAGTTAAGGGAGCGGTAAGGAGAAAGGTGGCTGTGTTTACCGGTCAAGGGAAGAGGCTAGAAACTGCAGGAAACACAGGCAGTGGGGTGTTGCTGGAGCATAAACTATGACGTTCGCCTCTCTCTTGCTTTGCTGTCAACAGGTCAGATTGTCAAGTAGGGTGACCATACGTCCTGGTCTCCGGCAAGGTGAGACTTTCAAGTAGGGTGACCATACGTCCTGGTCTGCGGCAAAGTGAGACTTTGAAGGTTAAAATGGGACAGTCTTGCCACATCAGGAACATCGAGCTCCCTATCTTTGTGTGGGTATCTGCCAGCTGAATCATCTGCCTGTCTTTTCTTTCGTTTGTTTGGTTTTGTTTTCTAAGTAACAGAAGAATATGTTAAAGGTGGGTTATGGAGGAGAAAGAAAGGGGAGGTATGATTTTTGTGGCTTGGAAGAAGACAGCCTCCATGAAGGATATGGTTATGCTATGGAGGACTGCTTTCTAGCTAAGGACAAAGGCAGGGACCACGGAGAAGAGTCTGTGCCCTGCACTTGGGAGAGTGAAGGGCAGTGGGAGATCGGTGGGGTGGAGTCCTTGAAATGCATAGTCTGGAGATAGAATGCTGGAAACTGATGGAAGAAATGGAACAGAGGACAAACTTATTGGAATTTCTTTAAAAATGTGTGGTTTCTGTCATCAGTTCGTTCGCCATGATATAGATGGTTATCAATAGTTACAATTACATTCATCAAGATCTAAAATTTCTACCATTTTTAGATATTTATCAGTCACAATGAGGGTCATTGAAAGTGGTGTTAGATAATTTCCTCTAAAAGTTGTGTTCTATTAATCCATACAAATATCAGTGTCTACTGCGTGCTTTTGATTAATCTTGGGGCCAGATAGCAATTAAACACTCAGAACCTAAGAACATTTTATAATATAGCACTTCATGTAATTCTGTGAGACACTGAACACATTTACCTCTTTTCTTTTGGGCCTTTAAATCAGAACAGTACTGTGCAACAGAAGTATAATGTGAGTCATGTGTGTCACTTAAAATTTTCTAGTCATCAAATTAAAAAGTAAAAATAAGCCAGTGAAATTAACCTTGACACATTTTATCCAACATATCCAAAGTATCATAATTTCAAAATGTTATCAATATAAAAAATATTAATGAGATATATTACATTCCTTGGCTTTGGACTAAGTCTTCAGAATTTTGTGTGTATTTTTCACTTACAGCACATCTTTCATCAGGCATATTTTATCTATATGTAGATATCATAAAACTTACAGTTGAAAAAGTAAATTCATATACCCAACTTGTCACAAACATACTTAAAAGTTTTCCAATGACTGAATTGAGTGTCAGTTTTAAATTTGAAGTCAATTGAGTTAATTAAAATGAAATGAAATTAAGAAAAAAACCTCTTCATTCCTCAGTCACATTAGCCACATTTCAAGGGCTTATTAGCCACATATGGTTAGTGGCTGAAGATCAGAAAACAGAGAAGTAGAATATATTTAGTAAATGAATTTGGAAGCGGGCACATTTTATTACTCTCCTTTGTCATGCTTTTTTTTGGTTTTTTCTCTTTAGCTGTTTACAACTATAAAAGCCAAAAGACTCTCTCCATCTTTTTTGGTAGGCATTAGTTCCATATACGTCCTGTAGGTGGCAGCACTTGCTTCCTGAAACTGTAAGAGGGAGGAGTTGCTAGGACTTGTTACTCAGATTCTGGCGTTTTTCATAGAGTCAATTCTTTGGAAAATTTTTTGGTGGCATAGGTTAGAATCTTTTCAGTTTTACTGTCATTCTGTATAGATGGCTGCTGATTATGGAAACAGTCTCAGCCTCTAGAAAATTGCACATTCCTCAATTTGGGGTAAAAGAAAAGCAGCTCTAAGGTGTGAGAGAAGAAAGAGATGCAATTAAAGGACTCCTATCAAAACGCTTTCATTTGCTCAAATCCATATTTTGGAAATGGTGATTCCAAGTGCTGCTTAATAAAACTTTTCTAAGCAGATGAGAGGTAGATTTTGTTTTAAAGACTGTGGCAATGTTAATCTGTTCTTTTCATTTTCCAGGCAACTTTGTAAGTGAATGTTTTAGAATGCCTACAGTTTCATATTTCTTTTCTGTGTAAGATATCCACACCCATTATTAAAACAACTGAACAGGGCTTCCCTGGTGGTGCAGTGGTTGAGAGTCCGCCTGCCGATACAGGGGACACGGGTTCATGCCCCGGTCCGGGAAGATTTCACATGCTGCGGAGCAGCTGGACCCGTGAGCCATGGCGGCTGAGCCTGCGCGTCCAGAGCCTGTGCTCCGCAACGGGAGAGGCCACAACAGTGAGAAGCCCGCGTACCGCAAAAAAAAAAAAAAAAAAACCAACAAAAAAACCCTGAACAAATAACATGTAGCTAAAGTTATATATATGTGTTTAAAGTTCATGGATTAACATTTTAGCATCCCTCCCCTCCCCTTCATTTTGTGTTTGTGATAAAAGAACATGAGATAAGAGGAGTACCAGCATTGGAGGGATTCAAGTTGAGTTTCTAAGGACCGATGTGCATTTTTTTTTAAACATCTTTATTGGAGTATAATTGCTTTACAATGGTGTGTTAGTTTCTGCTTTATAACAAAGTGAATCAGCTATACGTATACCTATATCCCCATATCTCCTCCCTCTTGCATCTCCATCCCACCCTCCCTATCCCACCCCTCTAGGTGGTCACAAAGCACCGAGCTTATCTCCCTGTGCTATGAGGCTGCATCCCACTAGCTATCTATTTTACATTCGGTAGTGTATATATGTCCATGCCACTCTCTCACTTCGTCCCAGCTTGCCCTTCCCCCTCCCCGTGTCCTTAAGTCCATTCTCTACGTCTGCGTCCTTATTCCTATCTTGCCATTTGTTAGAACTATTTTTTTTTTTAGATTCCATATATATATGTGTTAGCAAACGGTATTTGTTTTTCTCCTTCTTACTTACTTCACTCTGTATGACAGTCTTTAGGTCCATCCACCTCACTACAAATAACTCAATTTCATTTCTTTTTATGGCTGAGTAATATTCCATTGTACCTATGTGCCACATCTTCTTTATCTATTCATCTGTCGATGGACACTTAGGTTGCTTCCATGTCCTGGCTATTGTAAATAGAGCTGCAATGAACATTGTGGTACATGACTCTTTTTGAACTGTGGTTTTCTCAGGGTATATGCCCAGTAGTGGGTTTGCTGGGTTGTATGGTAGTTCTATTTTTAGTTATTTAAGGAACCTCCATACTGTTCTCCATAGTAGCTATATCAATTTACATTCCCACCAACAGGGCAAGAGGGTTCCCTTTTCTCCACACCCTCTCCAACATTTATTGTTTGTAGATTTTTAAATGATGGTCATTCTGACTGGTGTGAGGTGATACCTCATTGTAGTTTTAATTTGCATTTCTCTAATAATTAGTGATGTTGAGCATCCTTTCATGTGTTTGTTGGCTACCTGTATATCTTCTTTGGAGAAATGTCTATTTAGGTCTTCTGCCCATTTTTGGATTGGGTTGTTTGTTTTTTTGATATGGAGCTGCATGAGCTGCTTGTATATTTTGGAGATTAATCCTTTGTCAGTTGCTTCATTTGCAAATATTTTCTCCATTTTCAGGGTTGTCTTTTTGTCTTGTTTATGGTTTCCTTTGCTATGCAAAAGGTTTTAAGTTTCATTAGGTCCCATTTGTTTATTTTTGTTTTTTTTTCCATTTCCCTAGGAGGTGGGTCAAAAAGGATCTTGCTGTGATTTATGTCATAGAGTGGTCTGCCTATGTTTTCCTCTAAGAGTGTTATAGTGTCTGGCCTTATATTTAGGTCTTCAATCCATTTTGAGTTTATTTTTGTGTACGATGTTAGGGAGTGCTCTAATTTCATTCTTTTACATGTAGCTGTCCAGTTTTCCCAGCACCTCTTATTGAAGAGACTGTCTTTTCTACATTGTATATTCTTGCCTCCTTTATCAAAGATAAGGTGACCATATGTGCGTGGGTTTATCTCTGGGCTTTCTATCCTGTTCCATTGATCTATATTTCTGTTTTTGTGCCAGTACCCTGATGTGCATTTTTGTATAGCTCATGAGGACCCCCTGGTACAAAACCCCATCAAATTGTGGTGTGTTTTCTTGATACTCCTTGGGTGGCATTTTTAAATCACAGCCTCCCTTTTCTGTAATTATCACTCAGTCTGTCTCCCAAATAGAATCTCAAGGTGCTGGCTGAATTCTAATCATGATTTTGCTTATTTTAGTTTTATAGGTAGAATATTCATAGTGTAACTAGTATAATAAATCTAATACCAATGCTTTTGACTCAGAATGTTTACAGTTTTCTTAATGTACTCTTTACTTCTTAAATTCTGGGATAGTCTGTGAAATGGTAGAGGAGAAGGTTTGAGGAGGGAAAGAGACAATTTTATTTAGGACAGGTACACGTCAGAAGCTGTACAAGCTTCTTTTGCATGTGTTTGCTTTTATTACCTCTTCTAATCTGAATAGCAATTTTCTTATAGCTAAAGAAACTAGACTTGGAGAAGTACTATACCTGTCATTTAGCAAATTTCTAGGTATATTTCAGAAAACCTACCCCAAATGTTTTCGTTTCTTATCTTTTTAGCAGAGACCACGTATAAGGACTTTCTATATGAAGACATCTGAGGAGTTAAAACATGGTGTCATTTCTGTAATTTCTTGCCCCATATATTTCTGGTTGTCTTTCTACTATTGCATTTCTTCTGTTCTGTCTGCTTCCTTAACAGTTTTTTTTGTTTGTTTTGTTTTCTTTTTCAAAATGTAATATTTACCGAAAGTTCAGCACTTGGCTTCTTTTTCTTTCTCCTTCTTCAATTATCACGTCTGATCCCATGGCTTCAACTATCTTTCCATGAATGTTAATTTCCAAATTTGTGACTTCATTCTTTCTGTTAGTCTGAACAGGATAATTGCTGAACAAATAACATCATAAATCTCAGTGGCTTATTTCTCTCTCACACACAAATTCTAGTGCAAATACTCCCCACCTGCTTTCCCGATGGCTCCCCACCAAGTGGTGACTCAGGGATCAGCTCCATCCAAGTTACCCTATTTTATGTCTTGGAGCCCTTTAGCAGTCTGGTGATGCCTATGGGCCTCCTCTAAGAATAGTGTTTGTAAATGTGGAAGAGGAAAAAAAAGAGCTAGTAACCAAAATTCAAAGTTAATTACAAAATAGTGCCAGGTAAATATATTTCAAGATATCTGCATCAAGTGTAATGTGATATGAAATATCTGTGATTTCTATGGGAGACAAAGGCACATTTTGCTAACACTGTTGTAACCACTGACTACATTCATAAATACAGGGAATGCTAAGGTCCAGTTAAAATTCATGAAAATACATTTCCCCCATCCAAGCTCACAGGACTCCCTTAATGGCTTAGATTTCAGGTTCTAGTGGCTCCACAATTACCAAAGACTTCTTGGAGTCCTTTACTAGATCTTATGCATGCGATCGACTCACAAAGACCTTGTAGGATAATATGAGACATTTGGGGGCCAAACCAGGAAGGGACATACACCACCTGCAGTCAGAGTTTTTGGGCTAGAACAAGTTGTATTGTCCCTCTGAGGAAGAGGGCTAGGAACTGTATTTCAGCTGTGTGTGCAGGAAGGAGGTAGGATGTGGAGAGCATGGAGCAATAATTGTTTCAAGCAAGAATTATCAATGGATGCTAAAACTAAGAAGGAAAAATATGATGAGAAACAGAATATTCTTTATAGCTTTGTACTACTGCCACACAGATACTTTTTAATTGGGAAGGGAAAATATTAACTTTATGGAGAGGAAGAGATCTAGCCAGACAGCACCTTATCCAAGTGATCAAAGGTGATGTCATCAGTAATGAGGCAAACTGGCACAGGTGACGCACAAAGCAGGAACATTTCTGTGATTCCTGCCCCAAATGCATAACCTGAATTTAGTCAAAGGAAACATCAGAAAAACCCAGGGCGGTCCCCAGACCTCTTGAGAGAAAATTCACAGCCCTCGCCCCCTGGGCCCAGCATCCCGGGTCTGGAGGGGGCCGGGCTTCCCAGGGTCCCCCGAGCGCTGCTTGCGCCCCTCTCCCTGGAGGTGTCCAGGGGGCGGGGAGCCCGCGTGGGTGGGACGGGGCCGGTGTGGGAGGGGCGGGGTGTGCCCCCCGTGTGTGGCTGGGGGAAGCCACTGCCTGTTTAGTAGTTGGCTGTTGCTGCACTTCCACTTCTCTCCCAGCGAGAGAGAGACTCGAGTGGCCAGGCTCAGCCGCAGCAAAGCAGCCAGACACGAAGAGAGGGGCTGTTTGCCGGGTGGGGGTGGGGGGTCGCTCTGCGGATGAAAATTCGAGGGCCAGAACCAGCTCCTCCCCATTTTCGTCCTCCAACCAGCAAACCGAGAAACAAACACCCCCAAGAAGAAGGAGAGTAAAAGTCAGCATGAGCAAAAACTCCAAACCCCTCTCCACGAGCGCCAAGAGGATTCAGAAGCAGCTGGCGGAGATCACTTTAGACCCTCCACCCAACTGCAGTGCTGGTCCCAAAGGCGATAACAGCTAGGAATGGAGATCAACCATTCTACGGCCTCCAGGGTCCGTGTATGAGGGTGGCGTATTCTTCCTTGATATCACTTTTACCCCAGAATATCCCTTCAAGCCTCCAAAGGTTGCATTTCGGACAAGAATCTATCACTTGTAGTATTAAGTCAAGGAGTTATTTGCTTGGACATATTGAAAGATAACTGGAGTCCAGCACTAACCATATCTAAAGTCCTTCTTTCTATCTGCTCGCTTCTTACAGACTGTAATCCTGCCGACCCCTTGGTGGGAAGTATTGCCACTCAGTATATGACCAACCGAGCAGAACACGACAGAATGGCCAGACAGTGGACCAAGGGGTACGCTACATAAATTGGATTTTCACAATTCTATACGTTATTTGTCTGTCACAGAGAGAGCTGCTTATGCTTTTGATGGGGTAGGGGAGGGTGGGAGTTGATCAAGAGTAGGGTATTTCTATAACAGATATTATTCAGTCTTATTTCCTAAGATTTCATTGTAACTTAAGGTATCTTGCTACAATAGACAGGATTGGCAATAGCAACGTTTAAAACCGTCATTAGTTCTGCAATATTAGCTGAAATGCAATACAGAGAAGAATAGACATTTGGGTTCAGTTGCTCACAGTCTGTAACTTGAAACAGCTTAATTTGTACAGGTTACACACATGGCCATTTATGTCAAGTCCTTGCAAGACTATACGGTTTTTTGTTTAAAAAAATTGGAATTTGTTTTCCCTTCTTGGAAGGGAACACTGATATTTAACAGCTTTTAGAGACTGTCATCTCATATATATAAGATGGACACATGGCTATATGGCACCGTATAGGAAGTGAGTAGTTACGTATTTTATTTTATATGCCAATCTACTTTCTTATGGAAAGATAGAGGTTCGCATCAGAACTTGTGAAAACCTGTAGTAAAACACCTTAAGCTGTAAGCTGTAAGGCATGGGATAGGCGTTGTTCAGTGGATTGGCTCTACGTTGAGGACTCCTGAAGTCTGCACTTGTTACTGTGCTAATAAGCGATATTAAAACAAAACAAAACAAGAAAAGAAAAACCCAGCTTGAGAGATAGTCTACAAAGTAGCCGGCTGGAAGTCTTCAAAATTGTCAAGATCATGAACTGTTCCAGATTAAAAGAGGCTACAGACACATGACAACTAATGCAAGGGTGATTTTGCCTTGGATATTGAATCAGAAAGTGGGCATTTGTAAAACAGTTGGTAAAATCTGAATAAGGTCTATAGGTTAGACAACAGTATCGTATCTGTATGAACTGACTGATTTTGATCAGAGTACTGTGGTTAAGTAAAATAAAATAACCTGTTTTGAGGACATACATCCTGACGTTGGCAACTTACTCTCAAAGGTCTCAGGAAAAAAGAATAAATAGGTAGATAGATAAGTAGATAGATAGAATGATAGTAAGAATGATAGAATGAAAAAGTAAGTGTGATGAATTGTTAACATTTGGGGAATATAGGTAAAAGATATGTGGGAATATTTTGTACTATTTTTGCAAAATTTCATTTAAAATCTGAAATTATTTCAAAATAAAAATATTGTTAAGCCTCTTTTTTTTTTTTTAAATAGATCTTTATTGGAGTATAATTGCTTCACGAGACTGTGTTAGTTTCTGTTGCACAACAAAGAGAATCAGCCATATGCATACACATGTCCCCATATCCCCTCCCTCTTGAGCTTCCCTCCCACCCTCCCTATCCCACCCCTCTAGGTCATCACAAAGCACCAAGCTGATCTCCCTGTGCTATGCCACTGCTTCCCACCAGTCAACTATTTTACATTCGGTAGTGTGTATATGTCAATGCTACCCTCACTTCGCCCCAGCTTCACCGTCCCACCCCATGTCCTCAACTCCATTTTCTATGTCTACCTCTTTATTCCTGCCCTGCAACTAGGTTCATCAGTACCATTTTTTTTTTAAGATTCCATGTATATGCATTAGCGTATGGTATTTGTTTTCTCTTTCTGACTTACTTCACTCTGTATGACAGACTCTACGTCCATCCGCCTCACTACAAATAACTCAATTTCATTTCTTTTTATGGCTGAGTAATATTCCATTGTATATATGTGCCACGTCTTTTTTGTTGTTGTTGTTGTTGTTTGCGGTACGCGGGCCTTGCACTGTTGTGGCCTCTCCTGTTGCGGAGCACAGGCTCCGGACGCACAGGCTCAGCGGCCGTGGCTCATGGGCCTAGCCGCTCCGCGGCATGTGGGATCTTCCCAGACCAGGGCACGAACCCATGTCCCCTGCATCGGCAGGTGGACTCTCAACCACTGTGCCACCAGGGAAGCCCACCACATCTTCTTTATCCATTCATCTGTCGATGGACATTTTGGTTGGTTCCATGTCCTGGCTATTGTAAATAGTGCTGCAGTGAACATTGTGGTACATGTCTCTTTTTGAATTATGGTTTTCTCAGGGTATGTGCCCAGTAGTGGGATTGCTGGGTCATATGGTAGCTCTATTTTTAGTTTTTTAAGCAACCTCCATACTGTTTTCCACAGTGGTTGTATCAATTTACGTTCCCACCAACAGTGCAGGAGGGTTCCCTTTTCACCACACCCTTTCCAGCATTTATTGTTTCTAGATTTTTGGATAATGGCCATTCTAACCAGTGTGAGGTGTTACCTCATTGTAGTTTTGATTTGCATTTCTCTAATATTTAGTGATGTTGAGCATCTTTTCATGTACATCTTGGCCATCTGTATGCCTTCCTTGGTGAAATATCTATTTAGGTCTTCCACCCATTTTTTAACTGGATTGTTTGTTTTTCTGATATTGAGATCCATGAGCTGTTTGTATATTTTGGAAATTAATCTTTTGTCCATTGTTTCATTTGCAAATATTTTCTCCCATTTTGAGAGTTGTCTTTTTGTCTTGTTTATAGTTTCCTTTGCTGTGCAAAAGCTTTTAAGTTTAATTAAGTCCCATTTGTTTATTTATTTTTTATTTCTGTTTCTCTAGGAGGTGGGTCAAAAAAGATCTTGCTGTGGTTTATGTCATAGAGTGTTTTTCCTATGTTTTCTTCTAAGACTTTTATAGTGTCTGGTCTTACATTTAGGTCTTTAATCCATTCTGAGTTTATTTTTGTGTATGGTGTTAGGGAGTGTTCTAATTTTATTCTTTTACATGTAGCGGTCCAGTTTTCCCAACAACACTTATTGAAGAGGCTGTCTTTTCTCCATTTTATGTTCTTGCCTCCTTTGTCGTAAATTAGGTGCCCATATGTGCATGGGTTTATCTCTGGGCATTCTATACTGTACCATTGATCTATATTTCTGTTTTTGTGCCAGTACCATACTGTCTTGATTACTGTAGCTTTGTGGTATAGTTTGAAGTTGGGGAGCCTGATTCCTCCAACTCCATTTTTCTTTCTCAAGATTGCTTTGGCTATTCAGGGTCTTTTGTGTTTCCTTACGAGCTGTAAAATTTTTTGTTCTAATTCTGTGAAGAATGCCATTGGTAGTTTGATAGGGATTGTATTGAATCTGTAGATTGCTTTGGGTAGTATAGTCATTTTCACAATATTGATTCTTCCAATCCAAGAACATGGTATATTTCTCCATCTGTTTATGTCATCTTCGGTGTCTTTCATCAGTGTTTTATAGTTTTCTGAGTACAAGTCTCTGGCTTCCTTAGGCAGGTTTATTCCTAGGTATTTTATTCCTCTTGTTGCAATGGTAAATGGGAGTGTTTTCTTAATTTCTCTTTCTGATTTTTCGTTGTTGGTGTATAGGAATGCCAGAGGTTTCTGTGCATTAATTTTGTGTCCTGCAACCTTACCAAATTCATTGATTAGTTCTAGTAGTTTTCTGGTGGCATCTTTAGGATTTTCTATGTATACTGTCATGTCATTGGCAAACAGTGACAGTTTTACTTCTTCTTTTCCAATTTGTATTCCTTTTATTTCTGTGGCTAGGGCTTCCAAAACTATGTTGAATAAGAGTGGCAGGAGTGGATATCCTTGTCTTGTTCCTGATCTTAGTGGATCTGCTTTCAGTTTTTCACCATTGAGAATGATGCTTGTTGTGGGTTTGTCATGTATAGCCTTTATTATGTTGAGGTATGTTCACTCTATGCCTATTTTCTGGAGAGTTTGTAATCATAAATGTGTTGAATTTTGTCAAAAGCTTTTTCTGCTTCTGTTGAGATGATCATATGGTTTTGCTCCTTCAGTTTGTTAATATGGTTTATCACATTGATTGATGTGCGTATATTGAAGCATCTTGCATTCCTGGGATAAATCCCACTTGATCATGGTGTATGATCCTTTTAATGTGTTGTTGGATTCTGTTTGCTCGTATTTTGTTGAGGTTTTTTGCATCTATATTCATCAGGGATATTGGTCTGTAATTTTCTTTTTTAGTGATATCTTTTTCTGGTTTTGGTATCAGGGTGATGGTGGCTTCATAGCATGAATTTGGGAGTGTTTCTCCCTCTGCAAATTTTTGGAAGAGTTTGAGAAAGATCGGTGTTAGTTCTTCTCTAAATGTTTGACAGAATTCACCTGTGAAGCCATCTGGTCTTGGACTTTTGTTTGCTGGAAGATTTTTAATCACAGTTTAAACTTCATTACTTGTGATACATCTGTTTATATTTTCTAATTCTTCCTGGTTCATTTTTGGGAAATTGTACCTTTCCAAGAATTTGTCCATTTCTTCCTGGGTGTCCATTTTATTGGCATATAGTTGTTTGTTGTAGTCTCTTATAATCCTTTGTATTTCTGCAGTGTCAGTTGTGATTTCTCCTTTTTCATTTCTAATTTTTTTGATTTGCGTCCTCTCCCTTTTTTTCTTGATGAGTCTGGCTAAGGATTTAGCAATTTTCTTTACCTTTTCAAAGAACAAGCTTTTAGTTTTATTGATTTTTGCTATTGTTTTCTTCATTTCTATTTCATTTATTTCTGCTCTGATCTTTATGATTTCTTTCCTTCTCCTGATTTTGGGTTTTCTTTTTTCTTCTTTCTCTAGTTGTTTTAAGTGTAGGGTTAGATTGTTTATTTGAGATTTTTTTGTTTCTTGAGGTGAGATTGTATTGCTATAAACTTCCCTTTTAGAACTCCTTTTGCTGTGTCCTATAGGTTTTGAGTCGACATGTTTTTGTTGTCATGTGTTTCTATGTATTTTTAAATTTCTTCTTTGATTTCTTCAGTGATCTCTTGGTTATTTAGTAGTACACGGTTTAGCCTCCATGTATTTCTGTTTTTTACAGTTTTTTTTTCCTGTAATTGATTTCCAATCTCGTAGCATTGTGGTCTGAAAAGATGCTTGATACAATTTAAATTTTTGTAAATTTTTTGAGGCTTGATTTGTGACCCAAGATGTGATCTATCCTGGAGAATGTTCCATGTCCACTTATAAAGAAAGTGTATTATGCCACTTTTGGGTGCAATGTTCTATAAATATCAATTAGATCTATCTGGTCTATTGTGTCATTTAAAGCCTGTGTTTCCTTATTTATTTTCTGTTTGGATGATCCGTCCATTGCTGTAAGTGGGGTGTTAAAGTCCCCTACTATTATTGTGTTACTGTCGATTTCTCCTTTCATGGTTGTTAGTATTTGACTTCTGTATTGAGGTGCTCCTATCTTGGGTGCATAAATATTTACAATTGTTACATCTTCTTCTTGGATTGATCCCTTGATCATTATGTAGTGTCCTTTCTTGTCTCTTATAACATTCTTTATTTTAAAGTCTATTTTATCTGATATGAGTATTGCTACTCCAGCTTTCTTTTGATTTCCATTTGCATGGAATATCTTTTTCCATCCCTTCACTTTCAGTCTGTATGTGTCCCTAGGTCTGAAGTGGGTCTCTTGTAAACAGCACATATATGGGTCTTGTTTTTGTATCCATTCAGTCAGTCTGTGTCTTTTGGTTGGAGCATTTAATCCATTCACACTTAATGTAATTAGCAATATGTATGTTCCTATTACCATTTTCTTAATTGTTTTGGGTTTGTTTTTGTGGGTCTTTTCCTTGTCTTGTGTTTCCCGCTTAGAGAGGTTTCTTTAGCATTTGTTGTAAAGCTGGCTTGGTGATGCTGAATTCTCTTAGCTTTTGCTTGTCTGAAAAGCTTTTGACTTCTCCATTGAATCTGAATGAGATCCTTGCTGTGTAGCATAGTCTTGGTTGTAGGTTTTTCTCTTTCATCACTTTAAGTATTTGCTGCCACTCCCTTCTTGCCTGCAGTTTCCACTGAAAAATCAGGTGATAACCTTATGGGGATTCCTTTGTATGTTATTTTTTGTTTTTCCCTTGCTGCTTTTAATATTTTTTCTTTGAATTTAATTTTTGTTAGTTTGATTAATATGTGTCTTGATGTGTTTTTCCAAGAGTTTATCCTGTATGGGACTCTCTGTGCTTCCTGGACTTGGGTGACTATTTCCTTTCCCATGTTAGAGAAGTTTTCAACTATAATCTCTTCAAATGTTTTCTCAGACCCTTTCTTTTTCTCTTCTTTATCTGGGACCCCTCTAATTCGAATGTTGGTGTGTTTAGTGTAGTCCCAGAAGTCTCTGAGGTTGTCTTCAATTCTTTTCATTTTTTTTCTTTTTTCTGCTCCTCAGCAGTTATTTCCACCATTCTGTCTTCCAGGTGACTTATCCTTTCTTCTGCCTCAGTTATTCGTTATTGACTCCTTCTGGTGTATTTTTCATTTCAGTTATTATGTTGTTCATCTCTGTTTGTTTGTTCTTTAGTTCTTCTAAATCTTTGTTAAAAATTTCTTGTATTTTCTCAATCCATGCCTCCATTCTATTTCCGAGATTCTGGATCATCTTTACTATCATTACTCTGAATTCTTTTTCAGGTAGATTGCCTATTTCCTCTTCACTTATTTAGTCTTGTAAGTTTTTACCTTGCTCCTTCATCTGTGACATATTTTTTTGCCGTCTCATTTTTTTAAGTTTTTATGAGGGGGATTGTGTTCCTGTCTTATTGGTTGTTTGGCCTGAGGCTTCCAACACTGGGATTTGTAGGCTGCTGGGTAGAGCTGGGTCTTGGTGCTGAGATAAGTAACTCCGTGAGACCTCACTCCAATCAATGTTCCCTGGGGTCTGAGGTTCTCTGTCAGTCCAGTGGTTTGGACTCGGAGCTCCCACTGCAGGAGCTTCGGCCCAACCCCGGTCTCATGAAGCAAGATCTCGCAAGCCACTGGTTCACTTTGGGGTTCCTCCCGTCTCCTTGGGTGTCAGAGTCCTTCACCAGTGCCCAGCAGGCGCCCTAGCTGTAGGGAGATGCTAACTCCACGTCTTCCCACACTGCCGTCTGGACCCGCCCCAGCCTGACTCTTATAAAACCAAGGAGGATGGTCCAAACTTTTGTTTGCCTTGTGCTTTTCTATTTATCAAACAACCTTAGGTAGTGACAAGCTGGGTTGATCACTTGTATTCTAGTTAACATCAGAGTATAAGTCTAGGAGATTCTGAGCCATGTGGAAAGAACATAGTTCTCTGTGGTTTGATCCATTTTTCCTAAGAAGAGTACATTAGTGTGCTTTAATGTATGGATACAACTATTAATTGGCATCCCAATCCTGCAGATTCTGGAACATTTTATTATCTTGTTATCCACTTACATGTTTGGGTAGATTTGAATGTCTGAATTGTCAATAGTTTTGCCAAGACTTCATTGGAAAATCTGGTCTTGCAAGTTTATTTTCACAAGGCATCTCTCCAAGCATGGCTTCTTGAACCCCAGAAGAAAAGATCTGATCAAATTTGTTCACTAACAAAAGCTTATAGTATTGAATGGCAGCCTCTGGGACTCTAAGGAAATATTTAGTTTCATTTCTTACTGAGGAGCAACCATTACAGTCATTTTACACCCTTTAGAAGTGATGATTTACTATTAAATGTATTCTGATCTTCAGTATCCCTGGTCTTGACTCTGACTGCATGTGTGTGCCCACTGTATTTACACACACACAGACACACCGGTGAGGTTATGGCAATGAGGAAGTTAAAGATCCTATAATTTAAAATTATCATTCTGATGTCTTCAGATGTTAGATTTGTTGAAACCTGTCTGATTGTCATTTGCCTTAGAAATCAGGTACTGTACACTGGTAGGAAAAGAGACATCCCAAACCAAAAAACCCTCATATATTTGTCACAGCTCCACAGCAAATACAATCCAATTGAAGCTACCCCATCCTTATTGAGGTTAGATCTTTGTATAAATAATCTGTCTATTCAAAACATGTCTTAAAATAAATGCCAGTGAAAGGTTTTGGGCTCATCTCTCAGGTGCAATGCTGAGCACTGTTTTAGTGTACTTTTTCTCAGTTGTTGCTATTTCTAGAGAACTTAAAAGATGTCAGTTTCTATTGATGATGAATGATTGGACTCTATAGCCCACTGGGGATCCCTTTGATGAGAGCCAATTATGTTTCCAAGCTAAAGTATGATCAGCTAGTTACCAGCAACTTTTAAGTTTCCAGAAAATGGTTTGACTCCCAAATTGTTTAAAATCTATTTGTAATAGTAGATCACATATAAATAAAAGAAGTTTAGCTCTAAACAGCACAAAAGAATTTCAACCCATGCAAAAATCCCACCATGTTAATCATGATCTATTTTAATTTTTTTTTTTTTTTTTGGTGTGGATTCCACTCTGGTCTGTACACATGCATTTATGTTTTATTTTAAAATAGAAGACATATGATTTGCATTATGCTCTTTGACTTACAATGGTATTAAAAACCTTTCCAATGTTTCTACAGTGTTAATAATTACTTGCTATATATGCATAATAGCTTATTGTAACATTTCGCCCCAGAAGTTTTTCAACTATTTTATTAATTTTAGAATTTGAAAAATTTCCTCCAATTTAAGAGATAATAACTGCTCCTCCCAAAAGCATCTACATACTTTTCCCTTCTACTGAACTATTTTCTGAGGACAAATTCCCAGGAATAAGATAGCTATATCTAAGAATATACATGGATACATTAGATAGATATAGATGTGTATGTGTATGTGCACGCACATGTGTGTATACTCTTACCATTTATTATTTCCAAAATGTCTTTACCAGTTTACAGTGGTGTACACACACTGTATAAATGGATATATACCATTTTTACTATCAGCTTTCCAAATTTGGTATTAGACCCAATTTTTGCCAAACCTCATTATGGAGGGCAATGTAGGGCTGTGGGGAGTAGTTGGGTTTTGAAGTTAGACGGTTGCAGGATCTGATCCTGGTTCCTGGGGATTCCATGATATTAAGTCAAGTTGTTTAACCTCTATAAGTTTAGTTTCCTTTTCTAAAACATGGTTAATGGTATTTACTTCATAGAGTTTTTTGTGGGTATCAAATGAAATAGTTTATAAGGTACATAAACAGGAACTGGTTGAATAAATATTTGTTGAATAAGGAAAAAAATGAATACATGTTCATTCTTTCAATATCTACTTTCTCTACTACTCTTACAGGGAGAGTTTTCTCAGTATAAATAAAAAGCAAGATCAAGTTTATCTTTAATGGTAAATCCTCCCTCAGTAACATTAAAGACTGATTAGTATTTTGAGCATTCCCCCAAAAACCTGTATCAGTTCTTTTCTCAAAAAACTATCTTTTATAAGGGAAATATCAGTTAGGAGGTATTTTAGCAGAAAACTCAAACTGGTTTACACAATTAGAAAATTTACCTCATGTAACGGATTCCACACGAGTGGTGGAGTCCACAGTTGGTTGGGTCACTGGCTTAATCATGTCATCAAAGTCTCAGGTCCTTTACAACTTCCGCTCTGTCATTTCCCATCCGTCCACTTCACCCTGAGACTGGGTCACCGTACTGTCAAAAAATTGATGCCAACCGCCTGTGGAGTAATGTTTTCTTGTTCACATCAATAAGGGGACAGAGAAAACCTCTTCCTAAAAGCATGGGATGTTAGTTGTTTCCCGTCAGTTTAAGTGGTGTTCTGACTCCTTGGCCAGTGGACTGCCTTGGATTAATTGGAATCTCCCTCTGAAGCTGGGATTGTTGGTGGTGAGCTTG
The DNA here is from genome assembly GCF_005190385.1 of Monodon monoceros. NCBI lineage: Eukaryota > Metazoa > Chordata > Mammalia > Artiodactyla > Monodontidae > Monodon > Monodon monoceros. Next base: position 74,574,294 of record NW_021703771.1, read on the forward strand.
GGGGGATGCACGATTTAAATTGGGATTCCATTAAACTGAAGGAAATGGATTTGGGGTTGGCACCAGCAGTTTCCACTGTGAAGAAAACGTAAGTTTTGGACACATTAATCCCTACTTGCCGTGTTACGTGAAATTTATCAACTTGAAAAATTCGTCCAGAAAACTTAAATCCATTCTCAATGCTGTTGATTTTTTTCAATAGCATTTAATTTCATAGCTAGAAATAATTGTGATTCAAACTCTTGCCTTGATTTAGAACTATTACTGATCCTTTGGATTTTGCCTCACAGCATAACCATAAAATGAAGAGACAACAGAGCTATGCACGCATTCAGAAAATATTGACTGAGCTGTAATTGCATACTACGCCTGGTGTTAACTGCTAATGATGCAATGGACAACAAGTCAAGGTCTTTGATATTGCAAAGCTTATAATCTAGTAGACCAATACGTCCATGTTTTCAGTGGTATCAGATAGGACTGTACTGACTTCTTAAGTTTATACTCGAGCACTTAGTATAACTGCCATGTGAATAACACATTCCATCTTGTTATAGGAAATAGAAGACAGGCCCACTTTTTTGGTACTGGTGTCACAAATTTATTTTTCTTGACTAGATGTTTTGCCAAGAAGTGGTTGAACTCTGGCTAATTGCTATCAGAAGGAACAGCTTAGCATAAATTACCCAGACTTAAACTCTTAGTTTGGGGTAGATTTTCCCCAACATTTAAATGGACAATTCCAAACAGCCTAAGCCAACAGGTTAATTCATTTAGCAGCACTTGTACTAATAATAGCCCCATCAATATATAGTTCTTAACATACACTGTTACATAGATACCATCTTTATTTCTCCTATGGGTTGCCATAATGGCAGTTGAAATTGTGAGTAACAGAATGACAGGGAGCATTTAGGATCTATAATTGACAGGCTTGGTGATTGATTGAATGGACAGTGCATTTCTAGGTTGAAAGTAATGGAATGTGGGGGGAGGCGCATAGTAATATAGAGAACACTGAAGGGAAAATAGTTTGAGACAGGCAGAGGGTAGATTAGGTGTTCAGTCTGGGACAACAACCAAGTTTGAGGTTTGTCTCTGTCATCTCGGGTGCCTATAGCAAAGTACCATAGACTGGGTGGCTTAAACAACAGATATTTTTTGGATGGTTCTGGAGGCCAGGAAGTCCAAGATCAAGGTTCTGGCATATTTGGTTCTTGGTGAAGCCCTCTTCTTGGCTTGCTGATGGCCACCATCTCTCTTTGTCCTTATGTGGCCTTTTCTTTGTGTGCTTCCTCTTCTTATAAGGACACTGATCCCTTTATGAGGACACCACCCTTATGACCTCATCCTTATTACTTGCCAAAGACTCCACTTCCAAATGTCATCACATTGCCAGGTAGGACTTCAAAATATGAACTTTCAGGGAACACAACATTCAGTCCATAACAAGGTTCTTATAAAATGTCCACATGAAGATGTCAAATCAAGAGTTGACTATTTATGTCTACATTCCCATCAATCAATAAGCTTCAGAGAAAATGAGCTTTTAAGACTTCTTTTAACAATAGGAAAGTAAGATCTTGATAAGCTATGATGGCATGATGGTCTATGGAAAAGTTTTAAAGAAAAACACCGAAGATAGTTGGCATATAAGTCAGGTTGTATTAACCTGGATAAAATAGACGGGTACAAGGATAGGGGAAAGATAGGTGAGTTAAGATGGAAATTCTTTGCCTCAAAAACCAATTCTGATGATTTGTGAATCTAACTTATGTGGTGACATTCTAGTAGATCCAGGACAAATCACTTCAACATTATGTGCTCTTAACTTTTCATTTATAAGTCAGAAAATATTACACAACACTTGCTACACTTTTCTAAGAGCTGAACTGAGAGTGTTAATGCAGTTAAAATGGAAAAAAACTCTTTATTTTGTTTGGAAGAGACTTCATTATAAATATTTATTAAATTAGGGTAAAACACTCTAGAAATATTTATTATGCAGCATTAAAATTTTAATTATCAGTAACAAAGACAGGCATAATTTTGACTGTTTTATAACAGTCCAGTTATTAAATATAATTGATATATAACTGTAACTAATATATAATTTACCTGTAATATTTAATTTAATATAAATAATCAAATATAATTGATAAATATAAGGGAAAAAGGTTAAAATTAAACTATCTGAAGAGGAATCTTAAAATTGACCAATTCTTTCCAAGAGGTGATGGGGTACATGATTAATATGTACAAAGCAAAGAAGAATTAAACCAACATAGATAATCTCAGACTTTTTTTTTTAACATCTTTACTGGAGTATAATTGCTTTACAATGGTGTGTTAGTTTCTGCTTTATAACAAAGTGAATCAGCTATACACATACATATATCCCCATATCCCCTCCCTCTTGCATCAGACAGTGTTTTTGATATCATCGATTAGTTATGTATATAATTTTGCTATTATAAATCAGATTGAGTCTATTTTTTTCACAAAGATTCTGTCATAATGGGAGGCAAAAAAACGTTAGAGAGATGAAGAGTCTAGAAGTCTCTCTGCACCTCAAATTAGATCTGAAGACGATTAGGTTGCCTATTTCAGTTTCTGAGCAAAAAGAGAAGAAAGTGAAAGTGTTCAGATCAGAGAGGGAAAAGTTTGAAGGGCAAAAAAAAAAAAAAAAAGAAATAGAAAGCACCTGAATCAGTTAGAGACGTCAGATATGCACCAGCAGCATGGATTATACTAGAATTTTCTACAGAAGTCTTGTAAATCACTGAGAAATAGTGTACCACTTATTTGCTTAAAATTTTCAGTTAATGTGCCTCAGGAGTATTTTGCGGATAACGAGCCTCACTCTCTACCTTATTACGGAGGCAGAGCTGTTTCTCTTTGTCCCGTTCTCCGTCTGTGATATACTTTTTATTCCTCAAGAGCTATAGAATCATGTCCATGCTATTGTTGTCTGCCTGATGGGAATTCACGTAATTGAAAGCGTTTATCCTCTCTTAGTAGAAAAATTGGGCATTTGGAAGTAATGAAATCCCCCACGTTTGTCCACAGCCTAGGAAATACTGTTCACTCAGCTTTGTTCTAAAGTTTCCACTTTTCCCAGTATAACCTGTTGCAAATTTAGTCCTGCACAAGAACTAAAGCTGGAATTTCTTGTGGCAGCCTAGCTGTCCATGTTCATGTAGTTACACCTTTGGTTGCTATTTCACCACTGATCAAAAAATAAAATTGCATTCTTTTGGAAGAAACATGGAATGGCAGGAAGAAAGTCCATACTGTATTGTAAAGTGAGAAAAAACAAGTTACAGTGCAAATGTTGAATAAACTCTATGTTTTGAGTAAGCAACTCTATATGTAACATTTATGTTTATATGTTTAGATATTTGCTTAATTATAGAGTGGTAACCTCTGGGCAGTGAGATGAGGGAAAGTGAGAAAAGACTTTCACTTTTTACATTATGCTTTTTATTTTATACACTTCTGTATTGTTTGAATTTTTTAAAATGAGCAAGTGTTATTTTGTCACTAAAACAAAAACAACTGACAAAAACCTCCAGGAAGTAAGAAATTACTTGGAATGGAATATGTTTAAATAATTAATTTGTCGATACTGCTTTACTATTATTTTCTCTTGCTAAATCAAAACTCCGCTGCTTTTCTCAGGAGGTTGCTTTAAAAAGGAAGGGTAAGTGTTTCTGATTAAACGAACAGCTCAACCTTCCCACCTCCAGCCTAAATTCCTCATTTTGGTTTTGTTAGTAACAAACGCTACATGCAGATTTTTAAGGTAAATCAAGGAATGTGGGTGTTCAACAGGGCAGTGCACAGCGCCATAGTCAGTGGGAAACCATGCTTTTGTAACTGTTGGTTTATCAAATTGGAGCAGGAAGGGAAGTTTTGAACAACAGGACGTGAAGTCCCAGTAGGGATCTCAACTGCTCAGATGTACTGGGCACTGTGACATGCACCCAAATGTCATGGAAGTGTGGCCCTTTAGCTTATGCACCAATCTGACTCTCTCTGAACTTTCTTGATTCTACCGCAAAGTAATAAAGAGAAATTAGTTGCTATTAACTTTTGTAATAACTTTTGCATTATACACAAAGGTGGGTTGTACCTTGTGTGGCCATGGGTATATGCAAAACAAACAACCAAACAGAAAGCTAGAGTCTGATCCCTTTTTGGTTTTACCTTTTAAAGGCAGGGTTTAGCAAAATATGTGACAGATTCTCCAACCATTTACCAAATAGACATTATCTGCTTTTCAGGGGATTAATGGTAGAGGCCCCCACTGAGGGACCTCGAGAGCAATGAAGCCAGAGGGACAAAAGGGCTAAGAGTGACATGACAACCTCCACGCTGGCGAGCGATTCAAAATTGAGTTCTGCCAACTTGAAAATCCAGATCTGCAAATCAATGATTGAGAACTTTGTATTCTTACCAGGTGGACAGTCTCCGTGTCCAGTGTTTTTTAAGCCACCCAGTTTGTGGTATTTTGTTATGGCGGCCCTAGCAAACGAATACACTCTCTCCTCTGTGATAACACTCATTCTTTGGAACAGTCCTTACTCATTCTTCTATAAAAGCAGAAAGTCTATTGATGAAGACTAATTACCTTTGCTAGAGTGTATGTTTGAAGGCCGCTGCTGGGCAGCAACCTGGTGACTCAGGAAAGCTAGGTTTGTTTTCTTGCTTCACGGGTCTTTGCACAAATAGGAACTGAGGCATTTTCTCCTTTTCACTGATTTAGGGGGAGATCCTGCTTGTTGTAAAGTCAAGAACAGAGTTTTCAGACAGAGTCTGATTATCTTTGAAAAAACTAACCTCTCACATCCTCTGTTGCCAAGTGATTGGGCTGTAGAGGTTCTCGTTGGAAAATTGATCCCTGGGTCAAGTTCAGAGGGTGAGATGCTTTTTTGGATTGTTATCAGTAATGCTATGATGTCAGATGGCTTTCAACTAAATAAACATATGTAACGTCTTTGGTAAAGAGAAAGCAGTCTAAAATAAGAATGAGGAACAGATTGGAGCACAATGCTTTGCACAGAGTAGGTGTCCAATAGCTATTGGTGGAGTTGGAATAAGTAGGGCTATTTTAAGGAACGTTGTCATTAGAGAGTTAAAGAAGGTTTCTGGAAGGGTTTGGTCAGTTTTGGTTCATGTTGCAATGATGCTGGATTGAAACCATTTCACTAGCTCGTGAAATTTATTAGCATCCAGAGACAGAGACTGTGACTCATTTGCTCTTGTTTTACGTCCATAAGTTTGCTTTGGTCACTCCGAATGGTGCCATATTGGGAAGTACAGCTGTTTCAGAGAAAACGGTGAAGTTGGTGTTGGCAGGGTGGTGAGAACAAAGGGCTGTTCTTCAATAATGAATAACTCTGACATTTTGTTTGAAGTTAAGTTGTGTTGTTTGAACTTTTCTGCCTCTGAACAAAGCATAATATGCCAAGAATGGGTAACAGTTTCTGGATCACTGGGGGCCAATTAGCTATGGATGGGTAGTGATGGCACTGCGTGGTGGTCTTCCTTCAGTTTCTAAAACCTTCTGCTGCGTGTGATGGACTCTCAGCTTAGTGTTTGCACAGCATTAGGAGAGCTGTGTTATCGTTACTTTCTACCACCAAGATGCAAGTCTGTGATGATCACGGAGGTTAGAGACGATCAGTTAAGTCAATCTATATTTAGGAAAAATGTCTTCCATCCATGGTGTTGAACATTTTCAGGTGAAACTGAAAGAAGCCAATATCTTTCTAGACATTTATTGGCACCTTAACAGAATTAGTTGATTAGATGGGTAGAAAAAACCTGGGACTTAGTGACGTCACTGGTAACCATGAAATAACTATATATTTATTCAAACTGCTTTTCTCTTGGTTTGTCACTGACTTCATTTTAATGTTATTTTAATTGACTTTTCCTTCATCTTACCATAGAGAAATAGTGAAATAATAGGGTTAAGGTGGACCTTGAGCCAATGTCTATTCCAACGTATCCCTTTGATTTCAGGAAAGGTCAAACTTCAAAATGTTATCTGCATGACTACTCTCTAGGCATCCAGTTCTGTCATTGGGCAAGGCCTGTCAGAAGAGGTAAAAGGAAAAGTTAGGACAAAAAGTAGACATTAAAAGGAACACAATCTCTCATATGGAGCATACATACCCCAAAACAGCAGAACTGCTTACTGATGGAGAAAAATGCTAGCAAGTTAAAGTAGTGGGCTTTGGAGTACTTAGAGCAGTGGGCAAGGGAGAAACAAAATCTCTTGCAAGAGATGGATGTTCAAGGCCTGTTTATACTAGGTCTCAAATAGCACCAGCACTGGGCAGGCCAAGAGAAGTCAGGCCCAGACATCTGGTCTACCCAGAAGATATGCTGGGTTTTTATGATTTGGAAAGCAAGGGTGTGGTCAGGAAGTCAGTTCCTGTACGAATGGAAGTGTAAGGCCCTTAAATCCCAGAAGGGAGGCCAAATGAAGAGGATAAGGGATGGGGAGGGGGCAGTTTTAATTGCAAGTAGAGAGGTTCAGGACTTTGGAGGCAGGGAAGAGCAGGTAATGCAAATTCAAGGAAAGAAGCTGGGTCAGAGTGGATCTGGCAGCAGGAATCAGATACATTATTAGTAGGATTCCTGGAGAACCTAGGGGAGGAGTAGAGACTAGTTTGGGGAAATAGGCAGTGCTCTGGCTAAAAGAGGCCAGCACGAGCAGGCTGAAACCACAGTATTGAAATATTAAGAAAAAGAGGCCCGGGAATCCAGTTCAGCATGGAAAGGATTTGTGGGGGCAATGCCAATGGTTACTACAGCAATTTGACTATGAGAACTACCAAAGCAGAGGCTGTCTGTTCTCTGCCCTTCATATGAACAGACTGGCAGGATTACTTGGCAGCTAAAGCAAACCATAGAGCTGTGGGTGCTGGTGGCTATTAATTGCAGGAGAGACAGCAATGAGTTCTCACTTATGCAGATGGAGGGGGAAATGTTGTGTTCAGAAGACTGGCCACAGGACGGTCTTGGTTGGAGAAGGAATTGTGTATAGGGAGAAATAAGAAGTCGGGTTGATGGGACAGGCTAGCAGGTAGGTATTTGGGTTTTATATGTGAGGCAAAACAAGCCCAAAATGCTTTGTTGAGGATGAGAGTGGCATCTCAGAAAGGTTAATCTGGGTTTATAGGGAAGCCAGCTTTGTGTATGAAAAGCCAGAGGAGGGCATGCCCAACTCTGAGGTTTGGGTTTGTTTTTTCTTTTATCTCAAATAAAGGCATTGGTGAGGCTGGTGGCTGTGGAAACTATGAAGAAGAGGTGAAATTAGCAATTAGGTATTTCACTGGACCCAAATGCCGAGTGTTGATGATGTAAAGAGCAAGAGGTTGTGGTTAGAACGGTATTAATACAAGAATGGGCATGTGAGGACCGAGAATCCCTCTGGCAGACAGAGGCCAGAATAATTAACTCAGAGGAAATGGTTGACCATGCATGCTTAAAATGTACAGTAGATTATGCAAAACCAGGAAACCCACGTCTTGACATTCAACTCCCCAAGACAGAACTCGTTCCTGGCCTAATTTTTAAAAGTAGTTTCCACTTTCCTCTGAAAATCACAGACAGCTGTCATTCTTGAATTCTACTTTTTTTGTCATGCAGCTTCCCATTTTTTCTTGTTTTGAGCACAGTATACAGAAAAGCAAACACAATGCTGTGCAACTGTACATTGCTGGGAAAAGCCTGTTCTTTTCCTTTCTTTTTCCTCCCCTCCTTTCTCTCTTTTTCTTTCTTTCTCTTTCTTTCTTTCTTTCTTCTCTTTCTTTCTTTCTTCTTTCTTTCTTTCTTTCTTCTTTCTTTCTTTCTTTCTTCTTTTTTTCTTTCTTTCTTTCTTTCTTTCTTTCTTCTTTCTTTCTTTCTTTCTTTCTTTCTTTCTTTCTTTCTTTCTTTC